>NW_020174057.1:3976783-4129198 GCF_003031525.2 Neophocaena asiaeorientalis asiaeorientalis
GGCCCCGCACCCGCGTGGGCTGTCAGTGCGAGCGGGCGGCCGGGCGGGAGGGTGTGGCGCCGGCGCGTTCCTTCCAGATTCTGGAATGGCAGTGAAAATGCAGAGTTAGTGCCCGCGGGTCCGGCCGGCCAGCCGCCCGCCGGGCTGGAGCACGCCGGGTGGGAGACCTCGGGAGGCTAGCTCGGCTCTTCCCCCAGCGCCCCGCCCGGCGTGCCCCGCAACTTTACCCGACACGCACCTGCTTCACGCGGATTCGTAATCTCATCTGGGCAGCACTGCAGGGTAATGTGGTGAAACCCGGCCTAACGTTGGCCCAGTCGCTGTTCCGACACAGTTTAACTGGCTAAAGTCAGCTGCGAAGGAAGCTATTACTCACTGTTGGCAACTCCCCTACCCCACACACCCCCCACTGAAAAATGCGTTTTCCCCTCCCAGCCCGGTACCTTTTTGTTTGAGCCATGCAAGTATAGATCCGTTGTCAGCTTAATCCAACGGTACACTCCTTTACTTTCTGCCAGTGCTCTCTCTATGTCAAATCTGGAAAAGCCTGAAGATACAAAGATTAGAGCACTGGAAAGCTGTAGGTGTTTTGTTTAGGAATCAGTTCCTAGAATAACAAAATCTTTTCTGTAGGAGTCACTGTTACTCAATTTTTTGTTTTGGTTAGCTTTTTTTCCTCTTTTTCCCTTAATTTCCTTTTGAGACCGATGGGGTGCAACAAAATGTAAATGACTGAAAAGTTGGTGCCAAACCCATTAGTTGGTTACTGAGAGAGTAGGATAACTAGTTCCAAGGGCAAGAGGAGTTAGTGAACTTGTAACATGCAGTCAAGGAATGTACCAAAGAGAGTTGAGTCATCCACTGTGTAGAAAGGGAGTGTCCTTGCTCCTGCATAGCTTTGGGAAATGTTCAAGTCATGTGGAACTTGGTTATATATCAGGGGGAGAAGTAGTTAACTTCTGTATCTTCCATCCTGTATTGACATTTGATGATTTTTTGCAATGTTTTGTCAGAGTTTTTTGAAATCTTGATAAGCGCTGATTTTGGCAGTAGCGAGGGCATGCCCTTTACTCTGGTCATCAGTTCCTGTGTTCAACATTAAAGACACCTGTGCGTGATTTACTTCCACTACTTAGAGATTTTTTCTCTTGTCAGACCTGACTGATTACCTCGTGCCTCAGATTGTGTTTCCGTCGCATAATTCCACAGCTGAAAATTAGTTCGCCTGTGGTTTGCTTTATAGTTTATAAATAAAGTGTTTACTGACTTAAGAGTAGCTTCTAGTAGTTGTATATTAGTTTTCAGAAATATGGACTGCTTTCCAGTACTCTCGGTTTAATGTTGTTAAGAGTTACGATTATATAAAGATCATTTTGAGGGTTGGTGCATACACATTGATGGCTACAGAAGTTTCAGCTGAAACCACAAAATTGGAATTTATTCTGGTTATTGTTGAGGTATGATAAGGAATCATCACACATGAATAAGTCAGTTGACAGCTGTTTTTTAACCATGGAATTATTGGTATTTGTGACTGGATAATTCTTGGTTGTTGGGGGCTGTCCTTTGCACTGTAGGATATTGAGCAGCATCCCTGGCTTCTACCCACTAGATGTAGTAGCACCCCCAAGTCCCCTCCCCCATCTTGTGACAACCAAAAATATCTGAAGACTTTGCCAAATGTGACCTAGGGGCAAACTTGCCCTGGTTGAGACCACTGTCTTAAATTTATATACTCTTTTATAGGAAAGTTTGAATTGTTTCTCATCGTTAACCACTTAACTTCCTTTTTTTCAAAGTCCTTATATTGAGTGTCAGTAAATGCAAAGCATCTGCTAGGGGCTGGGAACCAGTTAAATAAGATATGGGCCCGCCTTTTAGGACTCACAGCTGGTTGGGGAAGTGGACATTTAAAAATAATGACAGTTCTTTGTAATAGAAGAATGAATAGTGCCTGGGGGCCACTTTGTGGGAGGGTTTTGGGGCAATCAGGAAAAGCTTCTGGGAGGAGGGCATATTTGCTGCTCAGAAGAGTGGAGGGCAGGTTGGGCTGAGGGAACCGCAAATGCCTAGACAAGAAGTTGTAAAATGGGGCAAGTAATGTTAAGGGGAATGTGAACATTTAAGTTTAGGGAGTGAAATGATATGCAGGGATTGGTGGGAGGTGAGGCTACAGAGGTGAGGCTCAGACCAGATCAGGAGAGGACTTAGAGCCACCTGGGAGGAGTTTGGCTCTTACAGATGGGTCACTGTTAATGCTCAGCATTTAATAGGGGTATTTGGATAAAGCCTTAAAGAAATCTTGTAATTTGTATTACTAGTATGAACTCCACAGGTGCTATTTACTAACAAGTATGACTTGAATCTTTAAATTATATAACATGGCAACCATTTTATTTTACCCCACTCTGATAATCTTATTTCTCAGCAGAGGTCATAAGATTAAAACTAAGTTTGCTGATTTAGAGATTTGCTTGAAATGGTCTTCATGCTTTGAAATTAAGTCGCATACCTTTAAGCATTCTGTTTTCACATGACCTTTTCATTTTACCTGTTGTAATTTTCTTCTGAATAGCGTCCTTTATTTTTTATATTTTTAAAATAAATTTATTTATCTATTTTTGGCTGCGTTGGGTCTTCATTGCTGCGCATGGGCTTTCTCTCTAGTCACTGCGAGCGGGGGCTACTCTTCGTTGTGGTGCAGGGGCTTCTCATTGCGGTGGCTTCTCTTTGTTGCAGAGCACGGGCTCTAGGTGCTTGGGTTTCAGTAGTTGTGGCACACGGGCTTAGTTGCTCCGCGGCATGTGGGATCTTCCTGGACCAGGGCTTGAACCTCTGTCCCCTGCATTGGCAGTCGGATTCTTAACCACTGTGCCACCAGGGAAGTCCCTGAATAATGTCCTTTAAGTAGCATTTTTGAAAGAAGAAACAGACAATGTGCGTATAATCAATTGTAACTCAGCATCTTTGAACATCACCGATAAGGTCCTAGGGTACTTTATAGAAAATTTAGTTTCTGGTTCTTTTTCTTTTTTCCATTAGCAACTAAAAGGTGTTTCTTTGAGGCTTGTAAGAATCTGAAAAAAAAAAAATTGGGGTAGCTCCAATATGTATGTACTGATTATTTTACTTAATAGGCTTTGAAGAGAAATGTGGATTTAAAGTGCTTCATGGCTGGAAAGACATCAGCATTTAGTACTTTAGGCAGTTTATAAACTTCTTTGCTATTTCTAAGATCCTTAAGTGTATTAGATTTCCTTTTATTGGTATATATCAATAAGATTGCTAAAGAAAAAAATGGGTTTAATTCTAGAATTGTGGAAATAGAAGGCTTCTTTTATGGGTAATGAGTCTCTGATTTTAAAAATGAGCAAGTAGGAAGTGAGAGATTGAGTGATTTATCTAAGTTAACACAGTTAGATGTCAAAGCTGAGACTGGAGGGCGTCCCTGGTGGCGCAGTGGTTGAGAGTCCGCCTACCGATGCAGGGGACACAGGTTCGTGCCCCGGTCCGGGAAGATCCCACATGCCGCGGAGCGGCTGGGCCCGTGAGCCATGGCCGCTGGGCCTGCCTGTCCGGAGCCTGTGCTCCGCAACGGGAGAGGCCACAACAGTGAGAGGCCTGCGTACCGCAAAAAAAAAAAAAAAAGCTGAGACTAGAGCCAAGTTTTCCCAACTCAATCCATTTCCTTTTTTTAGCACCTTGTTGCCTTTCCTCCGCCACTCAACTCATATGGTTAGCACTATGCCAATGATTGTGGAAGATACGGGAAAAATACGAGATCTGACCTCTCTCAGGGAACTTACATGATTAAGTGCCAAAGTAAATTATATAGACAGTGAAGGCTGTAGTAATAACAGAGGAGGACCAGTCAGACAGAATGAACCTGTTAGAGTGAAGTGTCTCCTTGGAGAAAATGGGCAAGAGATGGGGTTTTGAAAAGGTGATTAGGAGAGGAAGAGAGTTACTTTTATTCTAGGAAGGAGTTACAGTATAAACAAAGACTCAGAGGTGAGAATGATTTCATTCTTCCTGCCCTCCCTCCTGCCTTTGCTTGCATATTGCCTTTCAATAAACAAATGTTTGTAACACTGGATATGTGCTAGATACTGGAGGTACAACAGTGAGTAAAACTGATCCTTACCCTTAAGTAGCTTAAAACCAAGTGACTTAGAGAGAGAGCTCTGTTTAGAGCAGAAAGCAATTGAGAGAGAAACTTATAGTGTGACACCTCATTGTGGAGATTCTTGATCATCTAGCTCTAGTCCAATGCAAATAGGAATCACATATGTAATTTAAAGCTTCTAGTAGCCACATTTTAAAAAAGTGAAAAGAGGTGAAATTACTTTTTTTTTTGAAATTACTATTTAAAATATATTTCCTTTGACCCAATCTATCTAAAATATTTGAACATATAGTCAATATAAAAATTATTGAGATATCTTAAATATTATTGATGAGTTTTTTTTTATAGTAAGTTTTTGAAATCTGTTGTGTATTTTGCACTAACAGCACATCTGACTTTGTTATTTTTTTTAAAAATTATTTATTTATTTATTGGCTGTATCGGGTGTTAGTTGCGGCACATGGGATCTGTCGTTGCTGTGCGTGGGCTCTTTGTTGCAGTGTGCGTGCTTCTCTCTAGTTGTGGCGCGCAGGCTTATTAGTCGTGGTGCACGGGCTTAGTTGCCCCGCGGTATGTGGGATCCCAATTCCCTGACCAGGGATCTAACCAGCGTCCCCTGCATTACAAGGCGGATTCTTAACCCCTGGACCATCAGGGAAGTCCCAGCACATCTGACTTTGGACAGGCCATATTTTAACTGTTCAACAGCCTCATATAGTTGGTGGCTACTGTATTGCAGGTCTAGTTGAATACATATATAATTTTTAATTTTTTTGGAACCAATTTCAAGCTTACAAAAAGTTACAAGAATAAAATAGTACAAGAAACAGCTGTATACTCTTTATCTAAATTTACTTATTAACATTTTATCCTATTTGCTTTATCATTTAAACACTTTGTTCTCCTATCCTTTTTCTTTTCTCTCTCTGTATGTGTGTACTTTTTCTTTATTTTTCCTGAATCACTTGAGGGTCAGTTATAGTTCTTCACCTGTGAATGCTTCAATGAAGAATAGGGATATTCTTTTACATAACTACAGTATAGTTGTCAACTTCATAAATTTACATTGATTCCATTTACTATTCATAATTCCATTTTTTTTCAGTTGACCTGGTAATGTCCTTTGTAGCATTTACCCCTCACCAGTATAGGGTCAGTTAGGGTTAGGTATTATATGTAGTTGACATGTTGCTTTAGCTTCTTTTAATATGGAACATTTCCACAGCATTTCTTTGTAATTTATGACGTTTTTGAAGAATACAGATCGCCTCCTGCTTTTTTTTTCCTTACAGTGTTCCTCATGTTGTGTTGTCTGACGTTTCATTGTGAGTAGATTGAGATTGTGCATTTTTGGCTGAAATGTGGCCTAGAATTTGTTGTGTCCATCTCTGGTTATTACATCTGGAGGCCCATGTCTTTTTGTCCTTCATAGGTGATGTTAATTTTGATTACCTTGTCAAAGTTCAAGGTGTAGCCCAATTTTTTGACCTTATCATAATGATTATTTTTTCTTCCTTTGCAATAAATAGGCAGATACTTATAAGACTATGCAAATATCCTGTTCTTTATCAAGAATTTCTCCTATATTTACCATTGTTGATTCTTGCTTGATCTAGTCTTCACCATAATGACTGCAAGATGATGATTTTCCTACTGTAGAACTCCTGCGCCTTTACCAATTGGTTCTTGGATTTCCTCTCCCTCCCTTGCCTCACATCTCTCCCTCCCCACCCCCCCCGCCCCCCACCCTTACCTACCTTCCTTCCTTTCCTGTTGGTATGGACTCGTAAGTTCATTTTTATAAAAATGGCCTATAACTCATCACTGTACTTAATTATTTTGGTGTTCAAATTGTCCCAGATTTGAACAGTGGGAGTCCCTTCAGGTGGCTCCAGTGTCCTTTTGTCATGCCCCTATCATTTTTTTGAACTCTTCCTTACTTTCTGGCGTAGTAAGGTATTCCAACCTTATCCTTTACCTACCCTTTCCCAGTGCTGAAACTAGCCATTTCTCTGAGGAGCCCTATTTCTTTTAGGGGGGAATGGTATTAGAGACCAAGGTCTGGGGTAGTTTTCCTTCTTATTTATTTCTTTCAATAGACAAATCTGACATTTTGAATTTTATTCTATAGGCATTAGGAAATTAATAGGATTTTATTAAGCAGTGAAATATATTTGGTATGTAGGGGAGGAAAATTCTCCTCTACCCTCTTTGGATCTCTGGCTGGGCCTAAGAATTAGACTGTCTAGGACAGATTAACAGCAGAAAAGCATACAAATTTTATTAAATTTTTACATGTACATGGGAGCCTTCACAAGAGAATGAAGACGTGAAGGGACCAGAGCAGGAAGTGTTTACAACTTTTAGACAGAGAAACAAGATTTGTGAAGAATTGACAAGACAAAGGGGTTTGGGCTGAGGTAGTAAATGATGAAGAAGTAACTCGGAAGATAAGGGTTAGTTTAACAAAGTTTGTTTGTACAGATTTCTCAGCCCTAAATTCTCTGGCTCTAGTGATGAGGACGTCTTCTTTACTCCTGGTATAGTGAGGGTCCTTTTCACAGGGGAGTTTTATCTCCTGCTTTCAGAAAGAAAAAGAAGGGTCAGAATGTCCTTTTTTTTTTTTTTTTTGACTGTGTTGGGTCTTCATTGCTGCCTGCGGGCTTTCTATAGTTGCAGCCAGTGGGGGCTACTCTTCTTCGTTGCGGTGCGCAGACTTCTCATTGCGTTGGCTTGTTGTGGAGCAGGGACTCTAGGTGCTCGGGCTTTAGTAGTTCTGGCACGCAGGCTCAGTAGTTGTGGCTCGCAGGCTTAGTTGCTCCGCGGCATGTGGGATCTTCCCAGACCAGGGCTCGAACCTGAGTCCCCTGCATTGGCAGGCAGATTCGTAACCACTGCATCACCAGGGAAGTCCCCAGAATGTTCTTCTTGTACCTACTGTTTCTTAAATGCCTTTAATTAAAAATAATCAATATGCCAAAGTGACATATTTTGGTGTGATGTTCTGGTTTCCTTTAGGCACATAGTAGGAGTTAATATTTTTTGAACGAGTAAAGGAATGTTTTAGGAAGATTAATTTGTCAGTGTTGCATGAGATGTATAAAACCATAGGAGAATATAGGCAGAGATCAGATGAGATTTATTTTAATATTTTTGGCACTAAGTAATTATGATTTGCATTATGATGATGGCAACATGAGCAGAAAAAAAGAAGTGATGAATAGGGAAGACCTTTTGGACATATCTACTTCTCAAACATCTATTATGGGTCTACTATATGCTGAAGCTGCATTGATGAGTAAAACAGACATGAACCCCTGTGGAGCTGAGTATCCAGGGGAAGACAGAGGAACTGTTGAAAGGATCACATACGTATATGGTCACATCCTTGGGTGAATGTTAGGAAGGAAAGCACAGGGAGCCCCAAGAGCGTACAGCAAGAGGGCCCTGATCTAAACTAAGATGTTAGGGAAGGCGTCCCAGATTATTTACACATTTAAGTTTGATGAAATTATTACTCATTTATTGAAGCGAATTTTAAGAAGTGGAATTTTTTCTTACTGTGTAGATTTATTTTTAGTGTGTTAAGGATAAAAAAGAGATTAAGATATAAAAGAACCAAGGCTAGAACTGTATCCTTATACTGGTGTCTTTTGCTAGAGCTAAAGAGATAGTATTGAGTTGGCCAAAAAGTGCCTTCGGTTTTTAAGTAAAAATAAAAGACACGTTTTTCATTTTCACCAAGAACTTTATTGAATAACGTATTCACCCTTTTGTTCCACTGCTTCCTGCCATTTTTCAGGCAACTTCATAATTCCATCTTCCCAAAACTTTTTATCTTTTTGAGCTAAGAACTGTTCCAGGTGCCTTTTACAGTCTTCCACGGAATTGAAATTTTTTCCATTAAGAGAATTTTGTAAAGACCTAAATGGAAATCCAAAGGTGCAATGTCTGGTGAACATGGCTGATGAATCAGAACTTCCCAGCCAAGCTGTAACAGTTTTTGCCTGGTCATCAAAGAAACATGTGGTCTTGCGTTATCCTGATGGAAGATTATGCGTTTTCTGTTGACTAATTCTGGACGCTTTTTGTCGAGTGCTGCTTTCAGTTGGTCTAATTTGGAGCAGTACTTGTTGGAATTAATTGTTTGGTTTTCTGGAAGGAGCTCATAATAGAGGACTCCCTTCCAATCCCACCATATACACAACATCACCTTCTTTGGATGAAGACTGGCCTTTGGTGTGGTTGGTGGTGTTGCATTTCTCTTCCCCACGATCTCTTCCGTTGCACATTATTGTACAGTATCCACTTTTCATCACCCATCACAATTTGTTTTAAAAAATGGAACGTTTTCATTACATTTAAGTAGAGAATGGCTTGTGGAAATACTGTCAAGAAGGTTTTTTCTCCTTAACTTATGTGAACCCAAACATCAAAGCGATTAACATAACCAAGCTGGTGCAAATGATTTTCAACGCTTGGTTTGGATATTTTGAGTATGTCTTTTGAGTATGTCGGCTATCTCCCGCATGGTATAATGTTGATTGTTCTCAGTTAATTTCTCTATTTGATCGCTATCAAATCGCTTCAACCGGTGTACCTGACCCTGAGCATCGTCCAGTGAGAAATCTCCAGCACAAAACTTCGCAAACCACTTTTGACACGTTCAGTCGGTCACAGCACCTTCTCCATACACTGCACAAATCTTTCTTTTTGCGTTTCGGTTGCGTTTTTACCTTTTTTGAAATAATAAAGCATAATATGCCGAAATGTTGCTTTTTTTCCTTCCATCTTCAACATTAAAGTGGCTACACAAAAATTCACTGATTTTGTTTTTTTTGTTTTTTTTTTTTTTTGCGTTACTCGGGCCTCTCACTATTGTGGCCTCTCCCGTTGCGGAGCACAGGCTCCGGACGCGCAGGCTCAGAGGCCATGGCTCACAGGCCCAGCCGCTCCGCGGCACGTGGGATCCTCCCGGACCGGGGCACGAACCCGTGTCCCCTGCATCGGCAGGCAGACTCTCAACCACTGCGCCACCAGGGAAGCCCAAATTCGCTGATTTTGATAAGTTTTTTTTTAATGCATGCTGATATGACGGCTGTCACATACAGTCTAACAAAATTGTTCTGAATGAAGTTAAAGGTGACTGAGTGCCACTAGAGCCATCTTATGGAAAAAACCGAATGAACCTTTTGGCCAACCCAATATAATTATTGGTAAAAAACCTGAACTCTGAAAAAAACAATGAACAAAAAAGAACCTGAACTCTGGAGCCAGACTGCCTGGGGTGGCATCTGCACCCTATTTACTAGCTGGGTAGCTTTGGGCAAGTAACTTGACTTCTCTGTGGCTCATTAAAATAGTCATAATAATAGTACCCTTCTCATAGAGTTGTTGTGAGGATTAAATTAATTAATACATGTGAAGGTTTTACAGCTGTATCTGGCACACAGTAAACTCTATAAATGTTATTTGCTGCTAATGTTGGTTTTTTGTTATTACATACTTCAGATTTCTTCAAGGAATGCTTTTCTTATCACTCCCTTGTTATCTTTTTTTTTTTTAACTTGTGTGTGTGTGTGTATGTGTGTGTGTAGAAAGTCATTTGTCATACTGTTGAACATTCTGTGCTCATTACTGTGCTGGGCTGGCAGAGATTTAATGGGGGAGACAGATACTTAAATAATTACAAAGCAGTGTGATGTGTCAATAGATATACAGAGGAAGAATGTGAGCGCAAAAGAAAAAGTAACTAATTCTGTGGTGAAAGGAGGAGGGAGAGAGACGGAATGGAGATTGTTAAAGGCCTTACAGAAGCTGAAGAGACTCAGGCAAGGAGGAACAAGGGAGAGAAGGCATTTTTACAGACAGTGACCAGGCAAATGCAAAAACCTGAAGCAGCCTAGCACAGCATAGGGGAATTGTGAATATTTTCGCATGTGGATGGGGATAGTTATGAGATGAAACTGGAAAGGATTTTGGACTTTATACAGTAAACAATATGGAGCCACAGAAGGTTTTTAAATAATCAAATTTGTAATAAGGAAAACCCTCCAAAAATATTTTCCCCTTATAATCCTTATAAAAAGTATATCCGGTGAATCAGTCTTCTGTCTAAAATCTGTTGGTGACAACTCAGTGCCCATAGGAGATGTCCAGACTCTTTACCTTGGCATGCAAGGCCGATACTGCTCTGGTTCCTTGGGAAAAAAGATTCCATTTCAGGCTCATCTCCACATACCTCTGTACATTCACTGACCTTGCCATCCTCACTAACTGCGTTTCCCACAACTTCCCCTGATCTCTCATCCCTTCACATCTCCATAGAAGCTCTTTATTCTGCTGTGAGTACCCTACCATTACTTGTCTACACTGCTCAGTTTAGGGGATACTAGGAGTTAGTTGCTTGCTATTTTTTCTTTCTCCCAAAGCACCCCATACTAATTAAGAGAATGGGCTTTTGGAATTAGACCATCATTTAAGCCCTGGCCTCCTCTATTCATGAGCGTGAGATCTTTTGCAAAATTTCAAGCTCTTTGAGACCCAGCTGTTTTATCTGTAAATTGAGCATAATATGTACTTTACAGTATTGTAGAAGGATTAAATGAAATAATGTTCATGAAGACTCACCACAGTATCAGCATTCAATAAACACTTAGTGTGTAGTAGCTCAGTATACTAGAACACTTAGTATATAGATCTCTGCAAAACTTATTCCATTGTTTTTGTGATACTTGACTTCTCCACTGCTAGACTGAGCTCCCTTAGGGTGGGGATTTTGTTTTTCTTCCTTAGTGTGTCGGACCTATATTAATGTTTGATACTTGGTGTATTTTCAGTAATACATGTTGACTTGGTAGCTGTGTAGAGAGGATGGCTCCATAAAGGGAGAGACCAGCTAGAAAGTAATAACGTTTTAGTTCCTAAAATTGTTGCACATTAGAATCATTTGGAATCCTTAAAAAAAAAGAAAAAAAAATTCCCAAGTCCCTCCATTGAATCAGAATTTCTGCATCTCTTGTTGTTAATCCAGGGGATGATGAAAGCTTGAATCAGACAATGGCTTTGGGGATAGAGAAAAAACAGATTTTCAAGAAAGGAGAATTAATAGGACTTACTGACTTGTGAATAGTCTGGGTGGAAGGAACTAGGTGAAAAATAGAGGAGGAGGAAGAACAGGTTTGGTGAGGAAGACAAGTGTGAACTAGAGGTATGGACATCCCAACAGAGATGTTCACTAGGCAGGTGGAAATATGTAGGTCCAGCACTTAGGAGACAAGTGGAGGCAAGTATTAGACATGTGTGAATGTTGGAGAGACGTCAATTCAAATAAGGACTGAGAAGTATCCACTGAATGGAACAGTTAGGTCATACCTAGTTCAGTTTCAGGAGAGTCATGGGGAGAAATGATTGGCTGGGAAGTAAGGGTGTAGAAACAGGGAGTACAGACTATTCTTCCAAGATATATGGAGGAGAGGAAACAGTAATTAAATATTAAATGCATGATTGTAATCTGTCATCCTTGGACAATATTCTAATGAGTGCTTTTTATTTTCAAGGATTATAAACTTCCCCAAATCAGTCTAAATTGAAAGGAGGATTTATTGTAAGGTTTCAAAGTGATCTAAGAATAAGAATTGCTATACAGTTGGGTCTCTAGACAGTAGGACCTAGAAAGGTGTCGGGGCAGAGGCAGTACTCCCCTCTGTCTCACACAGTCTCCTGGACCACTGGCATTTTGCCTCTGCATCTCTGTGTCCATCCTCCTTGCTACTCCTTGCTTAGTATGCTCAAGACCTCAGATGGCCATCTGACCACATGATTCTACTTGCTTTTCACCTTACCTTTGCATAGCCAACTGGCCAAATGTTGCATAGCCAACTGGCTCAATTTCCAAACCCCAACGAGAAGAATCAAAAATGTCCTCTTCATCTTTTCTTGTTGGGCCATGTGTAGGTCTCTGGCTGGCCAGTAATGGAGTTACTTCCTCTGGGTCAGGTGTCTGCTGCTGGTTTAGTCAGCTGAGGTTGAGAGTGGAGTGAGGTCATTTGATTCATAGGATTCCTCCTTTTAGGAATTGTGATACCATGAAACACATCTTTTACAGATCATTCTAGAAATAAGCTTTACTGTGGCTCTGAAATAGTGATTATAGTTCTGGTTAGGTTCACTTGGTGCCAGCTAATTTTCTTACCCTCTATTCTAGTTTTTTCCTTCATAGCTTCTGCATTCTCAAGAGTCAGTGGTGTTTTGAAACTTTGGCTGGGTTATAACTTTGATTTACTTAAGTCCCTCCAGTACTCTTATTTACCTCATGACTTTGATGTGTATCTGTTTAGTGCCAGTTTGGGTGGCTAATTTTTTTTTTTTAATATTTATTTATTTATTTGGCTGCGCTGGGTCTTAGTTGCAGCACGTGAGATCTTCGTTGCCGCGTGCAAGATCTTTGTTGCGGCTCGTGGGATCTTTGTTGTGGCATGTGGGACCTTTTTTAGTTGTGGCATTCGGGCGCACGTGGGATCTAGTTCCCTGACCAGGGATCGAACCTGGGCCCCTGCATTGGGAGCGTGGAGTCTTAACCACTGGACCACCAGGGAAGTCTCTGTGTGACTAGTCATTTCTCTTCATAGTTTGCAGTTTAAAGGCCTAAGCATGGAGCTCAGCAGTAGTCCATTGTTCACACTGGGGTTTGTTTGTGTGTGTGTTTTGCCACTGAGCCATTTTATTGGTTGCTAGCTAGCTTGTGAATGGCTGCTTTTGGGTCCAGGTGATCACATTTGGTCGATTGGCAGTAGACATGGGGTCATATACCCTGGCTGTCTTGGACTATGTTCTCAATATGGGTTGCGGTAGGATAACTTACTTTGGGATAGATCCATGGCCATTGATTGATTGACATATTGAACATGAATAACTTAGTTGCATAGACATCTGTTTAAGTATTGCATGGGTCATAGCAGCAGATGGAATTTAATAAAAACCACATCCTTTCCCTCGTTTCAATGTTTAATATTAGACTATGGTTAAGTTTTACATAAGTATGCTAATATAAGTTTTTCTAGCGTCTCAGTGATACTTTATTGGGACTTTATTAGCTAAATAACATTTGGAAAGTGTTTTAAGAATTCCTGACTTTGTGTAGTGCTATGCCAAAACACACTCTGTTGTGGGGGATTAAGAGGTAATTGTATTGAATTGGACCTCTGATAAGGAAGTATTGGTTTATTTTGTTCTATAAGACATTAATTTTTCTGATAAAACCTTGTTATATCTTTTTGCAACTTCCAAATATTCAAAGCAATGATTTAGTTTTAAAATAGAATATTTAGAAATAATAAAAGAATATATTTCTGGTTAGAAAAATCATGTACATCATGGAAGTCTGAAAAGTTCAGAAAAGGAAAATTGAGAAGCAGCATAGGGCTTGTAGCATAGTGGATGTTTTAACTTTGAGAGCATTTTGTTTAAGTCAGGTGGAATCTCCAGCTCTGTGCATTATTACATTTGTAATCTTAGCTAGCAACTTACTTAGTTTCTTTAACCTTATTTTTCCCCCTTGGTTAAATGGGAACAATTCCTTTAATTTTATCCAAAGGATTGTTGTGATGATTAAATGATATAATGTGAATAAAGATCTTGATGTTGTGCCTGTCACAGAGGTTGTAAGTTAGCTATTATTATTATTATTTTTTTTTTTTTTTGCTGTATGTGGGCCTCTCACTGTTGTGGCCCCTCCCGTTGTGGAGCACAGGCTCCGGACGCACAGGCTCAGCGGCCATGGCTCACGGGCCCAGCCGCTCCGCAGCATGTGGGATCTTCCCGGACAGGGGCACGAACCGGTGTCCCCTGCATCGGCAGGCGGACTCTCAACCACTGCGCCACCAGGGAAGCCCAGCTATTATTATTATTAATAGAAAGATATAATATTTCATTTAGCACACTACCAATTGACATTTCTTTAGTGTAAAACTCAGGTTTCTTATGTGCCTGATTTTGAAAGTACAAATGATCTGGGAGAAGTTGATATTCTGAGCTTTACAATAAGATTCATGTCTCTGGGTTATTTTGATTTTGTTAAGTTTTTGAATGTAAAGACACCACATCAAGTAGAGAAATCACTGAATTTGGAATCAAAAGACTTGAGTCCACGTTCTAAATTCTGCTATCAGTGTGATCTTAGGCAAATCATGAGCTTCTCTTGGCTTCACTTTCCTTATCTGTTCAATGAGGGCACCACCTAGGTGATTTTTGAAGTGCTTTTCAGGGTAAAAGTATTAGTTGAAAATCACGGAAGTACCAGGATTTTGAGTCTGCAGACCATTTGCAACCCCAAAGTAGCATTTTAAGTGTTACATAACAAATCCTGATACCTTTTACCCTGTTTCTTAGCCTCTTTGCTGAGAAAAAACACTGTCTTCAGGAAGCAAGGATTCAGCGATAAAATCCCGTAGCTCATGTAACATGACTATCACAGCACCTGCCACATAGTAGGCTCCAGAAGAGAGTAGGTCTCCTTTTCTGTTGAGTTCCCTCTGCCACTCCCTTTCCCCAGTGTATAGCTCTTTATGCGTGTCTCAAATGCAAGTAAGGTACATTCATTTTAGTGGATGCTTTGGTGTGGGCCATAGATTCCCCTTCAGGATAGAGACACATTCTCTTAGTTGCTTGGGATCATGGCTGCCTCACCCAAGTTTATGTCCCCTTCCTGGAAGCCGCCTGTATTTCATTCCTGGTTAATGGTGGGGGATGAAAAGAATCATCCTCTTGCCTTGATTAGAGACTAACATGATGAGGGGTCATTCTAGCTTCAGGACTCTTTGTAGGCTTAGTTGAGGCTGCTCTTGCAACTGTTATTGATCAATACTGTTCAGCTTCTCCCTTGGCCCAGTCATGCGGCCTCTGTGCCTGCACAGGTGTTCTTGAGAGCACTCCCCAGTAAACCTGCTTGCAGATATCAATCTCAGACTCTGTTTCCTTGGGAACCTGAATTACGAG
Organism: Neophocaena asiaeorientalis asiaeorientalis; assembly: GCF_003031525.2. Lineage (NCBI taxonomy): Eukaryota > Metazoa > Chordata > Mammalia > Artiodactyla > Phocoenidae > Neophocaena > Neophocaena asiaeorientalis. The sequence continues at coordinate 3,991,905 of NW_020174057.1, forward strand.
TCATCTGCTATTTGGATAGTCTTTCTCAGGGATTTTTGCATTGTAAAAGATGATAATATTCAGGATGGATTTTAATTTTATAAATATTGTGTTCCACTTCTTTGAAACTGACATTCTACATATTTTTTATAACAGGAATCCATAGCCAGTAGATTAGGATTTTTGTTAGATTCTGAAGTTTTTACACAGTAGGTCTTCAAGCACATTTTGGGATTTTGAGTATGGCCCACAGATTCTCTGTTTAGGAAATTTTATTATTAGCACCTTTCCCAGCTCTCTCAAGTGATTTTAAGACTTAAAAAATGAAAAGTGCCGTGTGAGGGACGGGAGCAGGAGTTTGGGCCATCCTCCCTTGGGGTGGGGTGTAGTCGTCGTTTCCACACACACACACACATCCCACCCCCCGCTCTGAGACAGGTAGGAGGGCTGCGTTGAGCCTTGAAGCCTAGGGTGTGGGCCCAGGTGGAGCCGCTGCAGGTGCAGATCTTGGAGGTAGTAGCAAATATTCAGATGAGAACTTTGAAGGCCAAAGTAGAGAAGGGTTGCATGTGAACAGCAGTTGAACATAGGTCAGTCGGTCCTGAGAGATGGGCAAGCACCTTTTTTTTTTTTAAAAAACTTTTATATTGGAGTATAGCCGATTAATAATGTTGTGATAGTTTCAGGTGCACAGCAAAGTGAGTCAGCCTTTCATATACACGTATCCATTCTCCCCCAGGTTCTGAATTCTTATTTTGATACATTTTTGTGTCTGTCTCTCCATATTTATTGAATCAAGACACCTGATGGCCTAAACTTGCTTAAAATATGTGAATCAATTTTAATTATATGTTAGATATTTAATTACATGTTAGATATTTAAAAAGTGTTAGATATTAAAGTCTTTTATTCTTTCATTTAATATTGAGTTAATTGTATGATGTCTATAAACCCAGTTTAGTTGCTAGTAACTTATCTATAATTAGTTTTGGTTGTCTCAGTCTCTTATTGACTAGGCTGCCTTTTTTTTTTTCTGACTTGACTGCTTTCATATACCTATTAATAACCACTAACTAAATTTTAGAGTTTTGAAAGTATGCATAAGAAAGCTAAGCATATATAAAAATTGGAAATATATTTGACTTTGTTTCTATGGGCATGCTTTTTTTTTTTTTTTTTGCGGTACGCGGCCCTCTCACTGTTGTGGCCCCTCCCATTGCGGAGCACAGGCTCCGGACGCGCAGGCTCAGCAGCCATGGCTCACAGGCCCAGCCGCTCCGCGGCATGTGGGATCTTCCCAGATCGGGGCACGAACCCATGTCCCCTGCATTGGCAGGCGGACTCTCAACCACTGCGCCACCAGGGAAGCCCTATGGGCATGCTTTTAAGTTAGCCAGTTTAAGGCCCACATGAATCATGGAATGAGAATTTTGGAGCTAGAAAGATCCATGATCTTGTCCTGTCCCTGTAGTTTGTCATTGAAGAAGTTGAGATTAGAGAAATTAAGTGTCGAGATTAGAGAAATTAAGTGTCTTGATGGGTATCAGAGAGATGGCCAAGAAATATTTGAGACAGTAGAGAAGATATTGAATTAGGACTTGGAAACCTAAGTTTTAATTGCAACTCTGTCGTTAGATAGCATGATGTCAGGTAAGCCAGTTGTACTTTCTAGGGCTTCGTTTCCTCATCTATGGAGTGTTACAGTTGGAACATGATTTCTGAGATGTTTTCCAGCTTTTAAATTTTGATTCTAGGTCTTTTTTTTATGAGTGCACTTAGTAATAATGTAAGTATCTACTACTTATAGTATATCTAACAAATGCCAGGCACCGATTTAAACGTTGTATGCATACTATTTCATTTAATCCTCCCAACAGTTCTTTGAGGCTGACATTAGTTCCACTTTACAAATGGGGATTTGGGGCTTACAGAGGTTAAGTACTTTTACAAAGCTTCTAAGTGGGTAAACTGGAAGTTGAATGCAGGTCTGTGTGACTCCAACTACTGTTTATGAATCAGTATTCCTAGATTTAGATGTACTTTTGTTTTGGGGATGCTTGACATGCCCTGCTGAAAACAAGAGCCAGTTGCATTTAGATAAGTATATGCTTCTCACCCCCCTTCTCTGGCATACTGTATTGTATGTATCGTAGTTTATGTCACTAGGTTAGGCAGGGAAGACTTAGGATGCAGAAGTATATTGTGTGCTGGCACTTGAGAAATTTTGGAGTAGGCTGGAATCAGGTGCAACGGGGGAATATAGCCTCTTAGAGACACCTTAGAAAGACGAATAGGAATTGCACTCAATTTACCATTAGTAATTTAACAACAGGGGTGACTATTTGATGCTTATTAAAGTTGTAGATGGCTCTAGGTTAGGCGGAACTGCTCACATTTAAAAAAATAGGAATTATTTGCAGTTGAAAGCTGATGTAAATGAATTAGTGTTAAATGTGGTATATTTGTAAAGAAGCTTACTATTGTACATGGTTTTATGATGGATAGAAAAGCATCTGTGGAGTTACATGGTGGGTCAAGGTCATACTGCAACAGTCTGAGTAAGTCTTCTACATCAGGATTTGATATAGATTGGGATATATTCGGTTTTAAGAAGAAGGTGGAGAAATGAGAAGGAACTCAGAGGACAAAAAAAAAAAGTAATTACCAAAAATGAGTTGTAAACAAGTTTAAAGTTGTTAGATTTGTAATGGAGATTAGAACAAAGAGTATTAGTGACCATTCTCAAGGTTGAAGATTGAGAGCAAGCAGGAAAGGACTTAAGAGACAAATTTTATATGAAGTTTGAGGCTGACAGGAGTTAAGGATTAGGAGTATAGAAGATATAAAGTGAAAAGTAGAAGGTCCTTCCCAGTAATCAGTGCTAATAGTTTCTTGTGTATTTTTCCACAAAGTTTTAATGCATATATCCATTAACATTATACTATATGAATTTGATTTTTTTCACTTAATATAGTTTGGAGAGCTTTCAGTATCAGCACTTTCAGAACTGCCTCTTATTATTTGTTTATTTTTAATAACTACATTATATTTTATTATATGGATTATTAAAATTTAATCATTTCTCTATTGAAGGACATTTAGTTTGTTTCCAGTTTTGCTAATAAATAACACGGCAGTGAGCATGCTTGCTATACATATATAGGTGGTCCTTTAATGAATTTGTCCACTGGGTAATTTCCTAGCAGTGAGTGAGAGAGTATGCATATTTTTTGTATTTAGTTACACTCCCATAAACAATGAGAGTGTTGGTTTTGCAATATTCTTTCCACCAGTGAGTATTGTCAAAGAAAAAAAATTTTTTGTGGGCTTCCCTGGTGGTGCAGTGGTTGAGAGTCCACCTGCCGATGCAGGGGACACGGGTTCGTGCCCCGGTCCGGGAAGTTCCCACATGCCGCGGAGCAGCTGGGCCCGTGAGCCATGGCCGCTGAGCCTGTGCGTCCGGAGCCTGTGCTCCGCAACGGGAGAGGCCACAGCAGCGAGAGGCCTGCGTACCGCAAAAAAACCCCCAAAAAACAGTTTTTTGATTTTACTCAAATACCCTGAAAACCAGATTGGCAGTTTAGTCTTATAGTCTCTTGTTTAACTTAGAAAGTTAAAAAAGAAACAATGGAAAATAGAATAATGTAAATCTTGGAGTAGTTACATTAATTCTTTTTAATGTAATGAGAAGTATTGTGTGTTAAACTCAGGGGGTACTTTTATTGTGTCCTTACTAGGAAATTTGATGAATACCTCATTCTTTATAGGGCTCCCATCCTCAGAAAGGTTTCCTTTTCTCTCTTGTGGAGAAGATATGACATTATATCTACTGTATCTAATTGTGTCTATTGCTGCATAATAAACCATCCCCAAACTTTGGCTTAAAACCACCATCATTTTATTTGCTCTAGATTCTCTAGATCAACAGTTTGGGCTAGGCTAAGCTGAATGGTTCTGCTGGTCTCTCTTGGAGTTACTAATACAGCTGGAGTTATCTGTTGGTTTGATTGGGGTGATAGTCTAACAGCCTCTCTCATATTGTTGATAATATTCCTTGGGTCACATGTATCCAAGGTTATCCTGGGCTTGTGTGGTGACAGAAGAGTTTCCAGCAATGAGGGAGCATATCCCATTGTGCACTCTACTTGTATGTTATTTGCGACTCTGCCATCAGCCAAGGCAAGTCTCATTGCCAGAGCCCATGTGGGAGAGGATTACACGGGAGAATTGCAAGGGCATTAAAACATAGGTGTGATTCATTGAGAGTCATTACTGTAACAATCTACCACCACTTTCTTCTTCCTTGTATTGGTAAGTGTTACAAGAGAAGTATAAATAAGAGATATAACAGTTTAAAGTAGAGAAAGATTTCTTGTCTAAGGAAAGGTTTTATTGATGTCACTTAAGTTAGAAAGACTGATTCCATCAACAGTTGCAGACTGTTGATTTTCCAGATTTTTAATTTCTTCTACATATATTAACTGACATTTTTCTGTAAAGAACTTTTCAGTTTAAACCAGGGCGATTTGGTTGCCATGAATTTCAGCGTATACTGGATGGTCAGGATAAATGCTTAATTCTTTTTCTTTAATTATGAATTTTCAGAATAAGAATCGATACACTACTCTAGTAGTGATCAATGAGGCTTGCTTATTTGTCTTTTGACTTTCTCTTTCCTTGAGGAAAGAGAACTCACGGATTTTTTTTTTTTTTTGCCTTTTAATTTTTTAATTACTCAGAAAAACTTCATTTTTTTATTTAGCTTTCTGACTCTGTGCTTGTGCTTTCAACACTTTCACAACGATTTTATGTTCCTCAGTAAGGAAAGTGTGCTTGTTCCTGTCACGGACACATTTAAAACACACATGGAACCACCATAGGCCTGGCTGATATGTTTTTTCGTTTTAGACAACCTTGTAAGAGCTTTGGGTCTCACAGCACAAACTCCTCAAAGTTGGCCTGGGCACACGCCACATGTGGATTTTGGTGCTTTCTCAACCTTCTTGGTATAAAAGTAAACACCAGGGGTTTGGGACAGCCTGGTTTTGTTAGAGGCTGTATTGTAGGATAGCCTACAATGGTGTCTCAAACACTGGACCATCCTGAATGCCTCTAGATACCATCCCCGGAAGAGGAAGAAGCACTCATGGATTTTTAAATATATTTCATGAACTCAAGGATTTATATATATTTAGTGGGTTTCAGTCAATTGAAGTCAGTGTGGTTTTTTGGTATGCAAATTGTCCCAGCTTTACCTAGTAGAAGTGCCTTCAAGGTGACTTTTGTCATTTTGACAGGACCCTGTTAGTGTTTGATAACTTCCTTGCTTTGTGGCACAACATGTGCCAGGTTCATCTAGTAAAATTTCTCCTCCAGGCTGGAATCATGCATTTCTCCAAAGAGTCCTGGTTCCTTTTAATGGGGAATGCTATTTAAATACCACTGTCTGGGCACTTAGGGTTCTCATTGCTTCTGTGTTGTCATTGCTTTTAAGCATTTAAGATAAGAACTAGGAGATATATATATATATATATATATATATATATATATATATATATATAAAAAAAAGAAATATATATACACACACACACACACACACACACACATATGTACATATGGACAGATTTAAAAAGCAAAACGAGTTCAAATTAAAGTATTTTTTCCTTCTTTGAGTTTGTATTTTGAAATTTTATACTGAACATCTTGGCTCTTAACGTTAACATAATTATTTTTTCCTAAAAATATATATAACATAGCTTTAAAGTAACAATACTAATATTACTGTTAATAAGCTTACTGAATCAGTTTTACTAATGTTTTTTAGCAGTTCTTTTTGTCCTTATACTATAGCTCGCTAAGGCTATAAAGTCAAAACATTGTGTTCTTAAAACACTTGATATAATTATCTTCTTTGTGTGGCTATAGCATTAACTTGAGATTCAGTTAGGTTTAAAATTAAAAAAAAATTAAAAATTGTAACATGAAATTTAGCATTTTTATCATTTTAAAGTATAAAGTTTAGTGGCATTAAGTACATTCATATTGTTGTGCAACCATTACAACTATCTATTTCCAGAATGTTTTTATCATTCCCAAACTGAAATTCTGTACCATTAAACAACTCCTTATTCCCCCTATCCCAGCCTTTGGCAACCACTGTTTTGCTTTCTGTCTCTATGAATTTGATTATTCTAGGTGCTCATATTAGTGGAGTCATACATATTGGTCCTTCTGTGTCTGGCTTATTTCACTTAGACTAATGCTTCCTGGGTTCATCCATGTTGTAGCATGTATTAGAATTTCCTTCCTTTGAAAGGCTGAATAATATTCTACTGTATGCATATACCACATTTTGTTTATCCATACATCTATCGGTAGACATTTGGGTCGTTTCCACCCTTTAGCTATTGTGAATGCTGCGATGAACATTGGTGTACAGATATCAATTCGAGTTCAGTTAGACTTAAGCTGAAGTTTTAAATAAATGAGGATTATTATTAACTAAGCTAGAGAACATAGGAGGAAAAGAAAACTTTTTCCCTGGGGTGGTAAAGGGTTGAGATAAGTGGTTTGATTTTGGAAATGATTCATTTGAGGTGCTTTAGGAAATCAATTAGTCTCTCTTTTATAGTCCAGGTGAGAGATGATGAAGTCTTGAACTGAGTTAATGGCAAAGGAGATGAAGAAAGGATAGATTCAAAATTTATGTTGGTGATTCAATTAACTTGGTGATTGGATGTGAAAGTTGAGAAAGAGGGGAGTTAAGGGTAATGCTTTGGATTTAAACAAGATGGGTATGTGATGTTTCTGTAAGTTCAGGTAGAGAATGCAGATGGATAAAAGGTTTATGAGAACAGATAATGAATTTGGTTTTGAATAAAATGACTGTAGTGTGCTTTCACGGCACTCTGGTAGAGATATTTAGCAGGAAAGGAAAATATGAATTTGAAGTTCAGCAGAGATCTGGATTAGATTTAGAATTTTATTTTTGTCTGCATTGGGGGATAAGTAAAGTTAAGGGAATAAGTGAGATCACCTAACAGTGTATGGTAAGCTAAGAGGTTGAACATGAAAATTCCCTGGAAGCCCTGGAATGCTTTCCATGAGATAAGAAACTTGTCATTTGCAAATATACCTTTTCAGTTCATCTGTATGTGCAAAGTTCTTAGTTCTTAATAGTAAGAAAGAGGTAGTGAGGGCCCTAAGAAATCTTTGATTATTCATTTATAGTACAAGGATCAGGTAATGTATTTAAAGCACCCTTCTTTTTTTTTTTTGATAGATTTATTTGTTTTATTTTTGGCTGCATTGGGTCTTCATTGTTGTGCACGGGCTTTCTCTAGTCGCGGTGAGTGGAGCCTACTTTTCATCATGGTGTGTGAGCTTCTCATCGCTGTGGCTTCTCTTTTTGCGGAGCGCGGGCTCTAGGTGCGCCGGCTTCAGTATTTGTGGCACGTGGGCTCAGTAGTTGGGGCTTGTGGGCTCCAGAGCGCAGGCTCAGTAGTTGTGGCATGCAGGCTTAGTTGCTCCAGGGCATGTGGAGTCTTCCCAGACCAGGGCTCAAACCCGTGTCCCCTGCATTGGCAGGCGGATTCTTAACCACTGTGCCACCAGGGAAGTCCCAAAAACACCCTTCTTAAGGTTTGAATATAATAGATGGCTTTTCAAACTTCTTGAATTTGTGAAAATTTTCCTAATTGGTCTTTATGGTGGGAGGAGGGGGAAACAGTGACAAAATCAATGCTGAAATTTACATTTTATAAGAAATCCTTGTCGATGTCTTGTAAGTCTCCAAGGTTTTGAGGTTGTATGTCATTTAATTTCTTATACTTGTATCCTTTCCAGTTTCAGAAATAATTTTGCTAAGTATAAGGTGTGTTTAGTATCTTACAACAATTTTTTTTCAAAGATTTTCGTAAAAGCAATATTTTATTTCTAGTCAACTCACCTTTTTCTGGCAATTAATGTGTTACTAACTCAGCTTCTGCTGGTTTGCATTGTTCCCAGTCTAGTTTCAGCTAGAGTGGTATGGGTTGTGCATTTGCTTATTAAGCATTTACTATATCTCTTCTGTGTGCAAAGACTAGTTATCCTTTTAATTGGTTTTAGTGCTTTGAAGATAGGTATGATTTAGAGATGAGGTTCTTTATTTTTAGTAGCAATTAGGTTGTAAAACTGAGTTATGTTCTCAATGAAATTATTGCTCTCTTCCTGCTTGACCTTCTCTGTAGTGAAGTCATATGTAGGGGGAGAGTTATATGTAGGAAGAATATGTTGAGTTTGGAAGCTCTGACTCAGTATATCAGCAGATATTAGAAAAACTTCTGTTATTCATCTATAAAATAGGTGTTTTTTATATGCTGCTAGATGTTTGTTTTGATTGTTTTTCTTTGCTATTAGATTTTCAGTCATAATTGGAAGACATAGCTATTGGTTGCTTTGGATTACAGCAGTGTAGTTATGATTCTCACAAGTAGATTTTTAAAGTTGTATTTAATAAACAACTAGTCTGAAATAGATAAAATGCATTTTAAAGAAACTTCATGTTGTTAAAACTCCTTTGATAGTGATACTACCTTTTAAGGTATTGTGTACAGTAAATAGTAACTTTTTTTTTCCCGGTTAAGTGCTGTTCTTTATTCAAAAACTTGTATGTGATTGTTGAAAGTAGTTTTTGGAGAGATTAATGCTGCTTTATGTTGATCTTATAGTTGTTGGTAGTAGGAATGTATTTTTATATTAGCAACAACCTAAGGTAGCCAAATATATTGCAGGCATCTATTCTTATTTGGTTGAAATAAATACTTTGAATACCATATAACCTTTTCCCCCCATGTTTTCAAATTTTGACCTGTTTGGCTGACACCACTAAGCATTAATAATAGGTGTTTGAGAACTCTAATCATTTGGATCTTTTGCTAGCCCAAATATTTTTTAATTAAAAAAAATCTGAAAATTAAAAAAAAATATGACCACACTAATAAAAATTTTTGAGAGGAGATGGGTAGGTGGTTAACTAAATCATCAGCACAAATCTTATTCTTTCAGCAACATAGAGGAAAAGTAGTAATAAAAAATAGCCCTGACGTAAAACACATCAGTCTTCTGTGACCTTTCAATCTGTGTTTATATCTTTGCATAACTGAAATCATAATATATCCAAACTTTGTATTTTGCCTGTCTTACAAATTCAACATTATATCACATGTGTTATAATTTCTTTGCACAATCTTCACCCTTGTCACTTTTAAAAACAATTTAAAAAATTAAAAAAAATTTTTGGCTGTGCAGCGTGGCATGTGGGACCCTAGTTTCTTCACCAGGGATTGAACCTATGCCCCCTGCAGTGGAAGTGTGGAGTCTTAACCACTGGACTGACAGGGAAGTCCCCCATCCTTGTCATTTTTAATTGTCAGTTTTGTTGAGTTGGGTATGTCACAATTTAGTTAACCTGTTCTTTGTTTTAAACATAGTTTGCTTGTAATTTTTCACTTAAAATTTTTAAGAATTATATGTTTCAGGTGTATAGCATTATGATTTGACATCTGTGTACACTACAAAGTGATCACCACCACAAGTCTAGTTGCTGCCCATCACCATACAGTTGACCCCCTTTCCCCATTTTGCCCACTTCCCAACCCCCTTTCCTTCTGGTAACCACTAATCTGTTCTCTGTATCTGTGAGTTTGTTTTATTTTATTTGTTCTTTTTTTTTTTTTTTTTAGATTCTGTGTATGAGCAAAATCATATGGTATTTGTTTTTCTCTGTCTGACTTATTTCATTTAGCATAATACCTTCAAGGTCCATCCATGTGGTCACAAATGGCAGAATTTCATTCTTTTTTTATGGCTGAGGAGTAGTCCAGTGTGTGTGTGTGTGTATGTGTATGCCATTTCTTCTTTATCCATTCATCCTTAATGGACAGTTAGGTTTTTTTTCATATCTTCGCTGTTGTAAATAATACTGTAATGTATAGGGGTGCATGTATCTTTTTGAATGAGTGGTTTTGTGTTTTGCAGATAAATAGGCAGAAGTGAAACAGCTGGTCATATGGTAGTTCTAGTCTTAATTTTTTGAGTAACCTCCATACTGTTTTTCATAGTGCCTGCACAATTTATAGTCCCACCACTAGTTCAGGGTTCCTTTTTCTCCACACCCTCTCAAACATTTATTTCTTGTCTTTTCTGACAAGTGTGAGGTGATATCTCATTGTGGTTTTGATTTCCATTTCCCTAATAATTAGTGATCATGAACATCCTTTCATGTGCCTGTTGGCTGTCTGTGTGTCTTCTTTGGAAAAATGTCTGTTCAGGTCCTCTGCTCATTTTTTGATTTGGTGGTTTTTTTGTTGTTGAGTTGTATGAGATTTTTGTAGATTTCAGATATTAACCCCTTATCTGATATATGACATTTGCAAATGTCTTCTCCCATACAGTAGGTTGCCTTTTTGTTTTGATGATGGTTTCCTTTGCTGTACAGAAGCTTTTTAGTTTGATATAATCCCATTTGTTTATTTTTGCTTTTCTTTCACTTGTCTTTGGAGTCAGAGCCATAGAAACATTGCTAAGACGGATATCAATAAATGTTAACCAGACTTATTGTGGTGATCATTTTGCAACATATACAAATACTGAATCATTATGTTGTACACCTGAAACTAATATAATGTTATATGTCAAATATATCTCAAAAATTTTAAAAAGCTCAATTAAAAATAAATAATTCATAAAAAACAAAAGCAAAATAAAACTCACTGCTTAAATGACAAAAAAAAGGACTGATATCAGTGAAGTTTTCTTCTAGAAATTTCATGGTTGCAGGTCTTACATTCAAGTCTTTAATCCATTTTGAGTTACTTGTTTCATTCTTTTGCATGTGGCTGTCTGTTTTCCCCAGCCCCATTATTGAATAGACTATCTTTTCTCCATGGTATATTCTTTGCTCTTTTGTTATAAATTAATTGTCATATATGTGTAGGTTTACATTTTTGGACTCTCAGTTCTGTTTCATTGATCTGTGTGTCTTTTTGTGTCAGTACCATACTGTCTTATTACTGTAGCTTTATAGTATAGTTTGAAATCAGGGCGTGTGATACCTCCAAGCTTTTTTCTTCTTTCTCAAGATTATTTTGACTATTTGGGATTTTTCTGTGGTTCCATACACATTTTAGAATTATTTGTTCTAGTGCTGTGAAATATGCTGTTGGAATTTTGATAGGAATTGCACCAAATCTGTAGATTGCTGTGGGTAGTATGGAGAAGTCCCTGTCTTCACTTTTTAAAATACTTATTTCATTTTCCTGCTCTGTCTGGGTGAGTTCCATTGTTTTATCTTCCTGCTGACTGATTTGTTCTTCTACTTCACCCAGTTTGCTGTAGAACCCCTCTAGCATATTTTTCAGTTCAGTTATAACTTCTGTTTGGTACTTTCATATATTTTCTATCTCTGTTGAAGTTCTCACTGTGCTAATTTTTTCTTCATCTGAGTTTGTTTAGTATCTTTATGACCATTACTTTGAACTTTTTATCAGGTAGATTGCTTATCTCTGTTTTGTTTAGTTCTCTTTTTGAGGTTCTGACTTACTCTTTTGATTGGAATATCTTCCTCTGTCTCCTCATGTTGTCTAATTCTTTGTGTCTGTTTCTATGTGTTAGGTATATCAGCTATCTCTCTTAGTCTTGAAGGAGTGGCTTTATTTAGGAGATGTCGTATGGGGCTCAGAAGCACGATCCTACCTAGCCACCAGAGCCAGGTGCTCAAGGGGTGTCTCCTATGTGGGCTACATGCAGTTTGTGGGGCCACCACTGCCGTGGGGTGCTGGTGGGTGGGGCTGTTGCTTGGGCAGCTATGAGGCCCACCTGAGGTGTGGGGGTTGGCAGGTGCTCTCTCACCCCTGGTGGGATGTGCCCACTGGTGGAGAATTCCAAAGTGGTGCCTTCCAGCACCAGTATTAGCAAGGTAGCCTGAGATCACATAAATGGCTCCTGCCAGTGACTCAGCCCGTTGGGAGCATTCCAACTGGTTCCTGCCTCTCTGGCAGATGCTTCGAGATTAGTAGGTGAGTCCCCTTCACCTATGGTCTTATGCACTTTTCAATTTGGTGTTTTTGCACTGGTTTTCAGATCAAGTCAATCTGTGTGCAAGTCCTTTAAGAGCAGGTTTTCTATTCCCTGTAGCTTTCCTGGACATATTTCCCATTGGTTTGCAAAACCAGGTGTTTTGGAGGCTCATCTCTCTTGTGCAGGATCTAAGGGTTGGGGTTTCTGATGTGCTCAAATCCCTCATTCCTCAGGGAAAGGATCCGTGCCTTTGTGGTCCCTCCCAATTGTGGATTGCTGAAGCTGAGGTGTGGTTTTCATATCTTCGCCTGTCCTACACATCTCATTGCTGTCCTTTTATTTCACCCTTTGTTGTGGAGGTTCTGTTCATTCAGTTTTCAGATCCCTTTCTGGGGGAACTGTTCCATATGTGGTTGTACATTTATGTCTGTAGGAGGAGGTCAGTTCATGATCTTTTTATGCTACCATCTTGAACTCCCATAATTTTTCACTTTTGTAAATAATGCTTTGCTTGGAATGCCCATTCATCCCTGCCTGGAAAAGTTTTGATCAGGCTTCAAGCCCAGACACAGTGCTTGTTTGGGTTTACAGCTTTAAAAAATTGTTGTTTATGGCAGGGGGTAGTAGCTTTGGCCAACTTTCTGAGTTCTCACAGTGGGCCTGGCTTCTTGTTACCTATCACATGTAGGGTGTTTTGGTTCCTATTATCTCATTAGAACTTGTTTGCCTCTATCTACTTTAGTTCCCAAACTCTACACTCTGTGTGTTTGTTTTATTTTTTGTCCACTGAGATACTTACCTTGTGTTTGAGCATACGTCTACAATTTTAACATTAAAAAAATTTTAATCGGCTGTTGATCGTTGATTGGAGCTGAGGCAGCTTAGTTTCTGTGCTAACTGTGAGTGCAATCTGGACTGGAGTTGTGGACACTCTCTCTTTACCATGGCATATTTCAATGTTTTATATCCCTTAGCCTATTCCACATACCCTATTCCACAGTTTAACCTATTTAATACCTGTTTGTGTGTCTATTACTTTATTTCAAACATATGTATTTTTTATCAAATACAGTGTTCTTATTTCTGCCCTGTCTGCTCTTGTGCATTTTTTTCATCTATTTGGAATGATTGTCATTTTATTTAATTAAATTTAACTTTAAGAAATAAGATTTTTTTCAGTTACCACAACTTGCATTGATCTCTTCTTTCTCATAATTCTGCTCACACTCAGAGCTCCCCCCTTTAGCATTTAATTTTTTTCAAATTGTTTCTGATCTCTTTTTTTATACATTAGCTTGGTTTCACCAGCCAAGTTGTATAGTCTACCTGAAGGCTTGCTCCTTGTTTCTCTTACATTGTCCTCATACTCAGTGTCCTCCGTCTGGCATGCAGAGCTTTATAGAATGTTAGGTGCCTCATGGGAGATGGATAAATATCTATTGAAGAAACCATAAACAAAGTGAATGTGTTTTGTACCTTTTAGTCACTGTAAAAGATATCTAAATTATGTAATAATTTTCCTAAAAATCACAATTTGGAAGATATTTATCCCCTATCATTTTAAGTTTTTAGCACAAATTATTCTTATCCCATTGTATTTACAAAGTAAAACTTTTTATAAGTGTAAATGTTAGAATGCTTTATATTGTTTCCTCAGGGTCATTGTTACTGTAATTGTACTTCTCATTGAAGTGATAGGATTTTGGCAGCCTAATAATAGAAAAAGAAGTTCTTAGACAATTTAGCAACAATCTGAGGGAATGAGGGAATATGTGTAAAATATGCACATCAAAAGCATCTCATGATGATTTTATTGTTTCTTCTTTTTTCCCCATGCCTCTTGGGCTTACTTAGGTCTGTTTACTAGGATTATTTTAGGCAAATTTAAGGAAGGGTATTTTTGGTGATGATAATAGGATTATGTAGATATTTCTGTGAATTGCTTGTTCTCAGGCAAGGTAAATCTCAGGTGAGAAGCCACCTGGACTCTGGAAAAACTTAGGATACAGAATGGGGAAAGTAGTTCTTGGGAGGTACAGCTTTTGTTTGCAGTGCTTTTGGGGATGGGGTCAGTAGTTTTAAAAACCATTATGATATGAAGCTCTGAAATGTTGATGAGTCAAAAATGAATTTCTAGTTTTATACAGTTATATTAAGTATATAATTAAAATTCTCTTTAATTTTTTTTTTACTATTTAGTTACTTTTTTGTCACATGCATGAGTATATCATCAAATTCAGATAGCAGGCTTTTATTTATAAATTCATGTCTCAAGTATATCATTTTGAGAAAGAATTTTGCTTTGTTTTTTTGGAGGAGGGTAGCTGATGTAATAGTTCAAACATGAGAATGTTGTGGATGTTAAGTAAACACAATGAAGACATACTCTGGATAAGTTTAGAAAGAGAGTTATGTTTTGGGAAAATATGATAGGAACATAGATCATCCAATTTGGACAACTCTGATTATTTTTAATATCAAAAATTTCTCAATGTAAAAGTAATTTAACTATGAATCTAAAATTCTGAAAAAAATGTAGCAAAAACAAAAACTGAGAAACTAAAGACCAGAAAACCCATAATTGCTTCTTGCTAAAGAAATTATTGTTTGCATTTTGGGATATTTCCTTTGAATCTCTTTTCTTATATAATTAGTTTTTATACATAATTATAATCATAGTATATACATGTTATTTCATTTTTTCTATGCAGTTTTTATAATCCTTATTTTAATTGATTAATTTTGAAGTAGTATCAGTTCATCCTTCTTTGGCATTTATGTTGAATATGTAAGTGATGTACAGGGTGTTCATGTTTTGAGACAGATGTTTAGTGATTTGTTCTCAATCTTGGGTGCTTGAGGTATATCTCAGTGGAGATGTCAAGCAGTATGAGTTAGTGATTAAGAATCAGACTGCTGAAGTTAAAATCCTTTCTTCCACTTATTAGCCATGTGACTTCGGGCAAGTAACTTAATTTCTACACCTTTATTCTCTCTTGTATAACGTGGGAATAATGATAATGTGCAAAAACATAAATGTTTTTGGTAAGGATTATTGAGTCAGTTCTTGTGCTCTGAATCTTTTAGTCAATATTTTACTAGATTTCCAGTTCCTTTAATGTCATACCTAAGTATAATGAATAATGTTAGATGATAAATGTTGCAGGAGAGGAAAAAAAAGGCCTTTAACCCTCCAAACTGTATATTTGATGGTGGAATATTAAGTATTGGAAACAGATTGGTAATGGTTGGCATGGGTCATAGATGGATGGGTGACTAGATAATGTGGCCTGTGTTGATCTTTTTAGCTCCCCTCAAATCATTGTAGTTCACTTGTTGTAGTGGGGAGCAATGCAAGAGGAATTAGAATTTCAGCATTTTAGTTCTGCTTCTTTCTGATTTTTGTTAACAGTAGGATCTTGAGAAGTCCCTTAGCTGCTTTGAATTTGTTTTCTCATCTATGGATATAACATTTTACCTGTCTCTTGCAGAGATGTCTTTATGATTAAATAAGATATTCTGTAAAAGTGAGATGAAGATGATAAAGCACTATATATAAAAGTAAACTTTTTATTAATTTAAAAAGACTAAAGCTGAGAGAAGGCAGATAGAGATCTTGATACAGTATTAGGTCCAGTCAGTCTTTAATAAAGGATAGCTTCTAGTGCTGTTTGAGAGGACATCGACCTTTATGTGTAAGGCTAGCCCTGATTACTGTTTAGGTTATTAAATAGTTTATGAATATATTGTTGATATTTACTTTTTTTTCCCCCTTTCTGCTTGTGTTTCAGACTCCTGGGAGAGTTGGCTCTCAAGGTCCTGATTTAGATTCATCATCAGCTCCTATAAACACAGTGGATGTCAATAATGAAAGCTCTTCAGAGGTATGAAAATAATAATTTGGCAATAAATATTGTTTTATTTAAGGAAAATATTATTTAAGGAAAAATCACAAATATATGGAGTAACAATTGATAATTTTAACTTTTGTAGGGAAAGGTCTCATAAATCTTTCTTACAAATTGGAATGCAATATTTGAATCTCAGTTGTAGATAGATAATAGTGCTTAGTTGTGAGACTGCGAAAGTGTATATTAAGACTGAAAAATAATATTGACAATTTATCTTTAATGTTAGTCATCTCAACTTAATGAAGATTTAAAAATCTGTTTGTAAAGAATTACCAGTTAATTAGTATCTACTTATGTGTTTGTACTGCCATGAACGACTAAGCTAATGAAAAACTAGATGAACTATAACATTTATACATTATTTGTTGTCTTCATTTATGACTTTGTAAGAACTTCTATGTTTGATAGCTTATTAAAAATTAATGGAGAAAGTAAATAAGTCTAAAAAAGAAATAACTCAAATTTTTTGAGGTCAGCCTTAGAAGTTGCTACATTACTATCATTATTTTTAACAAATAATATATACTCATTATAGAAAAAGGAGATAAGGTAAGAGAACATAAAAACCACCCATAACACTGCCCCTAAGAGATCAACACACTCACATTTCTGCTCTGACAGTTTTTGTCAATTGCCCCTTTCTCGGCCCAGCTACCCAGTCCCCTTTTCCCTATTCTTTCCCATCTCTTGGTTGGTGAGTCTATTATGTGTATGTTTCTGGGTATTTCTCTATCCATTCATTTCTCTGTTTTGTCTCTTTTTGACCATCTGTCTTCATGTATATGTATGTTAACCATAACAAGATCGAACAAGACTGTGAGAGTGAGAAGAACAGTATCAGTTGAACTTTATTAAGAGCAAGTTTAAGGAAATATCTTTAGGGAAAACATTCCAAACTGTATTTATGATATGATGAGCTCAGAGAACTAGGTTGTAACCCTGGAGAGGAATTTAGTAGTAATTGTTGACCTCATTCAGACCAAAAACAACAAAAAAATCTCCAGTGGGTAAATGAGCAGTGCCTGATAATCCTGCTATATTTTCTTATTAGGCTCCCTTTTCTACTCTCTGTGATAGTTGTACTCTCTTCTTTGTCCTCAAACTTTCCATGTGTCTTACCTTAGTCCCGCCTTCTCGCCGTCACCTCCTATACCATTGAGAAAAGATGAATGTTCTCATTTTGTCCCTAAAACTATACTTGCACCTGTATTCTCTTTATTACTTTAGTACACGGAAGACAGGTCTCTTTTCCTATCAGATTTCAGTCCTTTCCCTTGTGCTCTGGATTCCATTCTCTCTTCCATTCTCATCTTATCATCTCTCCCTCATGCAACTTTGGTTTTTACCTATGCCACAGATTATTCCCTTCAGCATACAAATACTGCTCTAGAGGTGCCACTAACCTGGGACTCCCTTAAATTAAGTTCGGTACTTGAAATTTTGCACATTACCCACTAGTGTAAATTTCTAACCTAATTGAGGGCTATTGGTGATTATGAATTCTCAGGGGGTATTGTTTTTTCCATATGCCCAGTGTTAAGGTATTGACTTGTTAAGGTCTCAGTTGATATCTCTCCCCACCTCTCTCAATTTCTCTTTTTCTCGCTTAATCTTCCCTTTTACCCTGATGTTGGCTTCCCACTTTGAACAAATTCTAGGTTTTAACATTGTGCCCTTAGCATCCATCTAAATGGGAATTTGAAATATCATGGTCTCCAGGATTTTAAAAAAATGGTCAGAAATAAAGCAGTACCTTGCTTTAGTGCTCATTTATATCATATTTTGTATATTATTATGTATAATAATATATATAATAGTATTTTAGTCAGTTATAGGCTATTATAACAAAAGCACTGAGAGGCTTAAACAGCAAACATTTATTTCTCACAGTTCTGGAGGCTGGGATGTTCAACATCAAGGATTTGGCGGATTCTGTGTCTGGTGGGGGCTTCCTTTCTGGTTTATAGATGGCTGTCCTCACATGGCAGAAGGGGCAAGAGAGCTCTCTGGGGTCTCTTTTATTATATAAAGGTACCAATCCCATTCATTAGGGCTCCACCCTCATGACTTAATCATCTCCCAAAGGCCCCATCACATTGGAGGTTAAGATTTCAACATATGAATTTTGAGGGTACATAGACATTCAGTCTGTAACAAATATATAATCTGTATAATACATAATGTAATAAGTGATATCATATCATTTGTTCTCATCAGGACAGTTGTGCAGACTATTTAGTATATTGCATTGCATAAGCAAATTCTTGGTTCACTCTTTATCCATTTCTAATCTGGCTTCCATCCTTAGTACCCACTGAAACGCACTAATGACCAGCATATTACCAAATCAGGTCTTCATTTTCCTAGTCATTTGGCTAGGGAGAGCAGACTTTTCTTGGAGCTTTTTTGGTAGGTGTCCACTGAAGTTTCCAGGTAGCTGGCTTTTCCAGCAGCCAGTCCAGAATATATGAGACGAAAAGAAAACCCAGAGTACTCACCACTCTCTCAGTCCTTGGCTCCTGAGATCCTCAGCTGGTCTGCCTTCTTCTCTTTACCTTTCAGAGTTTTCTTTTTGTTTTGTTTTATATATAAAGCCTCTGGATTTCAGCTGTACTTAGCAGGAAGAATAGAGAAGTATATCTGTTCCATTTTGTCTGGAACTGGAAATCTAACCATTTTGAAAATTGGAGTATTTATCTTTATATTAAGGTATTATAAGAGTTGTTTATCCTTTGTCAATGTTTTGATTGCCTCCTATTCATCTGATTAGTGAGGGAAGGATTCCTGTCCTAGGCTTATGGGAATAGCTAAACACATAATTAGACAAATGAGACAAATGAGATCAACGGCAGTTTATTAGTCACATATACTCACAGCCCAGAGATGGAGGACACGGTGTGCCATGCACTTGGGAACAAAATGAACAACCAGGTGTTGTTCAGAGGCAGGCATTGTAGATCAGGAAAGTAAGGTGCCCTCTGGTTTCTAAAGGAGATGTGATTGGCTTGCTTGAATAATTCCAGGGGCTGGCAGAGAACCTTCTCAGGGATAAGCAGGCCCTGTGCTTGCTGCCTGTGAAGAGGAGGGCTGTTTGGCTAGAACTCCTTATCTGTGAGAGCAGAGTGGGGAGGGGAACTTGCAGTTAGGCCTTTTGAAGCCCTCCCAGTTTCACCAGTTGTCAAGGCAACACAAAGTATTGGGCCTTAATTTTAGCCCTTACACCACAATCAGAAATATGTGATGTGTATATTTTTTCTCAGTCTGTGGCTTACTTTTCATTTTGTCAATGTTGTCTTTCAAAGAGAAGAAGTTTTAAATTTTGGTGAAGTACAATTTGTCAGCCTTTTCTTTTATGATTTTTGCTTTTTGGGTACTACAAAGTTTTTTGCCTACCGCAAGGTTGCAAAACTTCCTCCTGTGCTTGCTTCTGATTAAAAAAAAAAACAAAAAATCAAGCTACAAGCATATAAATCAAGCTACAAGCAACACAGAGAACATAGCCAACATTTTATAATAACTATAAATGGAATATAACCTTTAAAAATTGTGAATCACTATATTGTAAACTGTAACTTACATATATTGTACATCCACTATACTTCAATTTATAAAAAAGACGGAAGGATTAAAAAAATTAAAAAATCATTTTAGCATGTACATTTAAATCTATGATTTATTTTAAATTATTGTATATGGTATGATGAGATAGCAGTTGAGGTTCATTTTTTCCATGTGAATATGGAAACCACATTTTTCCATATGCTTGTTGCAGTACCATTTGCTGAAAATGTTACCTTTTCCCAATGAATTAAATTTTCACTTTTGTGAGAAATCAATTGACCTTATATATGTGGTTATATTTTTTTTATGTTCTTTGATCCAGGCATAATGAACTGATTTTAAGGTGTGCCAAGTTTTTTCTTACCTTTGAACTTTTGTATATGCTGATCTCTGTGCCTTACTTAGTTTTGCTGTTTCTTTTTTCTTGGTTAACATCTGATTATCCTTCAAGTCTCATCACAGATAATTTTTCCAATAAACTTTGCTGACTCACATGTTGGATAGATGCTTCTTCCACATGCTTCTGTGGAAAAGAATTCCCTCTCCTTTTGGTAATGATTATTAGTCTGAGATTCATTTATCTATCAAATATTTATTGTCACCAGACACTGTTCTGGATGCTGGAGGTATGGCACTGAGTGAAATAGTAAAAAATCTTTATGCTGGTGGAATTTATTTTTAATTAATTTATTTAATTTTTGGCTGTGTTGGGTCTTTGTTGCTGCACGCGGACTTTCTCTAGTTGTGGTGCGGGGGCTTCTCATTGCAGTGGCTTCTCTTGAGCGCAGGCTCTAGGCGTGTGGGCTTCAGTAGTTGTGGCATGTGGGCTCACATGCCACAACTCCTGAAGTTGCCTCTGAGGAGGGGGTAGCTCAGAAAGAACTGAATGAAGTGAGAAATCATGTTGATTTCTGGAGCAAGCATGTTGCAGGCATGTGGAACAAGTCTCTGAGGTGGGAGCATGCCTGGCATATTGAAAAAGCATCCAGGAGGCTAGTGTGGCTCCAGCACAGTGAATGGGGGGACGTTAGGTTATTGAGGTAATCAGGCCCACCTCATGTAGGGCCTTATAGGCTTTTGCACAGACTTTAGTGTTTTACTCTTGGTGAGATAGGAAGTCATTGGAGAGTTTGGATCAGGGAAAGGACAAAATTTATCTATATTTTTGTAGGATCACTCTAGCTGCTGTGTGGAAAATAAAGCTGTTAATGGGGTAAGGATAGAAGCAGAGAGACTGTTAGAAGGCTTTTACAGTGATCCATGTACACCATGAGGGTGGCTTGGATCAGGGCAGTTGTGGAGGCCCTGAGGTTCTAAACACATTTTGAAGGTAGTTCTAGTAGGATTTTCTGATTAGTGGGGTATTTTCTTTTATAGCTCTTTCAAGAAGCATGCAAGCTTATTGAGGATGGGGTCTTTGCTTTATTTTACCATTGCATTCTCAACAACATAGCATAATGACATAGTAATCACACTTAGTAAATACTTTTTAAAAAAATTCTTCCTTCCTTCCTTCCTTCCTTCCTTCCTCCCTCAATGGGAGCGCGGAGTCTTACTGACTGGACCAGTGGGGAAGTCCCAATACTTTTTGAACGTATGACTGAATGATGATATGTGGAAACTTAAAGTGAAGAAATGAGTAAAGAGGCAGGCAGCATAAAGATATTGTGGTAAAAAACAATGCAACAGTACATTAATAAAAAATATTATTCTGTAGTTTTTTTTTTTTTTTTTTTTTTTTGCACCCTATTATTCTGTAGTTTTAATACTTGGTCCTGTGATTGCCTGGAAGACAACCCTTTCATCAGTAAAAAGAAAAAATAAGTGAATTCACGTTCCTCACTTTCATCCCCTGGCTAATCTCTTTAAAGGGTTGTTAACAAGAGGAACAATGATATTAATGATAGCTAACATTTATTGAATGTTTTCTTCGTATCAGATGCTGTGATGAGGACTTAGTATGTATTATTTAATTCTCACGAGACCCCCTCCCCCATATGGAGTAGGTGTTACTGTTACCTCATTTAACAGATGAGGAAATTGAAGGTAATATAAGCTACTAAGAGTGGTGTGAATCCAGGATTCAAGCCCAAGACTAGCTGTTAACTGCTACCCTGTCTTGCCTCTTACTTTGGAACCTTGTTTGTAGTCTTCCTCTTCCTTGCTACGATCCTAACGTACATCAAGGAACATCTTAGCCTCCCAGTTCTTAATATTATCAGTGCCAATGATCTTTATTACTTTTCTTTTCTAATTACTCAAGCCCGTGGCAGTACCTTCCATCTTCTTATCAGGCAGAATAATTTTACCTGACATGTTAAAATCATATCTCTGTGTTCCTTACCTCAACTGACTATCCTCTCAAAAACTTTCATAGTCTCACTACTTACCTTCTTTGGCCTTGCTGATTATTTTAGATTTTTAATTTTTATTTTTTCTTCTGGTCGTCATCCTTTCTTCGCTTCGTTTCCTTTACTCTCTAACCACACATCTAATGACAGTTAATACTTGTTGAGCACTTATAATGTCTCAGGCACTGTACTAAGCATTTTATATACTGCACAATAACTCTAGACAAATAGGTGCTAATATTAGTCCCATTTTATAGATGAGGAAACTGACATTTAGCAGGGTAAAGTGAATTTTTTAAAGTCATATAGTCAGTATTGGTTGAGACTCAAACCCACATCTATTTCTGACACCAAAACTCATGACGTTATAACCTTTGTAACCTATTGTCCTTCACCACTGTCTTCATTTAATTTACTTTCTCCCTGATACTCTGAACTCCTTTATTCTCTTATCCTTTTACTGTTCCTATCTGACAAAACCCCAAACCATAGATCAGTGTAACAGCCCACATTTTAAAATACATATATTGTTAGGTATGGGGAATTTGGGAGATTGTTTTAAAATGATTTTATTTGGCTCATAAAATTAGAAGGAAGGGTAACCTACTGGGAATTATGGGTATGGGCAAGAATGGGATCTTAGGCTAGTGGAATATGGTGAAGACTAAAAATTGCTTTCATTATAACAACTTTTTTGTTGAGAACATCATCTACATAAAAGTATTTGTTAAAACTGCCAGTCGTTTCTTGATCTAAAATAAAAGCTGCCTTGCCAATACTAGCTCTTAGATAAGTAAGGACAAAGTATCATAAACAAAAAGAATAGTGATATTCCGACTAAAGCAACTGGTTACTCAATAAAATTGACCAATGGGAATCTATAGCATAAGGATGGAAACTAATTTCAGAGTCCTAATTTGGATAGGTCTTTCACCTTTTGTACAGTTACTACTTGAAAATTTCTCTTCCATATACTAAAAAGAAATATACTATTATTTTCCTGTTATGTCTATTTTCATTGTTTCTATTTTGTTTCATAAATAACTTTTTGTATATATCCTCCTAAAAGTTGTTATTTCACAGGGTTTCATCTGCCCATTATGTATGAAAAGATGTATAACTGCTATTGATTTGTCGGAGCATTACCAGAAAGTGCATGCTGAAAATGAGACAAGAGGACAGGAACTTCTTCTTAATGACTCCAGTGTTACTGTGGGTCCTGAATATTTTGTTTTAGCAGCTTGGTTTTGGGTTGCTCAAAATAGCTTTGTTTTTCCTTGCCTCAGTGTTGCTTAACTTTTTCTGCTGTAGGGGAATGTGGATTGCTTTAATTATGCATGCTCTAAGAAGGTTTAATAAGGAAAAGAGGCTCTTGGGAAGTTGGCTGTTCTTACTGTTTGCAGCAGTCTTTTTGTGAATCTGTAAACATATATAGAAGTTTAAGTTTATATTTTTGCATAAAATTTGCCATGAAATTTGAAATATAAAGTGAATGTTTTTTATTTCAACATTTGTAAGTTATATCTTTATTATGTAGTTAATGTTTTATTAATGAATGTTTTAAAATGCTTTAGGTTAAGATGCTTTACTCTTACATAGAAAGAGGACTTTGCATGTCAACTGTTACTGTCTTTATTTGGAAAAATATACAGCATTAGAATCTGGATCTACCACTGTTTCAGTCTTTGTTTTGATTCCCCAGACCTGTTGGAAGTGACAGAATGATATACACCTGTTATTAATCATGGGTCACCCAAATGTTCTCTGTAGTGTGTGAGGCTGGTGTGTACAGAAGGCTGGGAGTGGGAGCGAGTGAGGGGAAGTGTTGCCCATTTTTAATCTGGAAAAAATTTCTCAGATGATATATCTCCTTTCTTTGAAAATTACTACAGTATTCTAAAAACAAAGGGAGACATAGCTTTTTAAAAAATTCTTTTACAAATCTTTTAAAAGAATGAAACTTTTTTTACCATGAAAGACAAAAAAAATCAGACTTACTCTTTCCTATGAGTTAATGATGTATAAGAAAACGATCTGACCAAACTTTCACTTATTTAACATTAATAGAGTACCTCTTATGTGCCAGGTATTTTGGTAGGTACAGGAGATAAAAAGGTAAATAAGATATGGTATCTATGCCAGGAAGTTTTTCTGATAGATATTTGCAAAAAGAGTACAATGTCTGATTCAGCTTGAGGGGAACTGCAGAACTTGAAGAGGGGAACAATTAAACCAGACATTCTCTAGGGTGGTGGGGAAATGAGTGCAAATAGGACACCAGTTAAACTATGGAGGTAGTGTGAGCAAAGATAGAGGCATAAAAGATTCTTGGAACTCTGCTTAGCATTTTACCAGTTGTTTTTCTTACAGAACATATGGGTCAACTTTTCTTTATGGGTTAGCCGAAATCAAAAGTGACTATCTTACCTACCTGTCACTTAAATAAGAACTTTCCTTTTAACTGAAAGGACACTTGGTACAATAGGGTATCATAAGTATCAAGTTAACCTGAGTTCTTAGCTATGGTGGATCTGAGAAAGGATTACAGATAACTGAAAACTAACAGTAAGGAATTTAATCTTAAGTCAACACTATGTGTGTGTGTGTGTGTGTGTGTGTGTGTGTGTGTGTGTGTGTATGTGAGAGAGAGAGAGAGAGAGAGAGAGGGAGAGAGAGAGGGAGAGGGAGAGGGAGAGAGTAGGTGAGATATTTGAAATGATTAAGGGAAATAGTGTAGCTGGCTATTTTGGTGTATTATTTTTTGCTGTTTTACTGTTTATAAGTTATCTATCTAGCAACCTTAATTCCCTTGAAGATAGTTTAGAAAAATAGAGGAGTCTCTTAATATCCAGAATTAGTATCACAAAGCCCATGAACTAAAGGTCATGTACTCTATTCATGGGACATCCCTCAGATATTCATTCTGAGCGTATTTTACTTTTTTTTTAAAAAAAATATTTATTTTTATTTTTGGCCGCGTTGGGTCTTAGTTGCGGCACGCGGCATGCGGGGTCTTTCGCTGCAGCTTGCAGGCTCAGTAGTTGTGGCGCGCAGGCTCCAGAGCGCATGAGCTCTGTAGTTGTGGCATGCGGGCTTAGTTGCTCCATGGCATGTGTTCCCTGCCCAGGGATCGAACCGCATCCCCTGCATTGGAAGGTGGATTCTTAACCACTGGACCACCAGGGAAGTCCCTTTACTTTTATTTTAAATGAGTGATGTGGTTTAATAAACATTTTTCCCTTAATCTGTCTTTCCTATCCATATCAGGCAAGTGCTGCTAGAAATAGCATAGGAATAATTTTTAGAAATGATTGTTGAAAGACAAAACAGGGTGTAAGAAAAACTATAGAATGTGGGTACAGGAATTAGAGACTTGCCAGAATTAATAGAGTGGAAGACACCCATTCAGTGATTAATATTTATGCTTCTGGGACATTAAGCAAAGGTTTAATATCATCTGTTTAAGTAGGTGAGGAAGTGCATATATGTATTTTAGAATTATTTTCATCAGAAATGTCCCAAAATTGAAGTTTTATTTAAACATGCAAGCTCTAATCACATGGAAAATTTACTTAGGTAGAATATTTCTAAATATGTATTACTGAATTTCTAAAATTTCTCTTTAGGGATGAATCAGTTGTTTCTGGAGTATTAACCTGGTAATGTTTAGAAGCTTTAAGAAAGTATGGCATACCCTAATGGGATCGTTAGCTTTTTGGCATCCTTGGGTATCTCGAGCCAAAACCTGGAAGTAAAGACAGTGGTCAAAAAGCCAAAGTTTTGAAGATTAAATAGCATAATTGGGATGTGGATTTCCTGAGGAGCACTGTAATTTGCCTTCTAGTTACTAGCAGAAGCTGAGACACGAAAGAGAAATGACAAGCTAAATATTATAGGGGTTTATGTGCTGTTGCACTAAAAGCATGTTAACTAGTGTGGTACAGCAGTTACTGGGCAGAAGTTATAAGAATACCAAATAGAGCTTAATATAGAGCCATTATGAAATATGATGGTAGATAATAGATGGCTTTGAAAAAAGATAATACCAAGTACATTAAAACACAGGCTGGGGGCATTCATTCATTCAGAAGACAGTGCTGAGCATCACATATCTGGATCCTAATGGCATTATTCTGATGTCCAAAGGCGCATCCTCAGTACTACTGTCTTTGCTTACTTTAGGAGTTTCATAAGAGATCATTGCATTCATTCACCTGTAGTGCCCCTGCCCTTCACTCTGGCTCTGTGATCAGAACATACCTCTGTTTTTCAAATGCAGCATGACTGTTTCATACCTTTTCCTATATCTTTGTTCATGCTCCTCCATGTGCTTAGAATGCCTTTATTTCTGACAAGTAAATTCCTATTCAGTACCTAATTCCAGTGTCTCATATAGACATATGTCTACATATATGTATATACACATATACATTATATGTATGTGTGTGTGTGTTTGTGTGTGTGTGTGTGTGTGTTTAGTTTTTGGAAAGCATTAACTGCTGCTGCAGGCAGACTTGGATATTCCTCTTGTGTTCCTATAGTTCTTTTTTTTTTTTTTTTAATTTATTTATTCATTTATTTATTTTTGGCTGTGTTGGGTCTTCGTTTCTGTGCGAGGGCTTTCTCTAGTTGTGGCAAGCGGGGGCCACTCTTCATCGCGGTGCGCGGGCCTCTCACTGTCGCGGCCTCTCTTGCTGCGGAGCACAGGCTCCAGACGCGCAGAGCTCAGTATTTGTAGCTCACGGGCCCAGCTGCTCCGTGGCACGTGGGATCTTCCCAGACCAGGGCTTGAACCCGTGTCCCCTAGCATTGGCAGGCAGACTCTCAACCACTGCGCCACCAGGGAAGCCCCCTATAGTTCTTTATATATATCAATACTTCTGTTATACCATTGTCTGGTAATGTTATGTTCATTGAGCCTTGATTCTGCCATATGATGTGCATAAATGATGTGAAGGTATGTTATTTGTATAGCACCCAACAAAGGAGCAGAAGTTATTTGTTTATTCTTAGTTTTTATGTGTCCGGAGTACTTATTACTTAGCTCAGTCTATCCTTTGGAAGGTTTTATAATCTGCAAGCTCTTAAAGCTCTTCTGTTTTTTTGCCAAATTCTGCCCGCCAGTTTCATTCATATTTCATTAAATAAGTACACTCTGTAGAAAGTATATGGTATGTTCAAAATACTGCACTAGCCATTAGGGGAACATAGATTAAAAGCTTCATTGCGTTGTGCATTATAGTGGATGTAGAAACTTGACAAACTGATGATGAGAATGCTGGAGGAAAAAAGCAATATATGCAAAGGCATAAAAATGTGAGATACTGTGGTATGTTCAGGGAAACATAGGTGCTTCAGTATAGTTGAAGCATGTTATATAGAGTAAGGAATGTCCAGAGATCAGATTGGTTAGGTCATTGGGGGACTATACCTGCAGGACCTTGTATGCCATAACTATATAATAATTCTGGGATTATTTATAAGTTTTTAATATTTTATGGGACTATATATTAATTTTAAGCTTTTATAGTGTTAATCTTAAGTTAGCAAGGAATTTATTGATGAAAATACTTCTCAATCATCGTAGATACTCTGTGGTAATTATGAGTTATTTATATTTCCTTTTTTCTCAATGATCAGAGTGCTTCATGTTCTTAATATTTTGGTTATTCCTGTGCAGTAGAGTGGAGCAGATATTGTTTTACTGAGGGAGATATCTAGAGAGATGGAGGATATGATGGCAAGTCTTCTCAACTAGACTTCTAGATTAGAGCTAACTTCTTAGATTAGAATTCTATACTCTAGCCACTAATTTATTCAACCTAAAAGATGGTTGTAAGGGTTTTAAAAAACATTTTGTAAACTGCAACCAGGATAGGCAGTGATGTGCCTTTGCACAATACCAGAATTTGGGCTTAACGCTGTAAATTACAATTTACCTGTTGGTATGAATAATACATATGACTGTATTTAATAACATACAAATGGTTATTTTGCAATACTAAATACTATTTTGAAACCTTTTTCTACCTCTTTCTGTAGGGTTTCATATGTCCGCAGTGTATGAAATCTCTTGGATCTGCTGATGAACTTTTCAAACACTATGAGGCAGTCCACGATGCTGGTAATGATTCGAGTCATGGAGGAGAAGCTCTGGCTCTGAAGCGGTACAGTATAATAGTTTTGAAGTGTAATGTAGTGAATGCATGTGATATCATTGTTTTATCATGAATACTTAGTTTTCGAAAAGAGTAGTGTTTTTATATTATTTAATTTAAATCTATTTTCTTTTAGCATAGCCTTCATCTTTTATTGTTATAACCAATCCTATCCTTGACCAAAAACTATCTATACCAGCATCTACAATATGGTTCACTGGTTTATATTTTTAATAAAGATTGTGATTTTTTAAAAGGTTAAATTTTATTTAGCAATTCTGCTTAATAAAGAATGATATGCTTTGTTTAGAAGATTTTACAGTAAGTTGTTAAAATAATGAATTTAGCAAAGAATTAAATTGAATAATTATTAAAAATACATTTTTTTTGTAATCACCAATATAACAGCAAGCACACATAACACATTCTACTTCTTGACAATTTTGCCTGACCATTTTAAGAATTAAACTAAAATATAATTAATTAGAACAGCATTCAACAGTATGACTTTGCTTTTCTTCTTCTACTGGTAAGGACTCTTGTCTTATATTCCCACTAAGGAAGAAAACTTGATTTTATTCTACTTGTAAAAAATTGTTTTTCATGTTTTTCTTTAAAAAAAAAAAGCCTCTTACTTGGTTAATATGCTATAGCATAAAGGACACCACATTAAGGAAAAGTATTATGACCACATTTTGGTTGATAGATATGTAGAACTATAAAATATGGTTGTTTTAATTTATTAAAATATGTGGGAAAACCAGAGCTTTTGGGAAATATGAATCTTCCCTTTTACAAATGACTATTAGTGCTCTTTAGGATTTTAATATATGAGTCAATAATTTTGGGTACTGTTCTTTTGTCATTTGTTAGGAGATAGATATAAAATATATACTTATATATAAATGTTTATATATTTAGTGTCAGTTTAACAGAGTTGCTTTCTCAGCTGTGAATTAGTGCCCAATACATGAACTTTCAACATAAAAAGATCCATAGTCTACCTGTGTTCTTGCTTCTTAACTTTTCTTCCAATGTTTAGCTCACTAAAACCTGGTTTTTGCCCTACGATTCTCCTGAAAATACTTCTTCAAAGGTCAACGGTAAAAAAAAAATCTGGATTATTTTCAGTTTTTATTTTACTTGACTTCTGTTTTGGTTATCTATAACTGTGTAATAGTCCACTCCAAACCTAGTGGTTTAAAACTGTAACTCTGTATTACTTCTCATGATTCTTTGATTTGACTGGATGGTTCTGCTTTAAGTTATGTAGAGTTGAGTGCTGGGAAGGCCAGAAGGTCCAAAATGACCTCACATTCATGGCTGGGAGATGATGCTGGATGCTGGCCGTCAGCTCAGCTGGGGCAGTATATTAGGGGACTCAGTTCTCCTTCATGTAGGCCTCTCTATGCAGCTGCTTGGACTTGCAGGCCAGCAGTTGGGTTCTAATAAAGAGCATTACAAGAGGGAAGAAACAGAAGCTGCCAGTTATCTTAAGGCCTGGCTTCAAAAGTTTCAGAGTGTCACTTCTGCCATATTTTATTGGTCATAGTAGCTACAGGAGTGCTCAGGAATCTGAGGGCCAGCTTAGATTGAAGAGGCCAAGAAGTAAGCTCTATCTTTCAGTGGAGGAGTGGCTTCTGTGTATACGAAGGGAAGAACTTGATGGCAGCCATCTTTGTAGACTATTTATTACAATCTCTGCACAATTTGGTTCTTCTGGCTCTCTTTCCTTCTACTCTTCTGAGACAGCACACCATTGTGATAATTCTTTCTTGATCTGTTTAATGTACTCCCTTCCTCTATATAATGTACTTGGGGTAATATCCATATCCATGACTTCCTCCTAAACTACATCTCCAACCTAGAATTACTCCCAAGTTGCCTACTAGGTATCTTCTCTTAGATGTTCCAAAGGAACATCTCCCTGTTGACATTTGAAAACAGGGTTCATTATATTTCCTTCTAAATCTTTTCCTTACCTAATGTTACATCTTCTGGTTAATGGCAACATTATCTTTCCACCAAGTTACTAAAGCCAGAAAATTGGATATGCTCATTTTTACACACTTACCCTCCCCTATTTGATCTGTCACAAAGTTTAGTTAATTCTATCTCCTTAACAGCTCTTATAACTTTTTTTTTTTCTTTTGCGGTACGCGGGTCTCTCACTGTTGTGGCCTCTCCCGTTGCGGAGCACAGGCTCCGGACGCGCAGCCTCAGCGGCCATGGCTCACGGGCCCAGCCGCTCCGCAGCATGTGGGATCCTCCCAGACCGGGTCACAAACCTGTGTCCCCCGCATCGGCAGGCGGACTCTCAACCACTGCACCACCAGGGAAGCCCCTTTTATCTTCCCTGCTATGGCTTAGTTTAGGCTTCATCATCTCTCACTCAAAAATATTTTTCAGTATTTATAGTTGGCTCTCTCCCTATGTCTTGTACCTCTTGTACCTCTCTACTTAACTCTCCATGTTGCTGCCAGACTAGTATTCTTTTTCTTTTTTTAAAAAATAAATTTATTTATTTTATTTTTGGCTGTGTTGGGTCTTCGTTGCTGCATGTGGGCTTTCTCTAGTTTCAGCGAGCAGGGGCTACTCTTCATTTTGGTGCGCAGGCTTCTCATTGCAGTGGCTTCTCTTGTTGTGGAGCGCGGACTCTAGGCGCATGGGCTTCAGTAGTTGTGGCATGCAGTCTCAGTAGTTGTGGCGCATGGGCTTAGTTGCTCCACGGCATGTGGGATCTTCCCGGACTAGCGCTCGAACCCATGTCCCCTGCATTGGCAGGTGGATTCTTAACCACTGTGCTAGCAGGGACACCCCAGACTAGTATTCTTAAAATGGAAATTTGATTGCTTTATTCTGAATATTAACTTTCACTAGTTTCTCATTGGTTATGGAGTAGTCAGTGTATACTTTTCCAGGTTTATTTGTTACTATATGTGTTCTTCCCATCTTCCTGTACCTCTCCAATTTCTTAAAATTACATCCTGCCCTTCTATAACATATTGGTTCGCATGTGACTATGGACAAGATATGTTTTCTAGATCAAAGCCCACGTGACTTAGGTGGGTCATGAAACCTTTTTGTTTTAAAGCTCTACAGTTAACGTATGACAAACTGAGAATTCCATCAACATCAATCATATATATGAAACGTGATGCATTAGTTTTCTTGGGTCCAGATTTTAAAATTAGTTGTATGGATAGCATATGCAGAATACAAAATTCAAATGGTTCAAAAAATTATGTGGTATAAATTGACTCCTTGCCACCCTTTCCCCCTAGCCTCTTACTTATCATCAGTTTCTTGTGTATATTTACAGAGATAGTGTATGCATGTATACACATATGCTTATATCTGTGTATATATAAAGAAATATATAAATGTATGTAATTACATAAAAGAGAAGTTCTACATTGTCCTATACCTTTTGTTTCTCTGTGTATCTTATGGATTGTTTCATATCAATGCAGGTAAAGCTATCTCATTCTTCTTAATGACTGCATGGAATTTTATCATTCTCCTGTTCATAGCATTTAGGCCATTTCCAGTGTTTTGTAATTATAAATGTTGTGGTATATGTCCTTGTGGACATAACATTTGCACGTTTGAATATATCTGGAAGATAAATTTCTAGAAATGGAATTTTTGGATAAAGTTTCCCTTTAAAATTTTGATTGATGTTTCCTAATTTTCTTTTGTAAATATCCTAGATTGCTTTGATATATTACACGTTTCAAAAGATTTTCTTTGCTAGGCAAATTGCTTCAAAAATTTGTTAAGTGGGGCTTCCCTGGTGGTGCAGTGGTTGAGAATCTGCCTGTTAATGCAGGGGACACAGGTTCGAGCCCTGGTCTGGGAGGATCCCACATGCCGCGGAGCAACTAGGCCCGTGAGCCACAACTGCTGAGCCTGCGCGTCTGGAGGCTGTGCTCCGCAACAAGAGAGGCCGCGATAGTGAGAGGCCCGCGCACCGCGATGAAGAGTGGCCCCCACTTGCCGCAACTAGAGAAGGCCCTTGCACAGAAACGAAGACCCAACACAGCCATAAACAAATAAATAAATAAATTAAAAAAAAAAAAAATTTGTTAAGTGGCACTTTTTAAAAGATTAATTGGAGTAACTGAGCCCACCCAATTAGAAGTTGAATTGGAATTATCTTCCTTTATCTTCCTCGCAATTTCATTCAATTTAGTATTAGCCTTTCAAGAATATTGTTATTAATTCCTCTCTTCATCGTTTTAGTTTATACATAGAGTTGGAAGATTAATAAAGAGTAGGGAAATCTTAAAACATATATACACTTTTCTATACACATATTAAAACTAAGTGTTCCCTGTGTTCTTCTTATATTAAGACTAAGTTGGCAGGTGGTTTCTACAAATTGGGTAAGTTCATAGGGCCACATGGGAGAGAGGGAGGGGAGGGGAGACACACACACATGAAGTAAAGAAAACTAATGAAAGTGTCATAAAAAGACAAATTTTAAGAGTCAACAAAAGAAACAGGAATCTATTATCCAGTTTTACTTTTGTATTCAGAGATTAAAGACATCACCTCAAAGTTTATCTCCATCATGAAGTGCTTGTAAGTAGAAGTGATCACTATCTTTATGCCTCTGTTTTTTAAAAAAATTAATTGATTTATTTTTGGCTGCATTGGGTTTTTGTTTCTGTGTGTGGGCTTTCTCTAGTTGCGGCGAGTGGTGGCTACTCTTTGTTGTGGTGTGTGGGCTTCTCATTGCGGTGGCTTCTCTTGTGGAGCATGGGCTGTAGGCGCTCGGGCTTCGGTAGTTGTGTCATGTGGGCTCAGTAGTTGTGGCTCGTGGGCTTTAGAGCAAGGGTCAGTAGTTGTGGAGCACGGGCTTCGTTGCTCCACGGCATGTGGGATCTTCCCGTACCAGGGATCGAACCCGTGTTCCCTGCATTGGCAGGTGGATTCTTAACCATTGCACTACCAGGGAAGTCCCTATGTCTCTGTTTTTATTTTTATCATAGAACTGATGGTCTGTTACTCTTCTTTCCATGTTTATACTTGCCCCATTAAACTGAACAACTTGAGAGTCTGGCATAGACAAGTTCTGTTGAATAATGAAGTAATTCTTTACATATGAATGGCTACCAAAGGTAGAGGACTTATTTCTCCATCTTTCACATTTTTCTTTGTTGGCAATTTCCTTCTTTTTCTATTATTAACCATGTTTCACAGATGAAGCTGACTCTGTTATTTGTTCTCTACCCCCACTCCCATCCTAGAGAATAATTCTTGCACCAGTATGTCCCATTATCTTTTACTTCCTGATAATGCTTGTGCTGGTGTGGACTTGGTCTTCTGAAACATTAGAACTGATCCTGTTCTGTTCCCTTTGTACTAGAATCAGTTAACTTGAGTATTCCCAATCAGCTCAGTTCAGTTTTGTGTCTTCTACCGTGGCAGCCATTGGAGTGGCATGGAGGAAGGAGAGTCCCTTTTTCTGCTATTTATAATCCAACAGGGGAAGATATGTTCCTCATATCCACAAGAATAATCCTAAATGTGTTTTCTCATGGAATGTTTTTCCTGCATTAGGTCCTTGAAGTGTCTGCTCACCATTCTTTGTCAGACTGACAGAGAATTAGGTGAACAGAATGTGAAGTTTTGACAGGAAAGAGCATTTCAGACTCAAGAAACAGAAAGAAGCCAGAATTGTTAGAGCTAAAGTAATGAGGGTGAGAGTGGTAAGGCAGGGAGTAGATTGTGCAGATTTTATAGTCCTTGTTCATGAGTTTAGATTTTACACTACTGCAATAGGAAGCTATTGATGCTTATTGCTGGTAAATTAATGGGAGATATTTTGCTTTGGGCTCAGGTTCTTGACAGTCAGTTTTATCATTTCCATGAGAAAATGTTCTTCCATTTATAGACAATGTGCTTTAGGAATAAAATTATTTTCCCAAGGATTTTATATATATATGTATGCCACTATACATAAAATCTATAGTATTTTTTTAAGACCTGAGAAAATTAGAATACTAATATGCAGTCACTGGCCATGATTTGTTAAAGAACATTAACTATTAATTCCTTTTTTTTCAACTTATGTTTAGAGATGACATAACACTACTCAGACAAGAGGTCCAAGACCTACAGGCTTCACTTAAGGTAAGACTAAAAATGATTATACTTGTTTATTTTCAGTGTTTCAGATAAATAAAATCTTTTACAATTTACTAATTAAAAACTGTTTTCTTCTCTTAGGAGGAAAAATGGTACTCAGAAGAATTAAAGAAAGAATTAGAAAAATTTCAAGGGCTGCAGCAGCAAGTAATTGCTTTTAAATACTTGAAGTGTGTTATTAGTTGTTTATTTTCATTGTTGAAAATTAAGCATAATACTTTTTTGTAAACAGGTGGCCTGATATGAATAACTTCCTAATTTGTTTCTCTGTATATTAGCCTACATGTATATCCTTTGTAGTACTAATGAATGCAAACCAATATAACTAATATGTGGGAAGGTCAGATGTAACTCCTTAAAGGTGCTCCATTAAGAATCATTTACCTATGGATTGTTTAAAACATTATTCTTATTTTCTGACAATATACCTAAATGGTTAAGAAATATAGGTTCAAACAGTAGTGAAGCTCTTCAAAGCATTTGTGTTTGTGACAAATTAGAAATCACTAAAATGTCTGTTAGTAAGGACAGAACTATTAGTAGCTGCTTACAGTTTACATTAGTGGAGATTGTTTGAAAACTTGGGAAAACTGATGTATTAATGAGGTTAAAAACATTTGTGTCTTTGTACACACACAGGCACATATGTACTATACAACTTTACATAAAAATAATATATAGCGAAAAGAACAAGAAAATCATTGTGGTATCAAAAGTGGTTATTTTGAGGGATTTCACTTGATATCTTAGATTCTTTATATATATATGTTCTTTATAGCTTAATGTATTTTCTAAACAATGTCTTAACCAATTATGATTTTTATACTAAAATTACTTTGACTTTTATACTAAACTTACATAAAGAATCATAGAATAATGAATTTTACCAAATACATATATAGTTTTCATTTATAAGAATAAAACGGACACCCTTTAACAATAGCTCTAATACTTTTATAAAGTAATTAGTGATCCCTGTGCACATTATCTTAGCCCATTATGACTCCCAGTTGGTCTTTTTGTCTTTTCACCAAAAATTGTGATTTAGACTAGGAAAAAAACAAATAAATGGATAAAAAAGATATCAGTCTTATTACTGCTCAGCTTCTATAATAGAGGACGCATTAAAGAGGTTTTTAGTAATCCAAAATACTTATAGTTCACTTATGTGTGTTTTACATAGATGCCATTAACAATCATTCAAACATGAGCTGTATTATTTTCCGCACCTGTAAACACAGAGGAAGTTGTTTACTATATTTGATATGGCTATTTTACATTTATAATAAATTAAATACATTCCCACAGTACAATTGCCTTGATAAGAAATTTACCTTTGGGGGAAAATGTATTTTAATTACTGATGATTATTAGCAATCAGTATGTCTAAATCCAATGTATAGGAAAATAAAAAGTCAGATGTACTGTGAGATACCTTATGAAACTTTTTCAGATATATGTAATTCTTTAGAATATGGGAATAATGACTAGGTGGTATATTATTTTATTCCTAATGCATGGGATAAATTAAACCTTACGGAATACATTCTTTATTTCGGCTCCTTTAAAGATAATTTATAATCTGGAATTAAAAATTTATGTTTTTAAAGCCAATTTTTAGTAGTGTTAGTTTCATGGCATATTTCAGCTTATGAAAAATTTTGACTATTATAGGATTGAATCTTGTCTGCTAACTTAAGTGTTTGCTTTAGAATCTATTTTTATAATTGTGATAGTTTATGTTACTTATTACTGTGTTTATGGAATTTAAGATGCCATCCTGGCAAGACTCATAAAAATTTAATATATGTTAACATAAAATAATTCTTAGAATCAGTGAGCTACAGTTACATCATTATTCCAGACTGCCTAGTCATACCTTAGAGATCTAGAAGAATGTGAGCAGGCCAAGATTTGATTTTCATCAAAATCTTGCTACTTACCTGACAGAATGTGGATTTCAGAGATTTTTTTCACATTGGCAATTGTAACAGTATTGTCTTTTCCTTTTAATGTATTTGTTTATGTTTTTTGTTTTCATTGAGGAGTCTAAACCTGATGGATTAGTGACTGATTCATCAGCAGGTAACTTTACTTGAAGCTGTTATTTTTTCATTTTTCTTCTTTCTCATCCTTTCTTCTTTCTTTTTCTGTGATGCTTGCTACATGAATTTTATTTTGTGATTATACTTTATGGCTTTAAAACAGTGAAGACAACAGTCATATTCTAGGCTGAGAGTATCTATTACCTGTGAACTTTGTAACTTAATCAGTTAATGAAATCTTAGTCCTGTTTTAGTTTATTATATTCTGAAGTTAGAAAGAAACTTCTGAAATATTACATTAATATGGTGGTTAATGAAAATTTAGATCTGTATTAAAGAGCAATGCAGTTTTTTCTCTTGAAATAAAAAAATGGTGAAACTAGCATCTTGGTAATGGACTTTAACTGGAGGAATGCGCAATGAATAATCAAAATTATATTTTGAGATTAGCTATTGTATTTAATGTCCCTCTAAAATCCCTTTTCTTTATGAGAATGAAG
This sequence comes from Neophocaena asiaeorientalis asiaeorientalis, assembly GCF_003031525.2. Classification (NCBI taxonomy): domain Eukaryota; kingdom Metazoa; phylum Chordata; class Mammalia; order Artiodactyla; family Phocoenidae; genus Neophocaena; species Neophocaena asiaeorientalis. Next base: position 4,028,626 of record NW_020174057.1, read on the forward strand.
TAGTAGGAGTTGACTGCATATTTTAATTGATTACTTTATTTAAGACCTTGATTGTTCTTAAAACAGTTCTAATTTCATTTCGCATTGTTACATATTTCATCAGAGGTGCAGGATATATTTCTTTTTGGTCAGTTGACAGATATAGGAAAATAACTGAGAAATGTGAAGTCACAATAATCCTTAAACAAATACTTATAAATTATTTGGGTATGATTGCTAAATATTCCTTTCATTTGTTTTACATGTTTGTAAACTATGACTTGAGCCTTAAATGAATTGGCTATGCTTAATTCTCTTTTTTTTAAAAAATAAATTTATTTTATTTTTGGCTGCATTGGGTCTTTGTTGCTGCATGCCGGCTTTCTCTAGTTGCGGCGAGCTGGGGCTACTCTTTGTTGCGATGTGCGGGCTTCTTATCGCAGTGGCTTCTCTTGTTGCGGAGCAGCGGCTCTAGGCGCGCAGGCTTCAGTATTTGTGGCACGTGGGCTCGGTAGTTGTGGCTAGCGGGCTCTAGAGCGCAGACTCTGTAGTTGTGGCGCACGTGCTTACTTGCTCCGAGGCATGTGGGATCTTCCTGGACCAGGGCTCCAACCCGTGTCCCCTTCATTGACAGGTGGATTCTTAACCAGGGAAGCCCTATGCTTAATTCTTAAAATGTGAAGGTACTCTACTAGTAATTGGCTAGTAGGCACATGTTGATTGTCTTTAACTTCTACAGTGATTATAAGTAATAACAATTTAGGAAATGTAATTCACATTGTATTTGAATAATTACTGTACTTTTTTGTAGAACTACAGTCTCTGGAACAGCAGTTAGAAGAAGCCCAAACAGAAAATTTTAATATTAAGCAAATGAAAGACTTATTTGAACAGAAAGCAGCCCAACTTGCCACTGAAATTGCAGGTAAATTAAATCAGAATTATTTAGCCAATATATCAGTCTCATTACAATTTTGCCATTGTATATCCTAGAAATAAACATTGTATTTTAGTGTGATAAAGCATTTGTTATAGATTGTGGTGGTGATTACAGGCATTTAATGATAATAGAGTTGCTATATAAGTTATTTTGTTTGTTTTCCCACCTCCTTTCAAAGGACTGATTTTCTCTGTAAAATTCTTCTTGAATTTTAGAGAAGATGAATTTTCTTTTGGGGTATGCTTAAAGATTAACAACTAACATTTTGAACAAGTTAAGTAATATAGTACACATTTAACATTTGGTTATGCTGACAATTGCATATAATTTTTTAACTACATATACATGCTTTTAGGTAATATATTGTATGTGATTAAGTATACGTTAAAATGCTAATTAGTAATTTATCGCTGTGTGGAATTTATGTAGACAAAGACATTTGATCATTTAAAGTTTATCATTTAACACCAGAGGGCAGACAGCAGAAGCAAGAAGAACTACAGTCATGCAGCCTGTGGAACAAAAACCACATTCACAGAAAGTTAGACAAGATGAAAAGGCAGAGGGCTATGTACCAGATGAAGGAACAAGATAAAACCCCAGAAAAACAACTAAATGAAGTGGAGATAGGCAACCTTCCAGAAAAAGAATTCAGAATAATGATAGTGAAGATGATCCAGGACCTCTGAAAAAGAATGGAGGCAAAGATCAAGAAGATGCAAGAAATGTTTAACAAAGATCTAGAAGAATTAAAGAACAAACAGAGATGAACAATATGATAACTGAAATGAAAACTACACTAGAAGGAATCGATAGCAGAATAACTGAGGCAGAAAAACGGATAAGTGACCTGGAAGACAGAATGGTGGAATTCACTGCTGCAGAACAGAATAAGGAAAAAGGAATGAAAAGAAATGAAGACAGCCTAAGAGACCTCTGGGACGACATTAAACACAACAACATTTGCATTATAAGGGTCCCAGAAGGAGAAGAGAGAGAGAAAGGACCAGAGAAAATATTTGCAGAGATTATAGTTGAAAACTAACCTAACATGAGAAAGGAAATAGCCACCCAAGTCCAGGAAGCACAGCGAGTTCCATACAGGGTAAACCCAAGGAGAAACACACTGAGACACATAGTAATCAAATTGGCAAAAATTTAAAGACAAAGAAAAATTATTGAAAGCCAAAAGGGAAAAATGACAAATAACATACAAGGAAACTCCCATAAGGTTAACAGCTGATTTCTCAGCAGAGACTCTACAAGCCAGAAGGGAGTGGCATGATATACTTTTAAGTGATGAAAGGGAGGAACCTACAACCAAGATTACTCTACTGGGCAAGGATCTCATTCAGTTTCGATGGAGAAATAAAAAGCTTTACAGACAAGAAAAAGCTAAGAGAATTCAACACCACCAAACCATCTCTACAACAAATGCTAAAGGAACTTCTCTAAGTGGGAAACACAAGAGAAGAAAAGGACCTACAAAAACAAACCCATAACAGTTAAGAAAATGGTAATAGGAACATACATATCGATAATTACCTTAAACATGAATGGATTAAATGCTCCAACCAAAAGACACAGGCTCGCTGAATGGATACAAAAAGAAGACCCATTTATATGCTGTCTACAAGAGACCCACTTCAGACCTAGGGGCACATACAGACTGAAAGTGAGGGGATGGAAAAAGATATTCCATGCAAATGGAAATGAAAAGAAAGCTGGAGTAGCAAGACTCATGTCAGATAAAATAGACTTTAAAATAAAGAATGATACAAGAGACAAGGAAGGACACTACATAATGATCAAGGGATCAATCCAAGAAGAAGATATAACAAATATAAATATATATGCACCCAACATAAGAGCACCTCAATACATAAGGCAACTGCTAACAGCTGTAAAAGAGGAAATCGACAGTAACACAGTAATAGTGGGGGATTTTAGCACCTCACTTACACCAATGGACAGATCATCCAAAATGAAAATAAATAAGAAAACATAAGCTTTAAATGACACAATAGACCAGATAGATTTAATTGATATTTATAGGACATTCCATCCCAAAACAGAAGATTACACTTTCTTCTCAAGTGCGCACAGAACGTTCTCCAGGATAGATCACATCTTGGGTCACAAATCAAGCCTCAGTAAATTTAAGAAAATTGAAATCATATCAAGCATCTTTTCTGACCACAACACTATGAGAGTAGAAATGAATTACAGGGGAAAAACATAAAAAACACAAACACATGGAGGCTAAACACTACGTTACTAAATAACCAAGAGATCACTGAAGAAATCAAAGAGGAAATCAAAACATACCTAGAGACAAATGACAATGAAAACACCATGATACAAAACCTATGGGTTGCAGCAAAAGCAATTTTAAGAGGGAAGTTTATAGCAATACAAGCCTACCTCAAGAAACAAAAATCTCAAACAACAATCTAACCTTACACCTAAAGGAACTAGAAACAGAAATCTCTTGCATTCCTATACGCTAATGATGATCTGAAAGAGAAATTAAGGAAACACTCCCGTTTACCATTGCAGCAAAAAGAATAAAATACCTAGCAATAAACCTACCTAGGGAGACAAAAGACCTGTATGCAGAAAACTATAAGACACTGATGAAATAAAGATGATACCAACAGATGGAGAGATATACCATGTACTTGGATTGGAAGAATCAATATTGTGAAAATGACTATACTACTCAAAGCAATCTACATATTCAAAGCAATCCCTGTTGAATTACCAATGGCATTTTTTACTTAACTAGAACAAATCATCTTAAAATTTGTATGGAGTCACAAAAGACCGCGAATAGCCAAAGCAGTCTTGAGGGAAAAAAATGGAGCTGGAGGAATCAGACTCCCTGACTTCAGACTATACTGCAAAGGTACCGTAATCAAGGCAATATGGTACTGGCACAAAAACAGAAACATAGATCAATGGAACAAGATAGAAAGTCCAGAGATAAACCCACGCACCTATGGTCAACTAATACATGACAAAGGAGGCAAGTATATACAATGGAGAAAAGACAGTCTCTTCAACAAGTGGTGATGGGAAAACTGGACAGCTACCTGTAAAAGAATGAAATTAGAACACTCCCTAACACCATACACAAAAATAAACTCAAGATGGATTAGAGACCTAAACGTAAGACTGCACACTATAAAACTCTTAGAGGAAAACATAGGAAGGACACTCTTTGACATAAATCACAGCAAGATCTTTTTGATCCACCTCCTAGAGTAATGGAAATAAAAACAAAAATAAACAAATGGGACCTAATGAAACTTCAAAGCTTTTGTACAGCAAAGGAAACCATAAACAAGACGAAAAGACAACCCTCAGAATGGGAGAAAATATTTGCCAACGAATCAACGGACAAAGGATTAATCTCCAAAACATATAAACAAGCTCATGCAGCTAAATATTAAACAAACAACCCAATCCAAAAATGGGCAGAAGACCTAAATAAACATTTCTCCAAAGAAGACATACAGATGGCCAAGAAGCACATGAAAAGCTGCTCAACATCACTAATTATTAGAGAAATGCAAATCAAAACTGCAATGAGGTATCACCTCACACCAGTTAGAATGGGCATCATCAGAAAATCTACAAACAACTGATGCTGGAGACGGTGTGGAGAAAAGGGAACCCTCTTGCACTATTGGTGGGAATGTAAACTGATACAGCCACTATGGAGAACAGTATGGAGGCTCCTTAAAAAACTAATAATAGAATTATCGTATGATCCAGCAATCCCACTACTGGGCATATACCCTGAGAAAACCACAATTCAAAAAGACACATGCACCCCAATGTCCATTGCAGCACTGTTTACAATAGCCAGGTCATGGAAGCATCCTAAATGCTGATTGACAGACGAATGGATAAAAAAGTTTTGGTACATATATACAATGGAATATTACTCAGCCATAAAAAGGAATGAAATTGGGTCATTTGTTGAGACGTGGATGGATCTAGAGACTGTCATATAGAGTGAAGTAAGTCAGAAAGAGAAAAATAAATATCGTATATTAATGCATGTATTTGGAACCTAGAAAAATGGTACAGATGAACCGGTTTGCAGGGCAGAAATTGAGACAAAGACGTAGAGAACAAACGTATGGACATCAAGTGGGGAAAGCGGCGGGGGTTGGGGGTGGTGGTGGGATGAATTGGGCGATTGGGGTTGATACGTATACACTGATTTGTATAAAATTGATGACTAATAAGAACCTTCTGTATAAATAAATAAAAATAAAATTCAAAAAGTAAAAAAAAATAGTTTATCATTTAATGTAATCAGAAGTATAATTTTATTGTATATATTTATGGTTATTAAAGGAATGTGAATTTGAATTAGAGTGATATATAGATATATACTGGAACATACAAGAATTTATAAAACTGTTCTTCCCTAGAGTTAATGTCATGTCTTTTGTGTAACTATCCTTAATTAGATGTAAAGTCAAAATATGATGAAGAAAGGAGTCTTCGAGAAGCTGCTGAACAAAAAGTGACCTATCTAACAGAAGAATTAAACAAAGGAGCAACTATAATTCAAGATCTAAAGACTGAACTGGTAATTTAGAAGCCATTTATTAGAATGTACCTTATTTGAAATTGAAAAATTAAATGTATACACTGATGAAACATTTTTGGAAGTACAGCTTGAGTAGAATGGAGGAAAGAAAAAAATTCCCTTTTGTTTTACCACGTAAATGTATATACTTTATATGATTTTTAAAGTAAAAATGGAATTTTATGACACATAATTTATGACTTTAACATTTTTGTTGTTTCTATCTTAATATCGTGTCTTTTTTAGTAGTTTCCATATTTGCATCTCTGATCTTACCATCCCTTGAACTTCAGTTGTATAAATTTATACTTTTCGGGTACTTCTGATTGCATTTCTAGCTTTCATTTCAAATTCAACAAGTATAAAATCAAGTCATCCTGTTTCCTCTGTAACTGTATTTCTGTCATTGGTACCATATATTTTCATCACTCCCCCCAGGCTTAACAACTTTGGATCTGTCCTTGCCTCCTTTCTGTCCTTTATTTAGCACTCAAGAAATATATGAATAAATGAATCAACTGTATTCAACCTGCAACAAACCCAAATTATGCTTATACCTGTTCCTTTTTCATGTTATTGACCAGTTTCCTAGGATAAAAAAAATGAAGGAATTTAGCATTTATCAAGTGATTATCATCACCAGTGGGTATACTTTGTGAAGGAAAGGAAAGCAATTAAAGTGCTAAGGATAATTGTGAATTTGTGATTTTGTACCTTGAGTGGTAATACTATCAAGTATAAGATAGAGCGGGAAAAGGAGAGGGTGGTTGGGGGAAGACATCAGTGTTTGATGTTTGGAATCTAGTAATTGATATTAAAGATTGTTTTATTTTGATTTCTTAGTAATAAAACTATTTTAAAAATGTGTGTTGGCCTTCCCTGGTGGCGCAGTGGTTGAGAGTCCGCCTGCCGATGCAGGGGACATGGGTTCGTGCCCCGGTCCGGGAAGGTCCCACGTGCCGCGGAGTGGCTGGGCCCGTGAGCCATGGCTGCTGAGCCTGCGTGTCTGCTCTGCAGCGGGAGAGGCCACAGCAGTGAGAGGCCTGCATACCACAAAAAAAAGAAAAAAAAAAAAGTGTGTTATTTTAGTTTCACTGTGATTTTTTATTAAAATGTGTTGTTTCACAGCTTCAGAGACCTGGAATAGAAGATGTTGCTGTGCTTAAGAAAGAACTGGTACAAGTTCAAACGCTAATGGACAACATGACCTTGGAACGTGAGAGAGAATCTGAAAAACTCAAAGATGAATGCAAAAAGTTACAAGCAGAACATGCTCACTCACAGGTAATGAAGTTTAGTGCACTTAAATGAGATTTATGTTAACTTGTTTAGTGTGCACTCTTGAGTGAAGCCAGAATTTTTCCGAGTGAACCTATAAAGCAGTATTTGCCTTTCTTTCATCTGGTCTGAGTAATATTTGTATATAGTCAATATGGTCTGATAGTCAATATTTTTAATATCTGCTCTATGAAGCTAGAGCCTTAGAGAAGAATGTTTGCATACAAGAGTATTATTCTGTTTAATAAATGATGTATATTGTATAGAAATTATATTTAAAGTTAAATTTGCTCCAGACTAGTCAGTAAGTAGTAATTAAGTTTATTTCAATTTGGTAGGGGTAAAGGAAGTATGATTTCATTGTCTTCATTTGTATAACCAATGTTGTTTAGAAAAAGTATTTAAGACTTATTTTCTATTCGACTTCTTTTTCATTTATCAGTTATTTAATTTTGTGGTTGAAAGAAGTCATAAAAATCATCTAGTCTAACACTCCATCCAGGAATTCCCTTTATAGCATCTCTGATAAGTGATCTACAACTCTTGCTAGGTGGTGTAGGGGGTGCATATTTCTTCCTAAGTCAGCCATTCCATTGAGTTGGCATTTGTTTCCCTATAATTTACATGCACTGGTTCCAGTTTTCAGGAATTAAACATAGTAAACTGTTCTTTTCCACATGAAATATTTGAAGACTGTTCATATTTACTCTGAGTTTTTTTCTTTTCCAGGATAAACATTCTCAGTTTCTTGTACTATTTCTTGCATGACTTTGGCCTGTAAATCCCTTATATAATTATGTCAGCATGTGACAAACTCTAGGATGTGTAGTAAATATATTTGCTTAAAAATGCCTTTGTCCTTCCTACTGTATCATAGGAGGTATTTTGTTATAACTAGTACTATGTGTAGTTCTTAAGCTCCCATATATTATGTGGACCTCTGTTTTTCATGTTTTCAGTTTAAAAAGTTGTTATAGTGACATTTCAACTTGCATCTCTTTCTTAGAGTTTTTCAGCTGGTGATCTAAAAGCCACTCTATTCATAATTAGTAACTTATTAATGAGCTATGGAGTATAAATATTATAGATAACCCATGTCATCCTTTATTTTAGTTCCTCCTATATCTTATTAGTGGAGGAATGGTGAAAGTTTATGCGTACAACATGCATAGGCGTGTGAGGCTTTATGATGCTTAACATTTCAGACTTTAAAGTTTATGAACTTCAGGTGCAGATTTCCCAAAAGTGATCTTTGTAGCCCAATGACACATAGTACCACAAATTTTCAGATAATTCCAGGGAGTTCATGAATTTATCAAAGCCAATAAAAAGCTTCTAATGTGTAATCAAGGAGAGGCTGAATCAAAGAAGTCTCATGAGGTAAAATCCCATCCAGATAATGCTTGTGTAGAAATTTCTTTTAACCCTGTAAGTTAAGTATTAAGTTTGTTTTATATTTAAGGAATCTGGGCTCAATGAGGTTAAATAACTTGTTCAAGGTCATGCACCGAACATAAAGAAGCTTGAATTAGAACTCAAGTTTGGTCTGAAACTCGTGTTCTTTCTATATCATGTTATTTCCCATTTTAGGTGGTCTGGTGATTGCCTTAGAAGTAAATTTGTGCTATTAATCTTGATCTAATACTTATTTTTATTACTTTTTATATCTTGACATACTGTATATTTGTATTGAGTATAGCTTAAAATACTTTTGAGTTGTGTCTAATACCATTTCCACATGAAAAAAAATTACTGTCTAAATATTCCATCTCATTTATTTGTTTATAACTGTTTTTAGCTTCTGCTTACTCCTTGAAAACTGGCATGTATTTTATTAATTTAGTAAAATTCATTTCTATTTATTCTCAGTTAAGTGTGTTAGTGAATTATATAACTTGAACTTAATAGAAAAAAAAACTATTTTATATATTACTGCTTTACTGAACCTAAAAATTGGAATCAGAAACAAAACAGTCAAAGGAATTAAAGAAACTAAAAATATAATGATTTGTTTGGTATTTCTAGTTGAGGCTCAAGATATACAATCTGGTATTATACATTGTTAAGTATGTTCCATTCCTTTCATTAAAAATATAACTTATGAATTCATTGACATTAAAAAATCTAGATATTTTAGAAGGCATATAGAAAAATAACTCATTCTAAAGCATTTAAAAGTACTTTTAAAATAATTAGCTTTTCTTTAGATCAGAAATTAAGGTTAATAAAAGGATTATTCCTAAAAATCTACATTATTAAACATATCAAAGCTGTCATCAACTTATATTTGGTGTTGTCTTTAATGGAAATGATTTTTTAAGAATTTTATTTGTATTCCAGATATACTTATTGGAATCCCAATTTTTAAAGCTAATAAGGTTATAAAGAGATGGAATAAGTATGATTATACTCATGCATAGTTACTAAAGAGAGCATTTAAGTATCATTTAAAAGTAAGCTATATAAGAGATCAGATTTAGAGGTGTGTTTGGACTTTTTATTGTATGTTCAATGTGTACTTTTGTCAGTCTTGTCTTCCACCTTTCATCCATCATTTTATTTTATTTTTTTCTGCTTTCTAATGGAGATGCTTAAACTTGAGGTAATGTGTTTTTGGAAGGCTTTTAATATTAGTACTACTTTTAATAGCACCATAGCACCATATGGCAATTTTGTGTTTTAAGGCAATCTCAGAACTTCAAACATATGCTCATTTTTGTTTTATTAATCAAGCAAATTTTTAACCATCTTTAAAATGATTATTTACTAAAACTAGTAGAATATTAGGACAATAATTATAATCTTAAAGCACTAGCAGGTTTGCGTGAAATATTTTTCCTTAATTATTTTGTAATTTAAAATTTTTTAGTAAAAATTCGATGTTAAATTCAATAACGTGGCTTCAAGGAAATGCAAACTATTTTATAGGGTCTTATATACTGTTTCCTTGTGTACAGATATCTAGTAACTTCTTGGAGATAGAATCACTCATCCCTTTAGCGAGTATTTTTTGAATGCCTGAGTGTCAGCAACTATTTTATATGTGGGGAATACAACAGTGAATAAGATACAGTGCCTGCTCTTATAAAGCTTATATTCCTTTGTGGAAACCAAATATATAAGTAAACCAAATCATGATAGAAAGTCAGTTAATGCTAAGTGCTATATAGAAAAACAAAACAGGATATGGACAGTAGTGGGGCTGGCAATAACGTGGGACAATGTTAGATAGAATGATCAGGGAAGGTATCCTCAAAGAGGATACATGGGAGAAGAATGAAGTAAGCAAGAAGCAAGGTGAAGAATTGGGAGCAGCATTCCCAGGAAGTGCAAGTGCTAAAGATTTCTAGCCACATATGAGCTTGTCCTATTAACTAGTGAGGACTGTCTGTGTGATTTGAAGAACCTTCTTTTTGAATTTCACCCAGTGATACTGCTATAGTGAATGTATTTATTTCCTTTGAAATTTTGTCTTCAGTCTTTATTTTTTTTTAAATAGAAACATATGATCACTGTCAAAAATTAAAACGACTCATAATGTGCAGTAGAGAGAGTGAAAGTGTCCTATAATTCACTCCTGTTCCTCCCCTTCCCCGTAACTAAAATGTACCTTTAGGTGTATACTTTTCCCACATCTTTCTTTTTTCCCCCCTTGAGTAAAGTGAAAAATTTTAAATGCTTGCTTTTATATTTTTAAAAATTCTAGTTTAGAAGCATATACATATTTAGTGTACGAAGGATACATTATAAAATTATTTTTGTTACTGTATCTAAAAGGTATAAGATATAACAAAATAATTTTGGATACACTTGCTTTACATTTTCTTTGTTTAGTTCCTTTTATATGTTGGCATTTATCAGCAAGATAGATACTAGATAGATGTTACACATGGCTAACTATATCTTATAAACTTTAATGTGGAATCATGGTATTTTAATGAAATATACTCAAAATTTGCATTTTAATACACTGTTACTTATTTCTGTTTGTTATGTGTGGAATATTCTAGTAATTCCTTTGAAAGAGAGTTAGAAGTAGGGATTTAAATATGACAATTTATTTTCCTGTGTGATAAGTAGGCATTTGTACTACGTGATTAAAACATACTAATTTAAAGTAGCTGGATTGTTCCTAATATTTTTATTAACATCCATAATATTGCTGATGGAAAGTGATTCTGAGGTTCAAAGTTGTTAGACATAGCAAATTGAAATAAACTTCCAATACTTATATCCATTTCAACGTTACATGACCAGTTCAAGACAGAAAGTGTTTAGGATACACTTTTTACTTGAACACAGTTAAAAATACATGAATATTTAAATATTTTCTTTGAAGTATATTTTATATACATGTTTTCTTTAAAAAATCAGGTCATAAACATCTCAGACATGCTGTCATTCCCCAAAACATTTTTGAAACCTCTTTTTATTGACTTTAAACCAGTTTGGAAAGCACTCAAAAAACTAGTTTCATTAATTTATGGTTATTAAAATAAGCCCAAGTGCTTAATCATTCAGTTCAGTTACCTTGTTTACTAGTTTGTTTCTAAAACTTTATACCTTCATCCATTATCCTTATCCCTTCATCCACAGTGGATTTGGTTTTATTATAATGAGAATCCTTTAACAAAAAAAAGGGCCACACATTCTGGAAGGCTTTCCAAAAGAAGTAGCAAAAGATCACTTGGCATTATTGTCACAATAAATTAGTAGCCTTCTAAGATTTTTTCCTTGAAGATGAAAGTACTCGTAATGTATGGTATAGGTAATTGCCGATGTGTTCATTTTAAAAAATTAAGAAATTTATTGTATTCATATTATAGTTTATTTACTGATGAAGAATATAGGCAATGAAAATAATTGTAATGTTAAGAATGTAAAAAGTAAAGCCAGTAAGCAGTATTAGAAATGAAAAAGTTCTCCTGTTAATATCACTTGCAGGAAACCATACTTAAAAGGCAGTACTTAGTCTCTCTCTAGTGGTTGAAGCTTTCATGTATAGGAAGCTTGTATTTCTAGGCTCTTTGCTTATTTCTCTTACCTTATTTATTAAATGATTAAACCATTGTTTTCATAATAGACATTAATTTTCATTTAAACAATATTAAATGCATTAAAGCAAATTCATACCCAGCTATTATTCATGGTCATAGAGTGATCCAGGTTAATGAAACTATATATAGCTTCTGTTTGATAACTTCTTTGGACAAATACTTTTCATTACAGTCCAAAAGATGAATCACCACTTTCAAAGGTATTTCTATGTTGGTTGTTGCATTTAACATGATTTTGAAGTAAAAAAAAAGGCTGTGCACAGAAACTGGGAGAAAATATAGACATAACTTGCATATCCTTTTTAAATTCAGGAGGATTAAAGCATAGAATTTAAAGCCAGTAAATTCAAGTTTGCAGTTTGGTGCTTACTTCAGACACATAAAATAGGATGTCAGCTTTTCATTTCATGTATTATTAAATAAATGAAGTTGTATATTTTGGATAAATTTTAAAAATTAATTTTCAGCCAGAAAAGATGTAGAGCTGGTAAGATAAAGAATCAGGTTGAAATTTCTGAGTTATTTCAGTTCAACAACGATGACAAAAATGTATGTAATCTGAAAACCTTTGGATGCTTTCATTTCCTTTTTCATTTTAGTTTACTCTAATTTTCTTTTTTTCCTTTTAGGCCACAATAGACCAGCTGAAGAGTGAACTTGCCAAAGGCCCCCAGGAAGTTGCTGTGTATGTGCAGGAACTACAAAAACTTAAAAGTTCAGTTAATGAATTAACACAAAAAAATCAGGTAAGAATTTAAAAACTACATATAATGGTGAATTGATTTTATAGATCTTAAACTTTAATCTTGTGTATGTTATTTATATATTGGCACAGTACAGTATGACTTGTTCTGTGTGTTTTTTTTTTAAGTGTTATTTACATTCACATTGTTATGCAACTAATTTCAGAAGTCTTTTCATCTTGAAAAACTAAAACTCAACACTCATTAAACAACTCCCCATTCACTGTCTCCCCTGCCCCAAACCCCTTCTACTTTCTATATCTATGAATTTACTGTTCTAAGTAACTCATATGAGTGTAATCATACAGTATTTGTCTTGTTGTGTTTGGCTTATTTCACATAGGATAATGTCCTCAAGGTTCATTCATGTTCCTGCCTTTTTAAGGTTATATTACATTGTATGTATATATTGTATTATCTATCATCTGTTGCTTCCTTTTGGCTAGTTCTATTGTCAATAGTGCTGCTTTCAACATGGGTATACAAATATCTATTTGTGATCCTGCTTTCATTTTTGGGGGGGTAGATACCCAGAATTGGAATTGCTGGATTGTACTGGTAATTCTATGTTCAGTTTTTTTGAAGAAATCACCATACTGTTTTCCATAGTGGCTGTATCCTTTTAAATTCCCATCAACGGTGCACAGGGATTCAACAGTTTCTTCACATCCTTGCCAACATTTGTTATTTTCTGTGATTTTTATTTGTCTTTTTTTTGAGTGTTAAGGTGGTATCTCCTCATGGTTGATTTGCATTTCCCTAATGATTAGGAGGTTGAGCATCTTTTCATATGCTTGTTGGCTATGTAATTTTCTTTGGATTGTTTGTGTTTTTGTGTTGAGCTGTAGGAATTCTTTATATGTTTTTGTTATTAACCCCTTATCAGATATATGATTTGCAAATATTTCCTCTTAGGTTGCCTTTTCACTCTGTTGATTGTATCTTTTTATAAAGGAAAAACACTCCTGTGTGTCTCTACTCTCAATACTGTACTACACCTTCACTTCTGACATCAGATGTGAGGATGTTCCGTATATTAACAGTTCTCAACACCAGCTGGGTGTCCTACAGTTTAGCTCAGTTCTTAAACTGCTTACCTGGAGCTAGCATCGGATTCCACAGAGGAAGGGTGCAGTCCTGCAGGGCTGCCTGAGCACCCCAACCCCACCTCCGCCACACATCCCAATTCACACACCAATTGAAAGTCCAGCTTGTTACTTGTACTTCTGACCAACTGGCTATATAAATGGGAGGTTCCCAATCCCCTGCCTCCGGTGTGATTAATTTGCTAGAGTAATTCACAAAATTTGGGAAGACATTTTACTTACTAGATTACTGGCTTATTATAGATGACCATAACATAAGAACAGTGAGATGGAAGAGATGCATAGGGCGAGATATGTGTGAAAGGGTTTGAAGCTTCCATGCTTTCTCTGGGTGCTCTCCATGTGTTCACCAGCTCAGAGTTTCTCAAAACCCTTTCCTTCCTACACAGACATGATTGATTAAATCATTGACCACTGGTGATTAATTCAACCTTTAGCCCCTCTTCCCTCCCTGGAGGTCAGGGTGGGACTGAAAGTTCTAACCCTTTCTTCAAGGTTGGTTCCCCTGGCAACCAACCCCCATCATTAGGGCTTTCTAAAAAATCACCTCATTAACACAAACTCATAGGTGGTTGAAAGGGGCTTGTTAGAAATAGCAAAGGATATCTTTATTGCTCTTATCACATAGGGAATTCCTGGGGTTTTAGGAGCCTGGTTCCAGAAATGGGAACCAGGACCAAATGTATATTTTACAGTATCACACCTTTGACGCACAGAAGTTTTAAATTTGAGAGAATTCAGTTTATCAATTATTTTTGTTGCTATGCTTTTGGTGCCATATCCAAGAAATCATTGCTAAGTTCAGCGTCATGAAGCTTTTCTTCTAATAGTTTTATAGTTTTAGGTCTTTGACTCATTTTGAATTAATTTTTTTATAGTGTAAGGTAAGGGTCCAGTTTCATTCTTTTGCATATGGAAATTGTTTTCCCAGCACCATTTGTTGAAAGGACTGTCCTTTTCCTATTGAATGGTCCTGGATCCCTTGTTGAAAATCATTTGACCATGTATATGAGTGATTATTTCTGGGCTCTCTAGTCTTCCTCTGTTGGTCTATATGTCTTTCGTTATGCCAGTACCACATTGTTTTGACTACTGTATGTTTCAATAAGTTTTGAAATCAGAAAGTATGAGACCTCCAACTTTGTTCTTATTCTGTAATGTTAATATTTTCCGCCTTGGTTCTTTAAAGATGAGCAACAGATAATATTTAGTTTTGGGATAGGGCAGGTATTGGTATCAATACTTTTTTTCCCCATGTCTTTACTTTTTTGGTGGTAGAGGAGTAGGAAGTTATTAAATATTTTTACTCAGAGGTATGGTGAATTTGTTGGCTTTGCTTTAATGACTTAATTAATTCTCATATCTGCTTTTACATTTAATCTGTTGTGATATGTTTGAAGCGTGTGAAGAAAATTTAGTCTCACAGATGTGTAGTTGGAAAAGGGAGGACTATCTTAATAGTCTTTTCAGATAATTGTAGCTATTTTTATTTGATATTATACTGAAACAAAAGTATAGTTTCTCAAAAGTTAATTACAGTGTAGAATCTGAAACCATAGTAATGCAGTTTTTGTACTTTGTAACAATAAAATTTTTTTCTCTGTCTTGCCTTTTGCATGGGTCTTTCCTGTGCATGATTTTGTAACGTTATGCATTAGTCATGTGGAAAATATTGGTTCACTGAGTTATGCAGATTTTATTTCCAAATATTGACACATTTCATTGTACAATATAAAACTAATCACATTTGTCAATATCACCATCAATCTTAGAATACTTTATAGGTATGAGGAAGTGTCAAGGTCATGGTGGTGGATACAAGTTTTCCAAAATTCTAAGCTTCATTTGGAAGCTTGAATTTTATCATTGGCAACCAATACTATCAGTTCTGTCCTTTGAAGTGACAGATTTTCTTCCTCCCCAAATCTGAATAGTCATAGTTTGTCATTCTTAAAAATGGTTTTTCATGGAAAAAAGCAACTAGCTCAGTTTATAATTCAATCACATAAATGTTCTTCTGTATGACAGTTATATTATTTGGTATGCAGCAGAAGTGACCCAAATATACTTCCTATTTTTTCAGTTTTTCTTTTTTCTTGCTATTTCAAATATTGCGGCTATGAACATTCACATACAAATCTCATGCATTTGCGTATGAATTTCTGTTATGTAGTCTCATGTGAAATTGCTGGGTTATAGGCTATATACATAATCAAATTTACTAGATGATCCCAAACTATTTCCCAGAGTAATTATACCAGTTTACCATTGTCCATTTTTCCGTATACTCCTGGTGCTGATTGGTTTTTACAATTTAATCTCCTTAACGTTTTATGAAAACCTCTGTGTCTCCCTACCCCATTTTTTTCCCTCCTGTCAAGCTATATGTAGACAACTTCCACATATACTCTAGTTTTATCTTTGTCCCTCAGTTTGATTTTTAATTTCTTTGAGCTCAGAGTTGACCTTCTACCTCTTGGAAATTTACCAGAGGTGTACACACAATGGATGTTTATGATCAGTGTAATTTATTTTGTATTTTTGAAGCATTAAACTATTAATAAGGGATAATGAAGCACAGATTGTGTGTATATATATATATATTCACACATGCATATATACATTCACACTATTAAAGGAAGTACTATGTTTTTTTTTTATGAATAATACATGGACTCAAGACGGTTTAGTGTGGTAAAATTAGGATATTTTTGATTAGGGAATAATAGTATTTTCTACTAATCTTAATAATCTTTACATAAGTAAGACTTCAAAATTTTTTTCGAAGTGTTTTCCTGTTTAGGATTTTTTTCACTGGTTAGAGCAAGCACAGATGTGCATCTACCTTTTTTTATTATCCTTGCTCCCCCACCTCTCCTCACCCAAGTCCTTGGCAAACCATGATTGTTGACAGTGGTGATATCCAAGTGTTATGAATTTGGAAATCTCTGTGCCTGGTCTTTTTTTTTTTTTAATTTTATTTATTTATTTTATTTATTTATTTTTGGCCGTGTTGGATCTTCGTTTCGATGTGTGGGCTTTCTCTAGTTGTGGTGAGCGGGGACCACTCCTCCTTGCGGTGTGTGGGCCTCTCACTGTTGCGGCCTCTCGTTGCGGAGCACAAGTTCCAGACGCGCAGGCTCAGTAATTGTGGCTCACGGGCCTAGTTGCTCCATGGCATGTGGGATCTTCCCAGATCAGGGCTCGAACCCGTGTCCCCTGCATTGGCAGGCAGATTCTCAACCACTGC
The DNA here is from genome assembly GCF_003031525.2 of Neophocaena asiaeorientalis asiaeorientalis. Taxonomy (NCBI): domain Eukaryota; kingdom Metazoa; phylum Chordata; class Mammalia; order Artiodactyla; family Phocoenidae; genus Neophocaena; species Neophocaena asiaeorientalis. Next base: position 4,045,588 of record NW_020174057.1, read on the forward strand.
GCCACCAGGGAAGCCCTTGTGCCTGGTCTTTTGAAGGCTATTAATGAAATGCCTTGGGCAGCTTTTGTGGGTCATAGGCAGCATCAAGGTGGATAGATAACATTATAAAATATAATGAATTGAAAAAATAGTTACTTTTTTGTTAATGTCAAGATTTTCAGCATTAAACCAGTGTTTTTTAATCACTGGCTTTGAAAACTTAAAAACAAGCCAGGAATCTTGAAGAAATTTCCTTTTTAGTTTCTAATAAGAATCGTATGCTGACATTTAAACAAAATTCTGCAGCTCAATTTAATTAACTATTTCCATATAAATTCTGAACAAAATCATATGCTTATTTAAAGCTACTAATATAACCAATATAGGTCATTGTAAGAGACTGAGTTATTTTTTGGGTCTCACCTCTTACCCATTTTCCATCCTTCATTGCTCTCCGTTTTCCCACAGTCTCAGTATTAAGATGTTCATAGGCCAAAGCAGAAGCCAGATACGGCAAGTAGTTGTATTGCTGTGTATTACCACTGTATTGCAAAGTGGTATATTGAGATGAACAGCATAGTACAGTGGTGAAAGGCATGTTTAAATGCCAGCTTTGTAACTGACTGGCTGTAACCCAGAGCCTCTCAAAGTCTCTTTCCTCTTCTGCTAAGAAGTACTGTTATACTTATTTGCCTCTTAGGATTGATATGAGTATTAAAAAAAGTAATAGATGTTGAAGTGCTTAGACCACTGCCTGGCTTAGAGTAAGCACCTCAGTGAATGTTTGTTGTTAGTGTTTTTATTTACTGTAAGTTTTGTGATACAGAGTTGAGTCAAGACCAAGGTGGATGTTTTCCTAACTTATTGCCTAGTAAATCAGGAAGGACTCTTGTTGAAGACATAACTTTTTAGCTTAGTCTTGTTTTTTTTTTTTTTTTTTTAAATTAATTAATTTTTGGCTGTGTTGGGTCGTTGTTGCTGTGTGCGGGCTTTCTCTAGTTGTGGTGTGCGGGGTCTGCTCTTCGTTGCGGTGCGCGGGCTTCTCATTGAGGTGGCTTCTCATTGCGGGGCACGGGCTCTTGGCGTGCAATCTCAGTAGTTGTGGCGCTCGGGCGCGGGCGTAGCTGCTCCGCAGCATGTGGGAGCTTCCTGGACCAGGGATTGAACCCATGTCCCCTGCATTGGCAGGCGGATTCTTAACCACTGCGCCCCTAGGGAAGTCCCTTTAGCTTAGTCTTTAAGGATGCTTAGGAGCATGTCACATGGCAGAGGGGTTAATGGCATTTCATTTTGAGAGCTAGATACAGAAGGCATGGGGACATGTAAGAGCACAAAATATAAGATGTTGAAGAGGTACAAGTAGTTCAGTTTGTTCTTTCTCACAAAGCTGTTTTGAGGAACAAACGAGATGAGATCCTTGAAACCACTTTGTAAGCTATCAAGCAATAAAAAATGCCATTCTTTTTGCATTTCTTCTCATTACCTGGGCTAGTAACAAGTGAATAACAGAGTCTAATACAGGGAAATTGTCTCTGTAAGGAAATATGTTGAAAGAACAATTGGTGAGGAAGTCAAAAGAGGACTGGACATTCGGAAGGAAAGAATTTTGCTTACTCAAATGATAATTATGTTATGAGTTAAGCTTAACATTCATTTTATAATTTAAACTTGAATAGTGTATGCTTTGGGAAGCCTGAATTGACTCACGGAGTGTCTGAATTGTGTTGTGAAAACTTTATTGGACTTAGAATCATCATATGTGACTCTGCTACCTGGCCAAGTCATATCAGGTTCTTTCAGCTTTAGCTTCTTCATCCACAGAATGGGGATGATAATGTCTATCTCATCTTTTGTTGTAAGGATTAATATGGAGAAGTGAAAGTGCAATTACTGTTTTCTTTAATGGATTCTACTGTACTTAAAAAAAAATCAGTCTTCAAAAACCATGTATTCACTAGACTTTCTGCTTCAGATTCCATGAGAAGACCATAATAAGGATAAAAAGTTTGTGATACTAGATATAGTAAACCTTTTGCATATAAAAAATATATAATGTGAGTGGATTAGGTTATTTAAAAATAAAGTGGTTTAGGTTCTTTTAAATAAAATTTAATTATCTCATCTGTGCAATAAAGCAGGAAGATTTTGATTAATTTTTTAGGATAAGTGAATTTTAAAGTGAATGGTTGTAATGTATTTTTGCTTCTTAAAGAGTAAAGCTGTCTGAGGGATCCTTTATGTATAGAACTAGTAGGATTACTTGGGCACTTTATGAGTAAGCCTATGAGGAAGGCTCACTACCTCACTACTAGACTTAATTTTTGTAGCATGTTTTAAAATTATATCCCACCCAAGTATTTGTGAGCATGGTTGCATTCATAAAATTTAGTAACTTAGAATTTTCTTTGAAAAGATGCAAGGCATTTATAATGATCAATGAATAGACTTAATTTAGCTTATGAATTCTAAAATAAATATTATTTTCTTAAAAGAAAAAGTATGAAATCAAGTCAAGAAAGATGTGGAGTTACTAACGAGTAAGACAAAAAAGTGTTTATAAAAAGAGAACTTTCCTAACAAGTAGTTTGACTCAAAATTGTTATTTTTTTCTCCAGTCTTTTGGCTCTACCTCTTTTGTTCTGTGTCTGTTGGTCAGTCAAGACAACAACTAATTGCTAATTTTGCTGAAAACTTCTGGGTGCTCTTTTTACTTTGTCTCCCATTTTGTCTTTCTGACATATACTTATATCTTTTTGACACTGCTTTTTCTATAGTATATTTCTACTTGGTAATTTACATTAATGAACTTTTTCTCAGACATGTGTTTAAGAACCATTACTGCTGCCTTTCCCACTCTATTATCTAAATTTATTACTCCCCTGTGTCCCCTCTTGCAACTTGTCTGTTCCTTTGTGTCTTTTTGTATAGAGCAGATGGCATGAGTCATGTATATATACCTTGTCCTTAACTCCTCTCACTACTTTACCAAGTTCAAACTTTGTTTTCAGGTGATTTTAACTTACTAGTTAGCCCCACCTGACTTTGCTCTTTTCATTTAAAAAAAAATAGTGCACTTGAGAAATTTAACACAGCTTTTGTATTAATCTGTTTGTGCATTATGTTTTAACTTAGAAAAAAGTTTTTAAATGTTTCATTTAGATTATAGTCTGTTTAAAGGCCAGAAGTTTTGTTTCCCCTCCACTATTTCTGTAGTATCCCCTTCTAGCACACTGTATATAAAAATGAGTATAATAAATGTCCATGATTGACTCATCAGGTGCTTATAGTGGCTTCTTTTCCTGGCTATCTTTCTTACAGAGTTGAGTCAAAATTCTGATCCATATCTTGTGTGTAAATATCTTGACTAAAAATGTTCAATATTAGTAGTAAAAACTCCACTGAGCCCAGGCTTTAACATTTGATTAGGCTGGTTGATCCAGATCTTTGATTGGAGGTGTCATTTTTATATTTTGTACTTGATAGTATTGAGTAAAATAACAAATATAAGGCAGGTAAGTGATATTTTTAAAAAAGATCATTGTTTTACACACCTAGAAAGAAATTTGAGTAAGTCTTAAACTTGTGACTCTTAAAAATGATGTTTGTAAAAAAGAGCAAAAATGAGGAATCAGTAGAATCAGGCATACTAGAGCAGTAAATGGTATTGTTATTGCTAAAGCTCTTACCAGTTATGAAATTGCAAAGCCAAAAATCAGAATTGCCATATTGTTACTTAAAGTAATTTTTGATAATAGAGGGGTAGTTTCAATTTTTAACTCAAATGGGAGATTATAAATATGTTGCATAGCCTGAAGAATCTAGTTAGTAGATTTTAGTGTTTTCATTTTATGTCAAAATTTTGTTGGTAATTCTTAAATTATATTAATAGAGCTTAGTCAAGTAGACCAATAATAAAACCATAAGTTAGTATATAACAGTTTAATTCTTCGCGATTAAATATTTTCACTGTTTATATTATAATATTTACTAAAACATTTAGTAAGAAATGATATTGCTCTAAAGATTATTTGAATAATTAGAATAACTAAAAATATTAGGAAAGGAAAAAAATTGTTAAATTGTTATTTCAGAACTTGACTGAAAAGTTTCAGAAGAAAGAACTGGACTACACTCAGTTAGAGGAGAAACATAATGAAGAATGTATGAGTAAAAAGAATATACAAGCAAGCCTTCATCAAAAAGACCTAGATTGTCAACAGCTTCAGTCAAGGTTATCTGCATCTGAAACCTCACTGCAGAGAATACAGGCAGAGCTAGGTGAAAAGGGAGAGGCTACTCAAAAGCTCAAAGAAGAATTATCAGAAGTGGAGACCAAGTACCAGCATCTTAAGGCAGAGTTTAAACAGCTACAACAACAGAGAGAAGAAAAGGAACAGCATGGATTACTACTCCAAAGTGAAATTAATCAAGTAAGAGCTGTTAACTTTTATTTATTGTAATTCCCCCTATGGTTTCTTCTTAGTGTGTTTGATGGTTGTTTGATCATAATATAGTTCATTTAAAAAGTTGTCATTTAAAAAAAAAACTCTTAATTTTCACAACCTATAGTATTGAGTCAGATCTCATTTCTGTTAATTTCAATTTCCCTTAAAATGATAGTGTCTATCATATAGTATTATTGTGAAGTGTTTATGAATTAATACATATAAATTGCTTAGAATGGTACCTGGTACATGGTAGGTACTCAGCAGGTATTAGCTATTATAATAATTCAAATTGTTGATCATTTTATTTAAAAATTCTTATCTTTTTTCTTTTCTTATTACTAAATTTTAAAAATATAATTACTGTTAAACCAATAGTATAAAAATTAGATATTTTAAAAGAAGAAAACAAATTAGTCCTAACAACTATTTTTTATAGGTAAATAATATCTCTCAGAAGTTTCATGGAAGTTTTGACTTTGCCATTAACTTAATTTTTGAATTCTCTATTCTAATTATTTCTTATAGGTAACATTAAAGTTGGTAGAAAAATGGAAATTTGGGGGAGATTAAAGTCCTCAGCCACTTTCTTGTTTTGATAATTTTCAACTATTTTCATTTATAGGGCAGTGATACTTGGCTTTGTGGCATCAGTCCTCTGTCTTCTTAGCCTGAGATACTCTTCCTATTTCTCTTCTCCCTGATAAATACAACTTACTCCACTTGTCCCGTTTCCAGAAATCTTTTTCTGCATATTGCCACTTCTCACCACCACCCCCTCCAGAGATGGCTTAAGCATTTACATATCTTTTTTTTTTTTTGCGGTACACGGGCCTCTCACTGTTGTGACCTCTCCCGTTGTGGAGCACAGGCTCCGGACGCGCAGGCTCAGCGGCCATGGCTCACGGGCCCAGCCACTCCGTGGCATGTGGGATCTTCCCGGACTGGGGCACGAACCCGTGTCCCCTGCAGCGGCAGGCGGACTCTCAACCACTGCGCCACCAGGGAAGCCGAAGCATTTACATATCTTGATTGTTTTACTTATCACAGTATAGTATATTATCATAACTTATGTATCTTTCTTCACTAGACTCTGAACTCTTCAGGTGCAGAGACCATGTCTTATTCATTTTTTATCCCAACTACCTGGCATTTTGCTTATTAATCAGCAGATGTTTTAGTAAGTAAGTGAATGAACAAATGCAGGCATTCATAATCGAAGGAAACAGAGGCTTGGGGATATCAATGAATAACTTAAATATAACTTAGATATTTGCCTTTCAGTTCAAATGAACAAATGGGGCATTTATGGTTTCTGAAAGACACTATGCCTTGTTTATTAGGAGATACAGAAATGAAAAAGGAAACAGTACCTACCCTAAATGATTATGTAAATCTCATTGAGGATGAGGCAAGTACTATCCTATACCAATGAATGTGAGAATTAAAATAAAATGATCTCATATACCATGGGAATTTGGAAGAGTTCCTCTCCTGTTTTCTCCCCCCTGCCCCATAGTACTTCATATTGTATAATTATTTTGTCCTGTAAATGTAATCAAAAAAAGCTTTGTGTGAGAGATGGTGCTTGAAATTGTGAATATTGGATGGGTTTTGACAAGTAGCAGTTTGAAGGCAGGATGGTCTTCCAGGCAGAAAAGTAAACTAGAGGCAGGGAAGTATTACAAGAACCAGGGAGGGACACGCATTTGCTCTGAGGATAGGGTATGTGTAATAGTAGTGGACTATTTTGAATCCAAAGAGCATTTGGAAGTTTATTATGCAGGCTTCTGAATAGCAGGCTGAGGAATTTGGGTTTCATTTGGTTGTCAGTGGGTGGAGGGGCATCAGGAATTTTTGAGAACCTACTCAATATTTTTATTCAAAGACTTGAATGTACCTAATTATTTGGTTTAGTCACAATTCTGTACAAAATAAAGAGGTTGTACTGAAGACCTTGAAGTGATACCATTTATCTTCTTCTCTTCAGCATGCTGTCCGGATTCTACCTTCAAAGCATGACTCAAATCTGTCCACTTCTCTTCATCTATACTGCTACCACCCTTAATCTCAGCTGCTGCCATTGCTCACCTGGGCTACTGTTAGCCTTTTTACAGGTTTCCTTTTTCTAGAGACCTCCTTAGTCTATTCTCCGTGTGGAAGCCAGAGGCCTTGTTTTAAAATGTGAAGGATATCACTTTATTCCTCTGCTTGACAACCTCAGTGGCTTTGCTTACACTTTGAATTGAATCCAAATATCTTACTTGGTCATGTAAGCACTTGTGTGTAGTATGGTCCACACTATGTCTGTTTTCAACATGTGAAGCAGCCATACTGATCTCCTTTCAGTTCCTCAAACACCCAACACTTCAAAGCACTTTCCTGCCTTAGGTCCTTTGCCCATGTTTTTTTCTTAGAGTGTTCTTGATTTCAGTTCTTCATAAGGCTTGCTCAGGTATTGTTTCCTCAATAAAGCTTTTCTGGACCATTCTATTTCAATAGCTTATTTTCCATTTATTCTGGACCCTACTTTATTCCAGCAAGCTTCTTCTTTATAATACTTTATATTGTATAGTTAGTTTACTTGTATATTATCTACCATTCCCTTTGGACGGTGAGCTACTTAATTTGAGGAATCTGTTTTATTCTGTACTCTATCAGCCTCTATACTTAGAGCTTTCAGTAAGTATTTATTGGAAGAATGGAAGTGAACCTCACCTTAAACCTTCTTTCAGCGTCCTTAAAGAGTGTAGGGATGAACTGGGTTTGTTTTGCTCTCTACTGTATCCTCAGCTCCCATATCAGTGCTGACAAAAATAGATAGCTGTCAATTGTCAACAAAGGACTTGAAAACAAAGTACCCCATATTCTTCATATTTGTGTTCGTGAGCACTTTTAAAATAGCCACAGATATGCAGATAATGATGTTATGTAATTAAACAATTAGTCGTCAATTTACTTTTTTAATTTTTAAAAAATTTTATACAATATTTAAAGGTTTCTTTTTCTTTACAGTTATTATGAAATATTGGCTGTATTCCCCACGTTGTACAGTATGTCCTTGAGCCTGTCTAACCCAGTAGTTTGTATCTCCCACTCCCCAACCCATATGTCCAACTTAATTTAAAAAAATTATCTAACATGCCATCTCAAATAGCATAGTGGTTTATGAGTGTGGGCTTAAGAACCAGCTTTCTGAGTTCCAGTTCTGTGGCCTACAAGCTGTGTGAGCTTGGACAAGTTATTTAATTTGTACCTCAGTTTGCTTATCTATCAAAAAGAGGATAAGAATGGAACTGTCTTCATAGGGTTATTATAAGGATTAAATTAGTTAATATTTGTGAAGCATTTGGAATAGGGCCTGGCACTTAGCAAACATTAATTGGAACTTAATGAATAAAGAATTATGTATATAAGTTTACAAAAATAAATTTCTCAGAGAACATATACATGTATGTATATCTCAAAATGTAACTTTAGGATAGACCATTATATTAATAATTCCAGGATGTATTATTTTTGCTCTTAGTTTATCCTTTTTTTCCCTTAACATATTTACTCTAAAATGATATAGGCATTACGGCTTCAGGGATTTTGGCCTGCTTACACCCTTGGGCAGCTTTGATTTGAGATTCATCTCTTTATTAAAGATCAGGGATTTATCAGGATTATACAGTAAAGAATGACAGTTATTTATAATATATAATGACAGTTATTTATAATATATTATATCTCTTTTTTCACCCCTTTAGTAAATCTTCGCTTCAGAGCAACAGTTATCTTTATTTATTTAATAAAAAATTTTTACTGGAGTATAGTTGACCCACGATACCATGTCAGTTCCAGGTGCACAGAAAAGTGAACCAGCCACATGCATCCACACATCCACTCTTTTCTAGACTCCTTTCCCATATAGGCCACCAGAGGAGTATTGAGTAGAGCTCCCCATGCTACACAGTAGCTCCTCACTAGCCATCCATTCCATATATAGTAGTGTGTACATGTCAATCCCAATCTCCCAATTTATTCCACCCCCCCAGCTCACCCGCTGGGGACCATAAGTTTGTTTTCTACATCCAGAGCAACACTTATCTTTAATTTGGTGGTTCTTCACTCTGTCTGCACACCAGAATCACCTGGGGAAATTTAAGAAATTACCAATATCAAGGCCTCACCCTCCACTCAGTTATGCCATAATCTCTGGCATAGGCCTGGGCATTGGTGTATTTAAATGTTTCTCCTGTGATTGTACTGTGTAGTTGAGATTGAAAACTGCTGCTTTTTAAAGTGTTGCTTTTTGGCAAATGATTCCTGAAACTAAATATCATCTGATTCTTGTTATGAAAACATGGATTTCTGGGCTTCAGCTCAAATGTACTAAATCTAAACTTCTAGGGGAGAAGTCTGATTATCTTTGTGTTAATAATGATATTGGGTGATTCTTATCCAACAAGTTCAGGAACTAGATGTAGGGGATGCCTGTCTGTAAGAGATCAAGCACTTAGATGCTTGAAATATGAATTTACTTTGAAGGCCTCCTTTGCTTTCACATACCAGGATTGGATCTATTTCTTGTAGTGAGAAGGAGAGGGTTTGGGTAGTTACTACAGTGCTAATTCACTGCATTTTGAGAAGAAGAAGAAGAAAATGGAGAGATGTCAGGGTGCTGGCTTAGGACAAGAATAAAATAAATGTCTTTTCTTTAACTCTTACTGATTCCTGTTTTAGTTAGATTGAAGCATGCTTTACTTTAGAAATCCACTTTGGTTTTCTTTATTGACGATAGAATATATTTTGACAGCTGCAGGTTGCTTCATAGCATAAGAAAATAGTGGGTGTCCACTCTTCTGATAGAACTTTATTTTTTTCCTTGCCAACTGTGAATTTTTATGGAGAAATATGCAAGTGTAGAGCATATAAGTGTATATATGACACAAAGGCTATAGACTCTTAATATTTTCAGATTTAACATGAATGGGTTTGATTGAAAGCAATTGTATAGAATGCTTGTTATTAATTTCCAGTTTTGCTGAGGCACATGCTGAGATTTGATTTAATGTGTTATGAGGCTGGGGTGTAGAAGTACTCTTAGTGTGTAAGCTTTGCCGAATGTCTTGCATCTTTATCTCCATGCCACTCTTTTTTTGTTCTGTACTCCCAGCACTTGTGCAGTAATTCTTCTAAAATTAGTACAAACTTTTTTTTTTTCATGGACCCACCCCCAGCCAATCCCACAAGAGAAACCAGCTGTTATTTCTGGTAGTATTAGTGAAAATAAGGAATTTGAGAAAGCGATAGTTCTAGCTCCAAGAAAAATTTCTCCTTTAGTTTTAGCTAGGTGGCAATTTTAAAGTTAATGAATGAGAATCACCTAATATTTTAAGAAACTATTCTTTCCTCTATTTTATTTAGAAATTGTGTGCCAGTTTGAGGACTTGAGAATGCTTTGTGCTCTATTCAGTACCCAAATATAAGAAGTCAGTTGTGGTGGTTCATAATTATGGGAAAAGTACAAGAATCACTTTGGGATTCTAAAAACTACAGTGGAATAGGTCTGAATGTGCCTTAAGTGTCTTAATTTTTAAGTTTTGTTTTATTTAAGTTCCTCAAGTGATTACAACACATATCTAAACAAGAGCCTCAGGTTTGCTGGTTTTTTTTTTTCTTTAAAGAGTGCAAAAACCCTGAAACCTGTGATGTTTGGTTACAGTTTTATGAGTCATAATTTATGTGATTAAAATTCAATTGGATCTTAGGTTCCTCTAAAGTATCATGCAAATTAATATATTATTTTTATATTGGTGAAAAATAAAACATTGTTTGGAAAGTAGGTGGTAGTAGTAATGGTGGTGATTGTAGGTGTGTTTATACATATGTACTTACTTTTTTTTCCTTTTCTGAAGTTACATAGCAAACTTCTGGAGACAGAGCGCCAACTAGGGGAAGCTCATGGTAGGCTGAAGGAACAGAGACAGCTTTCAAGTGAAAAGCTGATGGATAAAGAACAACAAGTGGCTGATCTACAGCTCAAACTTTCTCGTTTAGAAGAAGAGGTAAGCTCGCATTTCAAATGAGTTTACATTAGTACATTTTTTGATAGATTTGAGGCATCTTAAATATTGTTTTTAATCTTTTTATGGTCAAGAGCTTTAATTGGATTTTTTAAACTTTAAGTTGGGACTTTTATTTCTCCCCAGTTAAAATGTCCTATTTGTTAACTGCATTAAGTCATTTTGTTGTGATTGTATTCCCTAAAGTTCTCAACAAAAATGTGCAAAGAAGGCTACTCTTCAGCTTTAGGCAGGATAAATTCTTGGGGTGAACCTGTCAGGCTGCTCAAGAAGAGTCTTCCTATCCAGGAATGACCAATTCCTAATGGCTCTGAAAAATGAACAGTTGCTGAGGGCATTAATGACATGTAGTTGGTGCATATCAACTTTGAGTTTGCATTTAAGGATTTTTTCTCTTTTAAAAATTAAACATAAGATTGTATGCTATCCTAATTTAAGCTGTAGTTGGCAAAAATGGTAACTGCTATTTGGTTAAAGTAAAAGTTATCATTAAAGTACTTCTTTTATTAGAATTGAACAAACCCTGAGAGTTAAAATCTGTAGCTTCAGCAAAAGATTTTCTTCTAGACCCAAAATCTTAGTGTGGTAGATCATGCTGTTGTTTCCCAATAAGTGATAATTATGATTGTTGTGAAAAAAGTAAAACATATATTGATACTGTTACAAAAATAATTAAAAATTAATTAAAATATATAATTAATTCCTTGATCATATTAGTATATAAAAACAATAATAAACTAAATGCCAACCTGGAGAAAGAATTTTATACTTTTCAGTATGAGAATCAATTCTTAAGGAATAATTTCTTAATCATGAGATTATGATTCTATAAGTAATGAGATATTGCTTTTAAAGTTGATTTTTATCTGTTGTTTGAATTGAATTTTCTCTTCAGACTTGAGAATTGTGAGATCTGAAGTACTACCAAATATTTATATGCTAGCATTATGCCTTTAAGTTGTCAACTGACAGTCTTCATTTTTTTTTTAAGTTGAAGGAAAAAGTAATAAATTCCACAGAATTGCAGCATCAGTTAGATAAAACAAAGCAACAGCATCAAGAACAACAAGCTCTTCAGCAAAGCACTACAGCAAAACTTCGTGAAGCTCAGGTAAATAGTATTTGAATTTTTGGCCTTTTAAACAAAAATTAACCAAATCATTATCCTTTTGTTGTGGTGAAACTAGATAATGCAAAGTACTTGATTATGAAGAGTTTTGATAATTTTCAGTATCTGGATAATCAGAAAATCTTTTTCTTTTGATTGCTCTGTTGAAAATTTTTTCTAAAATATTAAAAAATATTTATTATAAATAGATTTGTTATTTATTAAATTTATTTAAATACAATATATTATTTATTTAAATTATTTATACATAATAAAGTATTTATTATTGTTTATTAAAAATACCTTATTTTAGAAACTAAAAATGCAAATAAAATTTCTCAGTTTAGGGCTTCCCTGGTGGTGCAGTGGCTGAGAGTCCGCCTGCCGATGCAGGGGACACGGGTTCGTGCCCCGGTCCGGGAGGATCCCACATGCCGCGGAGCGGCTGGGCCCGTGAGCCATGGCTGCTGGGCCTGCGCGTCCGGAGCTTGTGCTCCGCAACGGGAGAGGCCACAGCAGTGAGAGGCCCGCGTACCGCAAAAAAAAAAAAAAAAAAATTTCTCAGTTTAGTTTACCTCAGTAAAAAATAACATTTTGTATTTCCTACAATAGAACTTACTGTTTATTGGTCATGTCTTTCCCTGTTTCAGAGCTATCATATGAACATTGGAATTGTAGGTATAGAAAATGTGACTGAGTTAAATTTGTACAGATTCTATAGTATAGCTCAGAAGATTGAAATAAGTTAAATTTTTCTTTTGTTATGGTGAGCAGAAGACGGTACCCAGATGTTTGAAATGAATTTGAATTTGACATTCATTTATTTCTTCGGTCTTTCATTAATTCATTGAATATTATTGAGCACTGTGTGTCAGGCCCAGTGGTAAGCACTGAAATTAGAGAGCTGAGTAAGACACAGTGCCTGCCTTCTAGGAAATGGCAATCTAATGATAGACACACAGAAGCAATGTTGGAATTGAAAGGAGGCAATAAATAATATGCCTTTCTTTCCCTTCTGAGTTTGGATAGTGGCATGGGAGTCAGATGGTTAGAGATCCAAATATTGTCTTCATTTATTTGTTCTTTCATTCAGTCAACAAATATATATTAATGTCTACTCTTAGCCAAGGAAGTGATTTTGTAGATATGGCAGCAAAGAAAATAGACAAAGATGTCTGCTCTCATGGAGCTTAGTGAGGAAGACAAATACTAGCCAAGGTAAATAGGCAAAATATATAGTGTGTTAGATGGTGGAAGTGCTATGGAGATGAAAAAAGGGACGGGGAATAGAAAGTATCTGGGGATCTGGAGGTGGGACTGCAATGTTAGATATGGTTGCCAGGGAAGGCATCTTTGAGAAGATCTAAAGGAAGGGAAGGTGTACAAGAACATCAAGAAGCCAGTGAGTGGAGTGGTGTGAGTGATAAGAGAGTTAAAAGCCATAGGGATCACAGCCATAGAGATCACAGAGGATCAGAACATGTTGAGCTTCGTTAAGTAATTTTAAGGATTTTACTGTGAGATGAGAAATCATTGGAGGATTCTGAGCAATGGAGTAGTATGATCGGACTTATAATTTCGTAGGATTACTCTGGCTACTGTATTGAGAGTAGGCCATAGGGGCACATAAGTAGAAACAAAGAAATTCGCTAAGAGACTACTATAATAATTGACACAAGAAATGATATGGCTTGGATCAGAGTGGAAACAGTGCAGGTAGTGAAAAATGGTCAGATTCTAGATATACTTTAAAAGCTGACAGATTTACTGATAGATTGATGTGGGGCATCAGCAGAGAAGTCAAGGATGATTCCAAGGATTTTGGCTTGGGTAGTTGGAAGGATGGAGGTCAAACAAGATGAAGACTGGGAATCCTACTGGATTTGGCAACATGAAGTCACTGATGACATTGGTAAGAGCAATTTGTAAAGAGAAGGAGGGGCAAAAGCCTGATGGAGAGGGTCCAAAAGCAAATGGGAAGAGAGAAGTTTGATGCAATGAATATAGATAACTCTAGGAGTTTTATTATAAAGAGTAGCAAAAAAAATAGAGTAGTAAAGATGAGGTAGAGAATTTGGTATAGATTGCAGGCAAGAGGACTTTCTTATAATGTACCGCAGAATTAAATTTATTCATCCAATCACAGACAAAGCTGGAAATGACAGCCTTTTACCTTCTTATAGGCAGGTTGTCTCTTAGACTGAGGGGAGAGCAAGGGGCTGAGTTAAACATTCTTGATTCCTTATTCCAAGCTTTCCAGTTAGTTAAATTCTCAATCTCTGGGGAGGAATAAGAAAAGGATGGCAAAGAGGCCAGGCAAAGTCTCTCATTATGAAAAGTCCTAAAAACTAATTAAAGAGATGTGATGAGTATAATTCTAGGTGTATATATGTGTATAAAATTATTATGATAGCATAGAGAAGACAGTTATGTAACTCTGATAAAATTTGGAAAAGAGCAGTTACAGAAAATTTCCTTAGAAGGGGCAGTCTGTTGCAAAGTTTGTGTAGATGTTTCTGGGTTGCAAAGATGGTGATAGTGCGTAGTATACTCCAAGTAGAAGTTACAAGGAAAAGAATAGTGAAGCTGGTATGAACGAAACTGTTAGGTTTTGCTGGAGCTTAAAGTGTGATTTAGAGATGAGTTGGAGAAGAGCCCAGAGCATTAGACATGGGTAAGTTTATGGAAGGCCTTTCTATCTATGCTTGAAGATAGAAAGGTATTGAAGGTCTTTAGAAGTGCCATAGCCAGATTTGATTTTTAAATAGATTATTCTCATGGTTTTGTAAAACATGAATTTTGGAGAGAATATTCTGAAACAGGAGATCAGTTAAAAGACTAATATATGCAGTAGTTTAGGTGAAAAATAATGATGGTCCTTTTTTTTATCAATTTATTTTTGTTTATTATTTTTGGCTGTGTTGGGTCTTCGTTGCTGCGCGTGGGCTTCCTCCAGTTGCGGCGATTGGGGGCTACTCTTCTTCGTGGTGCACGGGCTTCTCATTGTGATGGCTCCTCTTGTTGCGGAGCACGGGCTCTAGAGTGCCCCGGCTTCAGTAGATGCGGCACGTGGACTCAGGAGTTGTGGCTTGTGGGCTCTAGAGCACAGGCTCAGTAGTTGTGGTGGGCAGGCTTAGTTGCTCTGCGGTGTGTGGGATCTTCCTGGACCAGGGATCGAACCCGTGTCCCCTGCATTGGCAGGCGGATTATTAACCACTGCGCCACCAGGGAAGCCTAATAATGATGCTCTTAGTTTAAGCAATTGCTAAAAAATATCATAGGGACAAATATGAATGCTACTTCGGAGGTAAAGTAAATACTAGTTTGGAGGTAAAATACTACTTAAGACAAATATGAATACTACTTTGGAGGTAAATTAATAGTTGTAGGGAATGACAGAGATAGGGAATGGCTTGCAGACTGATAACATTGGGTACATGGTAAATGGAAGTATCATCAGCTGTTAATGAACTTGAGAAAGATGGCCAGTGCAGTGAGTTCAGTTTCGGACAAGTCTTGAGGCACCTATGGGATGTATTAATTTAAAACCTGAAGGAGAGGACCATGCTATATATTAGCCGTGAGAGACAGTATTTATGGGGTAAATGGAATTATTACAATAAATGTGATCAACCAGGGAGAGAGTATAATGAGAAAAACAGGCAACTGGTGACACAAGACTTCTGGGAAACACTAACATTTAAGGGATGGATGAGTAGAGGAAGAACAGCTCAAAGAAAGAATGATCAGAGCAATTAAGGAGACCTTGCAGAGTGAAAGCCAAAGGACTAGGGAGAGTCAAAAGTTGGGAGTAAGCAGCAACTTCAAATGTGGGTGTGTGGAGAGGACGCCCAGTATGATAAATGAAAAATATTCATTAGGTTAAGTAGTTAAGAATTAGTGACCTTGTGAAGCATAATTTCAATAAAGTGATAGACATGAATATCTGATTTTTGATTGATGAGTAAATGAGAGATGAGGGAGTGGGGAAAGTAAATATGCGTTACTCTTGAAGTTAAAATATGAATTGCATAAAGACTGGGCAGAAGCTGGAGTGGGACTTGGTCTGGGAAGTGTTTTTGAGAACCAGAGATACCTGAATATGTTTATAATGTAGGACAAAGGGACTAGTAGAGAGGGAATAATTGAGGATATTGGAGAAGGGGAGGTGACTGAAGGAATAAGGTATTTATAAGCTATGATGTCACTGATACAATGGGTGGTGGTAAATTCAGACTTATCTTGTGAAGGATATCCTTTGAAGAAAGGAGGGGTGTGTGTGTGTGTATGTGTATTTAAATATATTTTACTTTATTATTTATTTTTATTGTATAGTTGATTTACAATATTGTGTTAGTTTCAGGTGTACAGCAAAGTGATTTAGTTATACATAAATACATACATATGCATATGTGTGTGTGTATATATATATATTCTTTTTCAGATTCTTTCCCTTTACCGTTATTACAAAATATTGAGTATAGTTCCCTGTGCTGTATAGTAAGTCCTTGTTGGTTATCTATTTTACATATAGTAGTGTGTAAATATTCTTGAATTATATATGTTTATAATTTTATAGGTAAGAGGAAGAAAAGTCATGGTAGGTCATTCCTGAAGATAATATAGCACCGCCCACCCCCCAGGTTAAGTTTGAATAGTAATAGCTGAATGTCTGGTGGACAGAGATTAAGAATTTGGAGATTAAGATTAAGCTTTTAAATGGTTATTTAGGGGAATATTTGAGGATGAGAACCCCACTCAAGTGACAGGAGTGAAAAGATGATTCTGAGTATATATTAGAGGTTGGAGTCTAGAAATTTGTGGTGGCACCAATCTATGGAGGTTTGTGATTTTGCTCTAATAGTGCTTAGAAATGTAGGTGTGGAGAAAGCAGATTGCACCGTTGATCTAGGATTGGGTTTTTGTTTGGAGTGACTGTATTGGAAACTTGGGGGGTAAAAGGAAATGGAGAGTGTAGATGAAAGAATAGTTAAGGTTAGTTCATATCCATATATGAGGTTCAGGAAGAAAAGCTAGGTGTATGCTAAATATGCTAGAATAAAATTGAGGTTAATGTCTCTTTGACATTGAAGAGCAGAAATGAGGTCATGAAACTGGAAGACGGTCAGGAAGTTGTGGTCACAGAGTAGGATAATTGACATTTTTTTTATCTAGAACAATTTGAGGTGATTACAAGATCCTGCATGTGAGTGATTGAATAGAATGAATAAAGGTCCAGGAATTAAGATGATATGAATGTTGAGGCTGTACTCTTAATTCTCTATGTATTTTGTATTTCCCAGGAAATTGGCAGAAATTGGGATTGAGAGAAAGACTAAATCAGGTCTCAAGTCTTCAGTGAATGAGGTAGGGATTTACAGATGATAGCAACACAGCATAGAGGGTAGAATAAATGAATACATAGTTCCCAAAGCAGCATAAACCTTTTACTTGAGGGAGAGAGTAATGGCAGTGAAGAAATCTAGAAAAAGTCAACCTCTCCTGCTTGCCCAACAGAACAGTCCTTACATATCAGAGAGGGCTGATGGGGAATCAGCATCTGTATAGAGAGCACCAAACTTCAGTTAGACTTGGAAATAGAGTGATAGTTCTAGAAAAAGCTTAGCCCTGGAACTGTGTTTCCAGAAGATTGGTAGAATGTACAGAGAGGGTTCTTAGTGGTAGGAACAGAGGATGAGAGCAGAGAGATTAGGTTGCTTTTCATCGTTTCGTGACTGAAACTTAAAGGGATGAGAAACATGTTTGAAAGTGACTGATCTTACTTTTTTTTTTTTTTGCGGTACGCGGGCCTCTCACTGTTGTGGCCTCTCGCGTTGCGGAGCACAGGCTCTGGACGCGCAGGCTCAGCGGCCATGGCTCATGGGCCTAGCCGCTCCGCGGCATGTGGGATCTTCCTGGACCAGGGCACGAACCCGTGTCCCCTGCATCGGCAGGCAGACTCTCAACCACTGTGCTACCAGGGAAGCCCCGATCTCACATATTTTAATATTGGCACACTTCGTTGAGGGTACCAGGGGGTTGCTGGCTTTGTCTCAGGAAGGTGGTGTGGGCTGCTATAAAGTTTGCATAAGGGCTTGTTAGGGCCTTGTTCTGGGTGGAGGCTCTCTGGCTCTCTTAGAATGATTGAGGCAGAGGCAAAGGCTGTGGGTCAGATAGCTCTCAACATTAATGAGTGTTGCTCTGGATGTGGGCTCTTGCATGTGCTCTGTGTAACATGATGGTCCTTGGTGAAGTAAAGAAGAGGGATCCCTTGATGTAGTGACAGAAGAGTCCTATTGGGGTATTGAAATGATCTTTCATGAGTGTATGTGCGTTAGAGTACAGTCACTTACTTTTCTGTTCATTCAGTAAATATCTTAGAACATACAGGTCTTGGATACCTTGATGAATAAAACAGATAAAAGTCTTCACCTTCTTGGAGTCTATTCTTGTGAGGGGGCAGAGGGAGGCACATAAACATGAAAAATAAGTAAATTATTTAGTGTTAGAAGATAAGTGCTGTGGAAAGAAAAAATATTCAGGAGAGGGAGTATTTGGAAAGGCTGCAATTTTAAATGTAATGATCAGGGTAGGTATGATTGAGAAGGTGGCATTTGAGCAAACATTGGAAGGAGAGGGAATGAGCCATGTGACTTTGTGAGGAAGTGTGCCAGGCAGAAGAGACAATTGGTGCGAAGGCTCTGAGGTGGGCATGTGCCTGGTGTGATTAGGAATAATGAGGAGTTCCACGTGTCTGAAATGGAGTAAACAAGAGTCGTTGTAGGTGGTGAGGTCAGAGTGTTAGAGTAAGAATGTGGTTAATTGAAGGGGTATTTTGGTTAAATTCTAGTTGATTATCAATAATATAGGTTTATATTGTTAAGTATATAGTTCTAATTATTTAATTAAATTTGTCATGTTAAAATGTAATGATTAGTAAAAAATATGGAAGACTAAGAGTTTGAGTCTTAAAATTTATTTATTATCATTTTGTTTGAGGAATAACTTTTTAAGTTCTCTATCATTAAGGTAGTAGTTTTCAATTCTTTACAGAATGATTTAGAACAAGTACTACGTCAAATTGGTGATAAGGACCAAAAGATCCAGAACCTTGAAGCCTTATTACAGAAGAGTAAAGAAAATATTTCTTTACTAGAAAAGGAAAGAGAAGACCTTTATGCAAAAATTCAGGCTGGTGAGGGAGAGACTGCTGTTCTTAACCAGTTACAAGAAAAAAACCATACATTACAAGAACAAGTAAGCTTGTCAAGTGTATTCTATTTCTAAAATTTACTTTTCAAGTGTTTTCTATTTCTAAAATTTACTTTTATCTCTCTAAATCTTACTAAGTGCTTTATCTAAATGATTCTTCTGTTATTTTTAGTACTTTAAAAATTATTATGTATTTCTGACAAATACTATCTTATTTACCTTAGAGGTGGGTTGCTATTGTAGTGAAAATAAGCTAACATGATTTGATGAAGGAGCTCTCAGTTCATGTCCCAGGATGTAATTTATTACCTGTGATGACCATGAGCAAATCATTTCCCCTTGTTAGCTCATTTGAAAAGTATAGTTAGCTCATATTGAAAAGTTATTAATAATATATACTTGCCTCATGGCATTTTGTGATGTTTTGAAAAAAGTAAATAACAAATATATTTATAAACTAAAACCACTAATCAAGTGTTAGTTGTTATTATGTATTGGTTAATAACCAGGCTTAGTGGTTACCTATATTTTGATATTGTATATGTGTTTGGAATAGCTAATAATAATTTTGGTAAGTTGCCTTATCGTTCTAACATCTATGTGTTAGTTTAAGTGAAACTTATAAAATTTAGCTTAATACATTTTCGAACTGTAAAGAATTTATAGTCACTTTTTGGAAGAATTGTCCAATAAGAGAATTCTAATTATCTAAATGAGAAAGTATTAAAATATAAGTAGGTCTTATCACTTTTCTAACTTGGGTATTAGAATATAACACAAATTTTTCCCTCAAATTTCAAAGTTAGCCTAGGTTACCAGTTTTTATGAAGAATTATTTAGACTAGCTTTTATAGTTGAAAGTTGCTCAGTGTTCAGAACTCAGTGTTCAGTATGAGTTTTGATACAGATAAGAAGGCACATGATACCTAAAAGAGACTAAAGTGATGGGGGTGTATTGATAAACATAAAGATTGCTTCCAGGATTATAGAGCTGATAATTTCCCTCATATCTTAAGCTTTTAAACTACCAGCTGCATTGATTTAGTACTCTAATTTTAATGTTGACCTGAAACAAAGATGGCTTCTTTTTTTAGGATTTTATCTTGAACACAGTGTCTGGATTTTAAAAAGGTATTGGTGGGCTTCCCTGGTGGCACAGTGGTTAAGAACCCACCTGCCAATGTAGGGAACACGGGTCCGGGAAGATCCCACATGCCATGGAGCAGCTAAGCCTGTGCGCCACAACTACTAAGCCTGTGCTCTAGACTCTGTGAGCTACCACTACTGAGCCGCGTGCCACAACTACTGAAGCCTGCACACCTAGAGCCCGTGCTCCACAACAAGAGAAGCCACTGCAATGAGAAGCCCACGCACCACAACAAAGACCTAATGGAACCAAAAATAAATAATAAATAAATTTAAAAATATCATATTAAAAAGATATTGGCATATCCCAACGATCTATACTGTTCTAGGGTGTGATGGCTTAGGAGTGAATGTGATTTGAACCTAATAAATTTTTTTTTTTTTGCGGTACACGGGCCTCTCACTGCCGTAGCCTCTCCCGTTGCGGAGCACAGGCTCCGGATGCGCAGGCTCATTGGCCATGGCTCACGGGCCCAGCCGCTCCACGGCATGTGGGATCTTCCCAGACTGGGGCACGAACCTGTGTCCCCTGCATCGGCAGGCGGACTCTCAACCACTGCGCCACCAGGGAAGCCCTGAACCTAATACATTTTAAAAGGGTGTCAAATTCAAAACCAGGCAGATCCATCTCCTGACCCTAAACGTGCTCCTAAAGTAAATTGCTTGAGGAAATTGGATCCCAAAGATTACAGGATGGAAATTTTGGTTGAAGTGTGTTCGTATTCCATTGGAGATAGAAGCCCAACTAAAAGAATTGTGGGCTGACTCACATGACAACTTGTTTTTGAAAGGGCTATTTTATCTTGAAGATTTTGAGTTTGGAGGAACTAAGGTGATAGGCAGTGGAAAGAATCAGAACACTTGAAATTCCTTAAAAATTTATTGACTTAAATAATTTTGCCAGGACTTCCCTGGTGGCGCAGTGGTTAAGAGTCCACTTGCCAATGCAGGAGACATGGGTTCAAGCCCCGGTCTGGGAAGATCCCACATGCCACAGAGCAACTAAGCCCGTGTGCCACACTACTGAGCCTGCACTCTAGAGCCTGTGAGCCACAACTACTGAGCACTTGTGCCACAGCTACTGAAGCCAGCACGCCTAGAGCCCGTGCTCCACAACAAGAGAAGCCACCATAATCAGAGGAGCCTGGGCACTGCAACGAAGAGTAGCTGCCACTCACTGCAACTAGAGAAAGCCCGTGGGCAGCAATGAAGACCCAACGGAGCCAAAAATAAATAAATAAAATAATTTTGCCTATGTTACACATAATTTAAAAAAACCCTTTACACTTAAAAAAATAAAATATACTTATGGATATAAAGAAAAACTATAATAATGGAAATAGAAGTGGAAACTAAAAATTAGAACTTCTAGAGATTAAAAAAAAATCTGAAATGAAAATTTCACTCGATGAATATAATAGATTAAGCAAATGGAAAACAGTATCAGTGACCATTAAGACAAGGTAATTGAAACTGTCCACAGTGAAGCACAGAGAGAAAAAAGGCTGGAAAAAAAATGAACAGTGCCTTAATGACCTGTGGGATAGTATCATGTAATCTAGCATACATATAATGAGTGTCAAAGAAGAGTGGAGAGGAGGAAATATTTATAGAAATAGTGGCTGAAAAAATAGTAAATTTAATAAAAAATATGAAACCACAGATTCAAGAAACTCAATGCATTCTAACCAGAGTACCTCAAAGAAACATCAGATGAATTGGATTTCACCTAAATGAAAAATGAATGCTCTTCAAAAGATACCATTACAAAAATAAAAGCCAAGACAGACTGGGAGAAAATATGTGTAGTACATATATCTGACAATTCAGAAACATCCAGGATATATAAGGAACTCTTATTACTCAATCAGATCGGTGATTGCCTGGGGCCAGAGATGAGCGGAGGGTGGGTACTGAGTGCACAGGAGCATGAGGAAACTTTTGGGGGTAATCGGAATGTTCTCTTGCTTGATTGTGGTGATGGTTAAATGAATGTATATATTTATCAGCTCTCCTCAAACTGTACAATTGAATTGGGTGAATTTTATTACATCTAAATTATAGTTCAGTAGAGTTGGTTTTAAAAATAATAAGAATCTCTGAATTTGATGTGATTCTTATGATTTTGAGAGATTATGTTTACTTATTTTTGGAAAGATATGAATGTTTCTCTAAAAAAAGTTGAGATAATCTATCATAGAGCACTTTAACATTCTCATGGTGCTTAAATTTGGGTTTCTTAGTTCTTGTTACATCATTTGTGACCTTCATAATTAGAGTCTTGCTTATATGGTAGGTAACTCAACTAACGGAGAAGCTGAAGAATCAGTCAGAAAGTCATAAACAAGCCCAGGAGAATTTGCATGACCAGGTGCAAGAGCAGAAGGCACATCTCAGAGCTGCACAAGACCGCGTCCTTTCCCTAGAATCCAGCATTAATGAATTAAGTAGTCAATTAAATGAAAGCAAGGAGAAGGTCTCCCAGCTTGATATACAGGTAATATCGAATTATGTAACTTAATATGAGTTTGCATGAATAAAACACCAATTTTAGGCCATCACATATTTTAAATCGTTTCTCTCTCCCTCCCCACCCCTGCCTTACTTATTAATGGAGAAAAAATTGGGAATAGAAATTAAATAAAGTTTGTATTTAGACAGTTGTTGAGCTTTCCTGTTTGCCTTTCTCCCTTTCCCTCCGTATCTTTCTTTCTCTCCCAACAAATTACTCTTCCAGAAACTACCAGATCTTTTCACTTTTTTTTCCATGAAGCCCTTATTGTTTCCTAAGTTCAAAGTTGTTTGATACTATTATACCATTAGATTTCTGTTACATATATTTGAATTATTTTGAATTTGATTTTTTAAAAGGTTTGGTTAAAAAAAACCTTTAGGTAATTCCCTGGTGGTCCAGTGGTTAGGACATGGCGCTTTCACTGCTGAGGGCCCAGGTTCAATCCCTGGCTGGGGAACTAAGATCCCACAAGGCTCGAGCACGGCCAAAAAAAAAACGAAACAAAAAACCCAACTTTGTATGGTACCATTATGTTTTGTTTTGTTTTTTTTGCGGTACGCGGGCCTCTCACTGTTGTGGCCTCTCCCGTTGCGGAGCACAGGCTCCGGACGTGCAGGCTCAGCAGCCATGGCTCACAGGCCCAGCCGCTCCGCGGCATGTGGGATCTTCCCGGACCGGGGCACGAACCCGTTTCCCCTGTATCGGCAGGCAGACTCAACCACTGTGCCACCAGGGAAGCGCCCATTATGTATTTTAATGTGTTTTCTTTCCGAGGTCAGTATGGAAGCCTTGCTCAGTGAGTCAGTCATGGTGTGGAAATTAAGACATATTTCTTTCTTCATTCTCATCATTGGTTTTTTATTCTGTACTGTAGTAGAGAAAGTTATAGAAACATTTCTAGCCTTAATTTTCTTTATTTGAGGAGAATAATTCCATCGAAAATCAGAAATGATATAATAAAACAAGTATACTATTAGAATTTGGAAAAAGAGGATACACATTTCTTTCTTTTAAAAATATATTTATTAGATGAATTAAAGATAATTCAATATGTGGATGTCCAATTTTAGAGAGGGGGAAGTGTTTTGCTGTTATAGGGACATCTTTTTATCATTTATTCAAGCATTATTTGGAGTATTCTCTCCTACCCATTCCTGTTTGGGGGATTATCACATACTTATTTTTTAATGTCTAAATCTTTATGTTTTCTGCCAAAAGATTTAATTTTTAAAAATTATTTAGTGACAAAAGTAATGTACAGTCAAGCAAGGGGAAATCAAGAAGTAAATACAAATTAAATGACTTGTAAATTTTGTTACAGATTAAAGCCAAAACTGAATTATTGCTCTCAGCAGAAGCAGCAAAAACTGCTCAAAGAGCAGATCTTCAAAATCATTTGGACACAGCGCAAAACGCATTACAAGATAAACAGCAGGTAGGAGAACCTGATGCAATTTCTTACCATAACCTAATGTTTTGGTAGATAAATTAACTGGAAACATGTAAAAATGATACTCAGTTTTATATAATATTGTGATTGACCTGCTTATTTTCCTTAATTTCTCCCTGAGTTCAGAACCAGTTGAGTGGTAGATGCAAGAGTCAGGCAGATGGAGATAAAAGTATCATCTTTGGGAATTCCCTGGCAGTCCAGTGGTTAGAACTTGGTACTTTTACCGTGGTGGCCCAGGTTTAATCCCTGGTTGGGGAACTACAAATTCCACAAGACAAGAGTCGTGGCAAAAAAACAAAAACAAAAAACATCTTTTTTTTTTTTTTTTTGCAGTACGCGGCCTCTCACTGTTGTGGCCTCTCCCGTTGCGGAGCACAGTCTCCAGATGTGCAGGCTCAGCGGCCATGGCTCACGGGCCCAGCCGCTTCATGGCATGTGGGATCTTCCCTGACTGGGGCACAAACCTGTGTCCCCTGCATCAGCAGGCGGACTCTCAACCACTGCGCCACCAGGGAAGCCCCATTTTTGCTTTTGATAAAGCTCGACTTGTGCAGCTGTGGTTGAGCTTCTTAATATTGTATTTCTCCCATAATATAAACCTTGGTGTGGAGCTGAAATGTTTACTCCTAATTGTTGAATTGTTGCTTCATCCCATCAAGTGCCAATGACTGGGAAAGAGACAGATTTCCACACCTGTTTTAAGTAGGTAATCAGGCTATGACCCAGATATACTTCCCACTTGGAAGCAGGAAAAGAGCACCATGTATTCCATCTCAATAGTAAGAGTTACTCTCTTTTCTTGGGGGTAGGAGTAAGTAGGGCTGGAAAGCATACACGAGTTACTCTTCTCAACACTTCTGGTAGAATAAAAGCTTCCTCCTTTAGGGCCAAGCTCAAAATGCTGGTAGATTTTTCTTACCTTTGACCAGGTAGGAATTTTTAAAGTTTACTTTTTGCTTGAGAAGTAATACTGGTTGTTGGTCCAAACAGTTTTTAAACAATATAGTAGTGTACCAAGTTAACAAAACAAAATGATTTTCTATATTTACCCTTAACCCCAATCCATCTTTTCTCCTTATATGGAAATTTTGCTTTTAAATTTGGTATGTATCCTTCCAGACATATATAAACATTGAACAAAAATATATGTGTGTGTGTATATACACACAGATCTTTTTGTTTTATACATATACTATCATTATATATGTTCTGCAACTTGCTTTTTACTTTATATTGTTATTTACATTATTGCTAAGCACATCTGGAAAGTATTTTCTAAGTATTAGGTCAGTGCCAGGAACTATAGTAGAAAAAGTATTTATAAGAATAACCACATAAAAGTTTAAAATTTACCTGCCAAAAATATTACAAAATTCTAAAGCAAGTAGCAAAAGAATAAAACATTTTCTGAAGTATGTCTGATGAAGGGTTAATATTTTTGATGTTTAAAACACTTTTACATAAGAAATAAGTGACTAAAAAAAAAGTAAATGATCAAAACTATATTAGCAAATCCTCAAGTTCATTAAGAACCAATTACAAATTAAGACAATAATGGAATATGCCCTTATTAAGGTAGAATGTTTGTGTGTAAGTGTTTAACACTGGAAGGATTGGACATGGTGTAGAACAAAAAACCACTTCCATACCTTGCTTGCGATAGTATACATTAGTTCAACCTTTTGATGGTGGTAGGGGAAGCTGGTTGGCAATATATTTATTTTAAGACCTTTAGGATTTTTCATATTCATTAGCTCACTTTTAGTCCTTTACCCTAAGGGAATAATCGTAGTTTTAAGCATGCTGTTAGCATATCTGCAGAAAGGTTTGTAGCAATCTAAGAATATAAAATAGGACATTTGGCTAAAAAATGGTCTGTATTGATAAAATAGAAATTTACACAGTCATGTATAATGATATTTTAGAAAATAATGTCACAGTTTCATGATGCATTGTTATGTAAAAACAAAGGAGGTTAGGGCTTCCCTGGTGGTGCAGTGGTTGAGAGTCCGCCTGCTGACGCAGGGGACATGGGTTCGTGCCCCGGTCCGGGAAGATCCCACATGCCGTGGAGTGGCTGGGCCCGTGAGCCATGGCCACTGAGCCTGCGCGTCCGGAGCCTGTGCTCCGCAACGGGAGAGGCCACAGCAGTGAGAGGCCCACGTACCGCAAAAAAACCCACAAAACAACAACAAAAAAAACCAAAGGAGGGTACAGTAAAACAGTATGTAAAGCGACCTCCTTTATTTTAAAAGTACAAATCAAAAAATAGAAACTAACATACAGAAAAGACTAGAAGGAAAGTTATCAAAACAATAGTAATTATCTGTGGGTAGTGGATTTACTAGTAATTTTTATTTTGTTTTTTCCTGTGCAACTAGATATTCCAAATGAATTATTCAAGTTTTATAATGTAATGCCTGTAATTAAAAAATTATATTAAAAAATTGTGCTTTGAACATTGAAAACATTTAATTATAGTATAAAAGTGTTATTTTATTATTAGCCTGTTTAATATTCTGTTGTATCTTTTGGCTCCTAAAATAACTCTTCCTAGAAAAAGTTATTGAGCTCTTATGTATGTAAACGTAATATCTCAGACTATGTACAACTTCAGTTCAGGTCCTTTACATTGGTGGGTAAATATAACCTGTGATATATTATTAGACTTATCTATGGTCTTACTCAAAATAGCTTCTTAAATAAAGTTAGAGTTTTCTGCTTTACTTTGAAAAAACATTTGGGCATTACAGCAAAGTAAGCCTTACCAAAGTTATCTTTAATTGTACTTTTTATAGGAGTTAAATAAGATCACTACTCAGTTGGATCAGGTCACTACAAAGTTGCAGGATAAGCAAGAACATTGCAGTCAGCTGGAAAGTCATCTTAAAGAATATAAAGAGAAATATCTCTCTTTAGAACAGAAAACTGAAGAACTGGAATGTCAAATTAAGGTTTGTATAAAGGAAACTGTACCCATATTTTCTACTGCTGTAGCAATGGAAATTGATGACCTAGAAGGAATCAAAGATTTTAAATTTGCAAACAAATGTGAAGTTGTGATATACCAATTAAAAAAATTACTTGTAGTTTTTTCATGTCTTAACTTTGAATTCCACCTTTACTTTTAATTTATTCACTGATGGATGGCTTTTACAAATAGCAGTTTACATATATATGGGTTGCATTGTAATGTGTAAGTGTTGTAAAGAGACAACCAACCAAGGATCTACTCTATAATTACAAGGAACTTAGTTTTTTATTGTTGTGAAGTCTCTTCTGCCCTATCATTCCTGTCTCCTTCCCTCCTTATTCCAATGTAATATTCAGGTATGGTATATTTCTTCCTTTTTTTACATTTTACATTTATACCCTTTGGATTTTGTTTCTAATTTAATATTATTAAAACTATTATAATGTACATTATGGTAAATTGCTTCTTTCTTTAACACAACTTCAAGTGAAAGTATTGATTTATACTAAAGAGATTAAATGACTGACTACACATATTAGAGGATTTGACCTGAGTCCTTTGTCCTTTAAATTAGAACTTCTATAAGTTAAAGAAAAATTTCTCAAGTTACTATATATGTAACTTATACCTTCACAGTCAGATGAAGCACTTCTGTACAATTATAGAATCATGGGCTATGTATATTTCTATATGTGCATCTATAGCAATATAACATGGAAGAAGAAAATTACATTTACAATTCTATTTATGGGTTCCCTTTTCTTTATGGTCAATGATAATGGTATGATCAATTACATGATGTAATGGTTGAAAAGAACAGAAAAACTTTTTTTTTGGTCTTTTTTTTTAAGATGAAAGGCATCTAATGAGAATTCTATTTGAGTATCTTTTAAAAATAGTTATTTAGGGACTTCTCTGGTGGTACAGTGGTTAAGACTCCATGCTTCCACTGCAGGGCAGGTACAGGTTTGATCCCTGGTCAAGGAACTAAGATCCCGCATGCTGCGTGGCGTGCCCCCACCCCCCCCCAAAAAAAAAAGATATTTAGAACCACTAGTGTCTATTGTGATCTATGACAATGTCGGATATTTAACATTTTGTAATTATTATTTTAGGAAGTATTCCACCTGTTTTATATATATATGTGTGTGTTTGTGTATATATGTAGTTAATAGAATTAACATAGTTACATTGAATATCCAGTGTAAGTGTTGAGTAAGAGCCACAGGTACCTAAATTGGCTTATAAAATAGTATGCAAAATTTTTACAACTATACAAGAAAAGCATTGCTTATAGATGTTCAAACTATATATTTAACAGTTTGATTTTGTAAATTCGTAAAAATACATACAGTTATATGTATATGTATGAGATAGAAGCCATAGTGTGAAGAATAATAATCTCTAGACCAAGAGATTAAAGAAGCAAAATCAGAAGTTTAATTGGCTTTATATTTAGGGTCAATAGGTGTTAATGAGAAGGATGACATGACAACTCCATTTTAGTTTTGAATATTTATAATTATATAACAGTGTTGTAATCTGAATATAAAGGATTATATATTTTATTTATTTATCTTAAAATAAAGTTACTTATTTTTGGCTGCATTGGGTCTTCGTCGCTGCGTGCGGGCTCTCTCTAGTTGTGGCGAGCGGGGGCTACTCTTTGTTGTGGTGTGCGTGCTTCTCATTGTGGTGGCTTCTCTTATTGCAGAGCATGGGCTCTAGGTGTGCAGGCTCAGTAGTTGTGGCTCGTGGGCTGTAGAGCACAGGCTTAGTAGTCGTAGCGCACGGACTAAGTTGCTCCGTGGCATGTGGGATCTTCCTGGACCACGGCTTGAACCCGTGTCCCCTGCATTGGCAGGCAGATTCTTAACTGCTGCTCTACCAGGGAAGTCCCAGGATTATTTTAAGTGGGCCCATGTGTGAACTTGTTACTTAGTTTTTTCATACTTGAGTTAATAACTTTTTTTTTGAGTTAATAACTTTTACTCAAATAATAAATATAATTAAATTTTCTTATTCAGAGTTCATTTTATTTATTTATTTAATTTTTTAATTAATTAATTTTTTTTCGTGGTACGCAGGCCTCTCACTGTTGTGGCCTCTCCCGTTGTGGAGCATAGGCTCCGGACGCACAGGCTCAGCGGCCATGGCTCACGGGCCCAGCCGCTCCGCTGCACGTGGGATCTTCCCGGACCAGGGCACAAACCCGTGTCCCCTGCATTGGCAGGCGGACTCTCAACCACTGCGCCACCAGGAAAGCCCCAGAGTTCATTTTAAAAAGTGAAAACTTAGTGACTGCCTGTCATATATAAAGCCAGCTGCTAGGTCTTCTGAAAGATTCCAAGATAAATGGCTTCTTTATTCAGTGATGGCTTCAGAATGTGTTTTTTATTATAACATAAATATTTTTGGTTATTTTTGTGTGTTATGTCAACACCAATTTGAGTGTAAATAAATGTTATAATGTTTAATAGATAGATAATCGTTGACATTAAAATGGTTTTATATTATATTTCTGCCATAGAAACTAGAAGCTGATACTCTTGAAGTTAAATCAAACAAGGAGCAAGCTTTGCAGGATCTACAAGAGCAAAGACAGCTGAACACAGATTTAGAGTTTAGAGCCACAGAATTGAGTAAACAACTTGAAAAGGAGAAAGAAACGTAAGCTAAACTACTTAAGGGAGAGGATTATAAACTAAGTTTCATAAGATTTCTATTTTGCTATCACAGTGCTTAAAGATTTATTTGATTCTATAAACTACTGATATTAATGTGAACGAAAAATAAAGCCATCACAGTATGGTTAAATAGGAGGGCTTGTGACCAGTCACATTTCAGTAGACTATCTTTAAAGGCCAAATACACCACTCTGACAGTTGGCCGACTGGATCTGTGTCAGGATGATGAGAGTTTTTGACTCTCAGTAGTAAAGCTGGAAGCTGAGAGCCTGGGAAAGGTATTCAGTACCTTTCAGGGAAATGAAATAAAACCCATCAAAGTTGATGATAGTTAAATTGTTTTATGCCTTCATGGTTTCATCCTTGTTTTGGGAGTGATGACAAAATGTTTTTGTTCTCACAGCTAGTAAATTGGGTCCTGATATTGTGAACTTGAGGATATACAGATGCATTTTGTGCCTCAAGTGCCATTTCTTCTCTTAACATCGTCGTTTCCAGTGCCTAGGTGTTTGGGGAGTACATGTGATCCTTTGTATCACCCATTGAGTGATTTGTCACCTCTGGAACCCAGTCATGTGTCTGTGAAGATGACCTTTGAGTTGGTTCTTGTTCTCTTTCCCAAGGCCCCCTATGGGCCCAGTTTTTCTTTCCATTTCTTCTAAGGTTTTTAAAATTTTTGCCTTTATACTTTATGCAAACATTTCTTATGTGGGGTCCTGCATTTCTAGAGTATTACCTAAGAAAGAAGGGCTGGGTAAACACATCTGAGGTTTGACTAAACCT
This sequence comes from Neophocaena asiaeorientalis asiaeorientalis, assembly GCF_003031525.2. NCBI lineage: Eukaryota > Metazoa > Chordata > Mammalia > Artiodactyla > Phocoenidae > Neophocaena > Neophocaena asiaeorientalis. The sequence continues at coordinate 4,075,961 of NW_020174057.1, forward strand.
CACCCCTGGTCATAGGACTCAGCCCAAATAACAGGGTACAGAGCTCCGCTTTCTCAAGGGCCACCTTCACTCTGCATGCAATTCTTTCCCTCCAAATCCATCTTATAATGTATTTTCATTACTCTGCGGCTTAATGTATTTTCAAATATCCTTTGTGATTTCTTTGATTTATGGGTTACTTAGGAGTATATTGTTTACTTTTAAAATATTTAGGACTCTTCTAGATATCTTACTGTTATTCGTTTCTAATTTAATTCCATTTTGGTAGGAGAACATACTCAGTAAAATTCAGACATTTCAATTTTTCATTTAGAGCACAGTGTATGGTTTATCTTGGTTAAGTTTCCATGTACACATATATGTGTTTTTGGGTAAAGTGTTCTATAAATATCAGTTAGGTTAAGGTGGTTGATAATGTTGTTCTAATCTTCTATATCCTTGCCAATTTTTTTCTCTGGTCATTTCTGTCAGTTTCTGAGAAAGGGGTGTTAAGGTTTCCCAGATTGTGGATTTATTTATTACTTCCTTAAGTGACTTTGAAAAAAATAAACTAAGTTTTATAGTCACTATGCAAGCCTTTATTTCTTTTTTTTTGTACTAAAGAATTTTTTATTATTTTTATATCTAGAGGTTTGTCATGAAATGTAAAGCCACTAATTTAAAATATTTAATGAGATATGTCTCAAAGGGTTTTAGTGTAATAGAAAACAGGCATATTTAAAATAAAATTCTATATGTATTTGTGTGATATATATATACACATTTCAATATAAATAGGGATCTACTTTTAACTTTTTTACATAATAGAGAGCTGGTATAGATATAGATAGATATCAAAACTGACTTTTTTTTTTTAAGTTTTTTTCTTAGATTCCATATATATGTGTTAGCATACGGTATTTGTGCAAGCCTTTATTTCTATTTGCTTTCTTTGACTCACATAGTCTTATGATTTTATAATAATTACTTATGAGAAAGTTAAGTAGCATAGTAAATATATCAAGTCCCAATTTTAGGGTTGCTTGACAGGGATTTTAACTATATTAAATGGTAAAGTAATATTAGTACAATGACTTTTCTATTTAGACCTTTAAAAATCCACGAGGTACAGGATCCTGTGAATGTGCCTTCATATGTTCTAGCTACTTTTTTGAAAGTAAAAGTAAGTTTCTGGGACTAAAAGTTAGAAAACTTCAAGGTATAGATGCAGTTCTGGTATTGTTTTAATACCCAACTTCAATTATGTGGCTGGTACATTTTTTAATAACCTCTCTTTAACATATTGTTGAATTTATAATAAAGTACATTGATAGTAAAGTACATTGGAAATAGTATGCATTCTAGAAATATTACTTTGCACTTGGTTTCATTTTCACTTTAAAAAATGGTTGATCTTTAATGTGTTCTTTTCTTTTGATATGTAATATGCATAATTTTATTCATTTTATGAAAGCAAAGTCTTTAGTTTAACTTTCTTAAAACAATATCTTCATTTCCTCATTCTTATAACTTTTTTTTTCCTGTTTTAAAAAATTGAAGTACAGTTGATTTACAATATCATGTTAGTTTCAGGTTCTTATAACTTTTTAATTCATTCCAGTGTAGAAAACTTATATTAAAGGACAAATGATAACAAATCTTTTATATAATCTGCTAGGCTCTAGGATTAAAGTAAATCTTTTGTCTTTCCTCCATGTTTGAAATGAAATATTTCTTCTATTTTTTAACTTTATTTTTCCTGGTTACCTTATGTGTTTTCAAGTTTAAGACCTGGCAAACACATAATGTGTTTTAGTTTTTCAAGGAAAGAGTCAGAGTTCTATGTGCATGGGGACTAAGGTAATAAATAGGTTCTTTAGGGTACATGGGAAAACATTTCTGGCTGTCATACACTAGAGGGTTTGCTATATGCACAGATTTATTTGGTGATATATTGTGGTCAACAAGACTGGATTAAGTCATGGGCTTAGATGATCTTGGCCTTACCACTAATTTATTTGACTTGAGGAAAATCACCTTCATCTGTTAAATCATTGGATCAGATGTTCTAAGGCATTTTTCAGTTGTGTGGTTTTATGACATTAAATTATTGTTTTTACTTCTTAACTACACAAGAAAGTTTTAAAACTCAGTAATTTATTTGAATGGTAAATTATGCATTATTAAAGAAATTGTTTCTTAAATATTTAGAGTATCCAATACAAAGTTGGATCTACAGAAGAAATCTGAAGCGCTTGAAAATATTAAGCAAATGCTTACCAAGCAAGAAGAAGAAAAAAAAGTCCTTAAACAAGAAATTGAAAATTTAAGTCAAGATGCAAAGATGCAGCACAAGGAATTGAATAACAAAGTTCACACAGCAGTAACAGAACTACAAAAAGTGAAGATGGAGAAAGAAACTCTAGTAGCAGAGCTTTCTGCAGCAAAAGAGAAATTATCAGAAGTTTCTGATTCTTTGAAGAACTCCAAAAGTGAATTTGAAAAGGAAAACCAGAAAGGAAAAGCTGCTGTATTAGATTTGGTTAGTTGTTTATGTTTACTGTCTTAGGTAGAAGTGATTTTTATTTAAAATGTAGTGACTTTTCTGCTTAATTCACTGTTGACTTTTCACCCTGCATTTAAGTGATTTTAAGTGTTCTTAGAGGAAAGGAATTGGGATTACTTAACCTGAGAAAAAGATATTGGTGTTTGTGTGTGTAATTTTCCAATGGCCCAGAAAATTTTCAGCTGAGTATATAGTCTTTCTCTATTCTGGGTCTGGTGCTAGATTTGGGAAAGACTACAGCATGTTTGTCCTCAGGGACACTTCCACAGAGAATATAGCTACTAGTTGAAATGTTTTTCACTTGACTATAAAAAAAAAAAAAAAAAAAAAAAAAAAAAAAAGAAAGAAGACCAGAAAGATCTAAATGATTTTTAACTCTGGTGCTATAAGCTTTCTTAATTCTTTATTCAATTTTCTAAAACTCTAGATAATACCATGTCTTAGAGATACTGTAAAAAATAAACTATAGAGAAAAAAAATCTGAGTCTCAGGAAATGCGTAAAGAGGAATGTATTCTCAGAAATATTTTAACCCAGAATAACAGCAAAAGTAAAATTCTTTTGTTCTCAATATGAAGGTCAGTGAAAGTGTTGAGTACCATAAAAAACATGATTTTTGTGTTGCTTTTATGTTCCTTTCTGTTTGGAGGAAACATCTTCTATCTGTACATCTTCCCACTTAAGTTATATGTGATTATTTCTGTTTGTTGTTTCAATACTTTAAAAAAATTTGCTTCCATTTTTTGAAGCCCATTATTCTACTTTTAAAATAGTATAAGTTAATTAATTCTGAGACATAAAACTGTGGTTTCCAAAGTATTCTAAAATCTTGTCTAAATATTATCTAAAGTATTTATTGTGACTATTGGTTGATAATAGAAACTCTTAGCCCTTTCCTCTCCCTCCCCATTTACTGCTGTAATATTTGCCTGTTTTTAGTATTGAAATGGATGATTTTGTCCCATCTTAAATCATCAGTGATTCTGGTTTATTTCCTTGTGTGGATCTTACTGAGATTGTAAACCAAAATTCTTAAATTCACTACAAATATTTTCTGCATAATGTAGTTTCCATTTTTTTAGGAGAAAACGTGCAAAGAATTAAAGCAACAACTTCAAGTACAGACAGAAAGCACGCATAAGGAACAGAATGAACTGAAAAAGTCACTTGAAAAAGAGAAGGAGGTAAGATTTTTTTTCTATAACAAAAAATATGTAAAGCATAATAAGGTCTTTATATTTTCAAAATACTTTCACAATACTTAAGTCAAAAGAAGGTTTTTTCATTTGTGTTCTACCTACTACTAAAAAGTTTCAAGCTAGTTTAATAAAAGGCCCAAAATAAAGGATTATTATTAATAAAGGTAGAAAATTGAGTCAACTAACTATAGAGTTATAATTAGATAATCTAGATTAAGGAACATTACTATGGATAAAAAAAGTCTTAATAGATTTTCCATAGAAATGACATTTTAAGGGCTCTTTATTTCATGGACATTTATATTAATAGCATATTTGATAATGGTTGTATAACAATTCAGAGATTTTTCTATGATTAATGCTTCTATTGTTCTCCATCAAAACCAACAAGCAAATGAGGAAATAAATGGGTATAATATATATTGTTATTCTCTGAAGACATACCTCTAGCAGCTAGAGTCCAGGCATGTAGCTTTCTAGAGATCAGATTTGATAAAGCAGCAAAACATGGTCTTGACAAGTCTTTAGTGTGATTGTGTTCTGGTTGTTGATTGAAAGAAGACGCCTGTGCTTTATATGCCAGCCATGTAAGTGGCAAAATTATGGAGGTTTAATACCCAACCTGTGAATCCAGATTGTGCAAATTTATATCCTGACTGTGCCAGTTATTAGCTATGCTGTCTTGCCTTGCCTTCTTAGGCAGATGACTTGATCTTTCTGTGCTCCAGTTTCCTCAGCAGTAAGATGGGGCTAATAGTAGAATCTGTGTCATAGGATTATTGCGAGAAATAAATGGGTTAATATATTTCAAAGTGCTCAGAATACCAGCTGTAACAAAATAAATGGTCAAATGTTAGCTATTACTTTATTATTGGTTATCATAACATAATCATTATTAACACTACCTGACTCCTGTTTTGCACAAAAATATTTTCCTTTGTATTGGAGATAAGCTGAAGCATCCATATATAGCACTGAAACTTTTTCAAAAGTAACTTTGAATGGTCAGATGCTCAAATTAGGTTCTTAATGAAATATGCATAAAATATGTAAACATGACTTTGGCTGGACGGGTGAGAGGTAGTGTAGTTCACCTTGGCCACAGAGGAACCTCAGTGTGACTTCTATATGATATCTAATTTTGAACAGAAATATATCCTAGTAGATTGTTAAAATAAGGTAGTAGCAAAATATGCCTCAAATCTCTAAATGAGGGAACAATTGTGTGGTATAGTTTAGTGTCATCAGACAGATACTAAACATATTTGCCAAAAATTATCTTCGTTTTATCACAGTTAATATGAAGCTATCCTTTCTGATTCACTGTGGCCAACAGGCTCATTTAGCATTTTTTAAAAAAAATTATTTATTTTACTTTCTTTGGCCCCACTGTGCTGCTTGTAGGGATCTTAGTTTCCTGACCAGGGGTCAAACCCAGGCCTGGCAGTGAAAGCGCCGAGTCCTAACCACTGGACTGTCAGGGAATGCAGTTAGCATTTTGAGAATATTCAAAACAGTAGACATTTCAGCAATCTAAAGATTGATGTTGATTTTCCCTTTTTCTATGATTTAAGAGAACACTAATCTAGTTCATTTGCAAGCTCCATCCAAATGTGTAAGTTAAAAAGAAAGGCAAGATTAAACAAATATTGAAGATTAATCCAGCATGTCATCCAGTAGTGAATGGTGTCAGTTATGAAAGCTCCATGAGGGTAGGGATTTTTCTTTTTGGTTTACTACTGATTATTTGTGGCCAATAGACTCAGTAGTTTCTACTTAGAGTAGTGCTTGGCATGAGTAGGTACTCAATAAATGTGTGTCGCATGGATAAATGAATGCTAAACAGGTTTTATTTTCTTTTAGACTTCTCATCAACTGAAGCTGGAGCTCAGTTCAATGCAGGGACAAGTCATACAGGCCCAGAATAGTTTAACACAAAAGGAAAAAGAAGAACAACAACTTCAGAGTAACATAAATGAGCTAAAGCAATTGACTGAACAGAAGAAAAAGCAAATTGAAGCACTCCAAGGAGAGGTTAAAATTGCTGTTTCACAGAAGGTAGTGATATATTTGTTTACTTTTTATGGGAAGAAAAACTTGGCAGTTAAAATAACAATATGATAGTAACACAGATGAGTTACAACAAAGAAAATTTTACATATGCTCAAATTTTTTTCTAAGTTAAATGCACTTAATTACATGACTAAATATCTATGTCTGGATTTCCATTCACTATAACCATGTTGTTAGATAATTCTTATTTGAAATTCTAACACTAATCATTTGTCTGATAGGCATAAAACTACCTTTTTGTAAAATAAGATATAACTAACAATGTTAAGAGAATAATTTATACATTTCTAGTGTATTAGAAAATTTTATAGGAATTTAAAAATAAATTATCCTCATTAAGGGAATATAATCAAGAACAAAAATCACAAATTGAGATATATTTAAATATTCAGTAGTATAGGTTTCATATAGATATAATTGTTTGGTTTTTTAAGTTATAATGGTTTCCATTTCCAAACCTATCCTGATTTATTATTAAGCATCCATTCTTCATCCTTGAGTATGTTTTTTTTTTTGGCGGTACGCGGGCCTCTAACTGTTGTGGCCTCTCCCGTTGCGGAGCAACAGGCTCTGGATGCGCAGGCTCAGCGGCCATGGCTCACAGGCGCAGCCGCTCCGCGGCATGTGGGATCCTCCCAGACTGGGGCACGAACCCATGTCCCCTGCATTGGCAGGCGGACTCTCAACCACTGCACCACTAGGGAAGCCCCTTAAGTATGTTTTAATACTTGTCCAGACTAAGAGTTGATAAAAGTGGATTGAACTTAATATTTGAACAAAATGAGGTTTTCTCCACTGTTGATGTATGCATATTAATTAGTTCATGGAGTAGAAAGATATAAGATCCCTAGTATGTAAAACAAGCAAAATATGTCATGTTATTAATAGTTGGCTTGTCACATTACTAGAGGAAAACAAAATTAACCCCACAAATACATATTTTGTGTTGACCACTATTTTTATAACTATTATTATGGCCATTTTGCAAAAGAGTAATTTTCTAATAACACAAACAAGAATAGACAAATTTGTCTATCCTTTTTTTGTGTGTGTTATATATAATCATACATCAGGATATAATTATCATAGTATGTATTTTGTTCTATGATTTGATATCTTGAGGTCATTTTTTCCCACATCTATTAGCCTCATATTCAAGTTTTCTTTAGATCTTCATTTTTATAACAGTATGACTTAGTAAATTAAAAAAAAACCAACAACTATTTTTAGCACATTTTCTTTTTTATTAACTTATTAATTATAGTAAGATTTCTTCCAGATTTATGATTAATATATATTGCGTATACTTTGCATGGCTTTACTAGATGACACCTTAAGGATTTTGAGATTCAGAGGAAATGTTCTTATTGGTGGTTGTCTTACTTGGGACTGTTATAACAAAAATACCATAGACTTGGTGGTTTAAAAAATAAGCATTTATTTCTCACGGTTCTGGAGACTGGGACGTTTAAGATAAAGGCACTGGCATATTGAGTGTCTGGTGAGGGCCCACTTTCTGGCTTGTGGACAGCTGTCTTCTTTCTGTATCCTTATATGCTGTATCCTTATATGACTGAGATTATCTCTTGTGTTTCTTCTTATAAGGGCACTAATCCCATTCACGAGGGCTCCACCCTCATGACCTCCCAAAGACTCCACATCCAAATACCATCACATTTGATCTGGGCTTCAACATGAATTTGGGGGGGGTGTCACAAACATTCATAGCAGTAGTTCACTTGTGTCAGTGTATGAATGCTAGGAAAAGGAACACCTTTAACCTTGGGGAGGACAGCATTTTGGGGGAGTGTTGGGTAGATAGCCAGTCTCTGTAAATTAGACTTGGAATTTGGAGTACGTAGAGAATCACTGAAAGGCAAGAATTGTTTGGTTTTATTGAGGAGTAGTGTACTATCATGGAAAGAAGATAAATTTTAGAGGCAGGCAAATTTGAATTTAAATTCTGTGTGACACACATTAGGTTTATGGTCACAGGAAAGTGATCCATCTTTCTGGACTAAATAAAATAGGGTCATAGAGTTGTAAAGGTTGAGATAATTTGAAGCAATTATACTTCAATAAAGATCTATTAAAAAAAAAGATTGCGATAATGTATTTAAAGTACCTAGTACTGTGTGTGCCGAGTGCCATGTGGAAGCAAAATAGTTGTTGGATATTATATATAAGTGTAGCAAACTATGATCTAAGAGTGTCATTTTGCCTGGTAAACCATACAGTGATGGTCTCTGGAAACTTTTCACTGGGCCACAGTGAAATAGGAAAAACAAGGATAAAGTTTAAATGGGTATAGATGTGTATGAGTACACACACAACGCACACACCCCATGTATATCTATATCTACGTTTATCTATCTATCTATATGAAACACACATATACATACATTTTTAAAATGTGATTGTGATTGTTTGGAAGTCACAGGGAAATCCAGCAAGGCTATATAAGTCATCAGTTCCTGTACCAACCTTATTTGAAACCTAATGTGGGAATACAGAATGAATAGGATATGGCCCCTATTCTCAAGTAGCCTATAATTTAATGAGGAATCAGGTATGTAGGGAAAAAGAAAACTGTAGTAGAAAGGAGAATGAGAAAAATTCAAACTTAATGGAAATTTTGACTGGCTTTCTAGAGGAGCTAGCATTTGAACTGTGTCTTTGAAGACTATCCTAATTTTGAAAGATTAAAAAAAAGAGGAAATTAGATATTTCAAAGGAGAGGAAACAATATTAGCAAAGTTTGCGAAACTTAAAAAAAATGTCGTTATAGAAGATTTGCTATTGGAATACCTCGTAAGTGGAGAAGTGAGGGGAGATAAGGCTATAGAATTGGATGAAATCAGATCACAGTAGATGTTGTATAGTTGTTTCCAGTTTAAATTTTTAATATTGGAAGACTAAAGGTAAAAATCTTTAGAAGGGAGAAATGTAGTCAGACCTGTTTTAGAGCAAAAACTGATAAGCTTGTGAAGGATAAATTGTAAATGATTGACCCTCCTGTATTCTCCTTTGAAACTTTGGGTTTACTTCTGTTAAACCCATTATCAAGCTGTTACACTGATCTTTTTATTTTTTTTTTAATTTTCTTTTATTTAACTTAACCACTAATAGATTTGAATTCCTCAAAGTCAGAAAACTGTGTTTTCTAACAAATAAGCTATCAATGATTTTTTAAACAATGAATGAATGAATCAGCCTGTCATTTAGAGTAAGTAAAATGAAGGCCCAAATATGAACCCAGAAGGCAATTATGATCAGTGTTGAGACTTTGTAGAGGGCTTATCTGAGCCATAAAGGTGATTGAAGAGAAAGAAAACTAGATTTGTGGGGGGGGAAAATGTTAAAGAAAAGAAGTAGTATTCGACCAAAAAAAAAAAATGCAGTGTAGTCTTCAACACGAAAAACAATGTCCAGGAATTCTTCATTGTGAAGACTCTAAATTGGAGGTAATGTGGGATGTTATCAGATAATGTGTGTGGTGATGAGCCCCCTTTCCTCCATAGGCAGTTAGCACTACCTCCTGGCAATCTGCTTCCTAGCTCTCTTGAATCTATCCCCTTTTCTTATTTCCCAACTGCCACAGTCTTAGTCTAGGCTATTTTTTTTCTCTTATGTGGACTATTATAAGAGTCTCTTAATGGATGTCCTGGGCTCTATTTGTCCACCTCCCATCTGTTTGTCATTTATTCATTCAAGAAATATTACTAGGCACCTATTCTGTGCCATGGACACAGTTCTAGGTGTTGGAGGTGTAGCTGTGAACAGACAAGGAACCTATTCTCATGGACTTAAACTTTCTTGAGGGGAAGAAACTTAAACAGGGTGATGTGAAAGACAGTGATGGGACAGAGTCCTACTAAAAGGTTGGGTGATCAAAGAAGGCCCTCTGAAGAGATTTGAGCTGATACATGAAATACAAGAGCTATCCATATAGTGGTCGGGGCGGGACAACTAGTGCAAAGATCTTAAGGCTAGAACAAGCTTGGTATTTTCTAAAAACGGAGACCAGTATAAGTTAAGTATAATGGAGAGAGGAAGAGTAATATGCGATGAGTTCAGAGAAGTAGACAGGGGTAAAGGCATAAACATAGAAACTTGAAGATTATAAGATAACAGAGAATGATGTATTTTGTTCAAAGGATAATTAGAATCGATTAGGAGATTTTGAGCAGAGAATGATGGGATCTGACTAAAGGGACATAAAGGAGCAAGCAGGAAAGGCATGGAAAAACTATTGCAGTAGTCTAGAAAGTACAAGATGATGGCATGAACTAAAGTGTTAGCAGTGGATGATTTGGGAATATCTTTTGTAAGCTGAGTCATCAGGACTTGCTGATAGGTTAGATGGTAAGAGATGATGGAAAGAGGAGTCTAGAAAAATTCTCGGTTTGTGGCTCGTACAAGTGGATAGATGGCCGTTGGATAGATGGCCATATTTACTGGGGAAAGTAGCATGTTTTTCAGGAGCAGGGTTGTTGTAAGGAATCAAGATTTCTACTTGAGATAGATATGTATCAATCACTCAAGTGAAGATGTCAGGGAAATACTTGGATATAATGAGCCCAGAGTTCAGGCAGAGAGGTTGGAGCTAGAGACATAAATTCAGGAGTCAATTGTAAATAAACAATATTTTTTAAAATACTTTTTAATAAACTTAACAAGGATTTATTCACAGGAATACTTGTAAGTAGAGAAAAATAACAGAAAAGCTAAACAAACGAAATGAAGAGGATCCAAACCAACTTTCACTTTGTAGCTTTTTACTTGCACCCTGTGTGCATATATCTAGGGCACAGAGGGCCACCAACATACGCCAATACAGTGTAGGAACCCTGCATTATGTCCATTAACTTAAACATATCTTTAAGATCATGCCTTGAACAAAAAAAGAAAGCTTAGAAGGCAATATGTTGAGTGGGAATAAACATTGAAATATAGCAATCATGTCTTCAGCTTCTACTATTACCTTTATGTGCCAAATAACACTTAGGCAGCCTCTTACAGATCTTTTACCATGTAATTTAAGTTATAGAAGTTTTGATAAATCACTAGTAGTATATAGCCATGCAGAAAGCACATCACACTGACAGCACAGAGGCAAAGATTTTGCACAGGTATATCTGCTTTCCACATTGTGCAGTTTACACACAGTACAATATCAGTCTTATTCCTAACAGATCCTAGAAAGATATTTCAAGGCCTAGCTGTAAACTACAGTACTTTATTCTATATTCTTAATAAAAATAGGGTCTAGTTGGGATCTTCTAAATAGAGACTGTATATAGAATAAAAGAGGGCTAGAGACTGAACCCTGGGGTCACACAGTATTGAGAGATCAAACAAGAGAGGAGCTAGTAAAAGATTTTAAGATGGAATGACCAGTGAGGTAGGAGGAGAACCTAAAACATAAGATGTCCTGGAAAACAGGTGGAAGAATGTTTCTAGGAGGGGGCATCATCAACTGTTTGAAGGACTGCTGGGATGTTCAATGAGATGTGGACAAGGGCATGAATACTGGATTTTGGAACAAGGGGGTCGCTGATGACTTCAACAGCAGTTTCATTGAAGTGTATTTATTTTAAAAGCCAAGTGCTTTTCATGCTATGCTTACATATATTTTATTTATGTCATAATTTGTGCATATCTCCTGAATCTTCTTAAAGACTGAAGGTTTAGAGTTTAGAGGAGTTGCACCTTTGCAACATTTTCTTCTCTTCTTCTGCCTTGATGTTAATAAAGATGACCTGTAGAAATTTCTTGTTATTCTTGAATTTCAAGGAGTAGAAACAGTATACTTCAACTTAGTAATGGCTTTTTAATTATTTCGTGTAGAAATTTCCCATAGTTCAACCTTAAATTATATCATCTTTTAAAGCATGCAGCACCGTATCTTCCATCAGAATGTAGTTGTTACTTTCAGTCTCCTGAGACCTTGGTACTTGGGATTCTCAGTGAAATTCTTTTTTCTTTATTTAATTGCTGTTTCATTTTTTGTCTTTTAAATTAGGACTTGTTGAATTTGTAATTCTTTAATTTTGTAACTATAAGGTAAGTTACACTTTATTAAAGTAGAATTTTAGGGCATAACTACAATTCAGTTTGTTCTTAGGAATCTTAGTTGTGTGGATTTCATTCTATATTTGTAACTGGTTTTTGGTATGCATACTGTTTTAAATAACTATTGTATGTTTCAGACAGAACTTGAGAATAAACTACAGCAGCAGTCAACACAAGCAGCACAGGAACTTGCAGCAGAGAAACAGAAAATATCAGTGCTACAAAATACCTATGAAAAAAGTCAGGAAAGTCTAAAACAGCTTCAGTCTGATTTCTATGGGAAGGAATCTGAACTTCTTGCCACAAGGCAAGATCTTAAGGTATAGTGAACTATATTATATCATAAAAACCAGTAAGTTGTTTATAGACATTCATTAAATGATTGATTTGAACCCAAATGGGCACAGGAATGTTAGTATTTGTGGAATACCATGCTTCTTTTCTGTTGAATTATTATATTTGGAGAAACATGCTTTTTAAATTGTTTTATATAACAAAATATATATGTAAATACAGGCATTTAAAAATAACATCTTTAATAGAAATAATTTGGAAATTGTTAATTGCTACACTGGCTTATCTAAGGACTTTGCTGCCTTTATGTAAAAAAAATAACTTTTAAAACGGACTGCTGTTAAAAAAAATCTAAGGAGTTTTTAATTTTTTTATTTTTTTGCGGTATGCGGGCCTCCCACTGCTGTGGCGTCTCCCATTGCGGAGCACAGGCTCCGGACGCGCAGGCTCAGCAGCCATGGCTCACGGGCCCAGCCGCTCCGCAGCATGTGGGATCTTCCCGGACCGGGGCACGAACCTGCGTCCCTTGCATCGGCAGGCGGACTCTCAACTGCTGCGCCACCAGGGAAGCCCTAAAAAAAATCTAAGGAGTTTTAAATGTAAACCACTTGTGAAAATGCAAGCAATTTTACTGTTGCTTGTCAAGCAATATTAACTTCAGTTTTATATATTAGTCAACTTTCCAAGACTACTGGAATGCATAATGATTAAAATTAGATTATAGCTCAAAGTAAACTTAACCTTAATTATCTAAACATATATGGATATTCTGTCCTTGGCGATACTGTTTGATTAAAGTATCATTTTTACTAAAATGAAGGCTATGGAAAAAGGGTAAACAATTTTTATGTAGCATTAAGGTATCAATTCTCTAAGTGAAATGGAACATTTGTATTCTCTCGCAGAAAAGTTAGACATTTCTCTTTTTTTTTTTTTTTTTTTTTTTTTTTGCGGTATGCGGGTCTCTCACTATTGTGGCCTCTCCCGATGTGGAGCACAGGCTCCGGACACGCAGGCTTAGTGGCCATGGCTCCCGGGCCTAGCCGCTCCGCGGCACATGGGATCCTCCCAGACTGGGGCACGAACCTGTGTCCCCTGCGTTGGCAGGCGGACTCTCAACCACTGTGCCACCAGGGAAGCCCCAGCCATTTCTCTTTTTTGTCATAGTGAAATAGTATGCTTTTTGATTCTTTCCTATGTTTGGATTTTTGTTTCTTAATTTAAAATGCCTTATTGAAAAGTTCTGTTGAAAATCACAGAATATTTTTATATGTAATATACATAAATATGCTGTGTCACTTTATTCATAGGCTGCTATAGGGAAGGCTTTATGAAGGAGGTAGGACTTGGCCAGGTCCTGAAGGATATAAGAATTTGAATACACAGAGAGTCCTGAGAAAGATCAGTTCACTCAGGGGCACATTTGAGAAAAGGTGCAGCAATGGGAACCAGCAAAGCCAGGAGGCAGTCACCATAATTGTCTTGCTAGAGTGCTGCTTTGTGTTTGGAAGTTCAAGTTAAAAAGGTTGGGATCAAACTGTGAGGTATCTTAGATGCCTAGCAAGGACGGCTGACTGGACTTTATATTGGGTTGCGGGGGGGATGAAGAGTCTAAGCAGAGGAATAAAATGAAGAAGGTATAATTTAGGTAACAACCTGGAACTGGTTTATAGATAGCAGCTTGGTTTGGATCTGGCGTAAACTAGTGCTGGGGAGATTAGTTAAGAGGCTATCTCCCTTCCTTCCTCCATAAACTCCAGTAATCTAGCTGTGAGCTGATTAGAACTGGAGTTAAAGAGGATGGAACAGAAGAGATTAATGGGAGAGAGAATATGAAACAAAAGGGCTGAATAACGTACAGGGTGCAAGGAAGTGAAGGAATCAGTGGTGACTAATGATCTGACAAAGAAACAGGAGACTGGGTAAAAGAATTTTCATAGGGCCAACAGTAGACATTATATAAAGTTCACAATTAGCAAGAGTTATTTAAAGAAAACACCACCTGACATTTAGAAAGTGTCTTACTTGCTATATTCTCTAAGTAGCTTTAAATTATTATTAGTTTTCCTTTACAATACTGTTGCAAGTCAGGGAGGGTTTGTGGAAGAGTTTGGACTTTATCCTAAAGGCAGGAGGGAACCACTGAAAGGATGTGCTCGGATTTGTATTTTAGGCCAATAACCGGCTGCAGGAGAAGGAATGGATTGTAGGGGAACGTGGCTGAACGTTGGGATGAGAGAGGAGACTTTGTGGTAGTCCAAGTGTGGATGGTGACAGCTCGGGCTGGTAGTAGTAAGGATGCAGAATGTGCATGAATTCAAAGGACATTGAGGTGATAGGGAAGATGAAACCTAATGACTGAGTAGAAGTTCTGTAGAAATCATGTTTTTTCTTCATATGGATGTATTATTTACCTAAGAGCATAACACAGTAATAAGACTTAGATCTTTTAAATCAGTATTTTTTTCATTAAGCCAACAATTATTTTTATTATGCCCGAAAGCTACATCATGTTCTAATTTTATACACAAAAGAAAAATTCAAATGTAAACATGGGCAAGAAGAGAAAGACAGAGGGATAAGGCTGTTGTGGAGTTTAACAACTGTTGAGAGGCCGTGGATAGACTCTCTTCAAAGCTTCCTTTTGCAGATGAAACTGAGGCCCTGCTTGGTTAGTGACAGGCCTAGTGTTTGCACAATAACAGAACGATGATTGGATCTCAGTTCTTCTGATTCATAGCCCTTTGTTAAAAAAAATAATTAATTAATTTGGCTGCGTTGGGTCATCGTTGCTGTGTGTGGGCTTTTCTCTAGTTGTGGTGAGCGGGCGTACTCTTCCTTGCGATGCGCGGGCTTCTCATTGCGGTGGCTTTTCTTTTTGCGGAGCATGGGCTCTAGGCGCTTGGGCTTCAGTAGTTGTGGCACACAGGCTCAGCAGTTGTGGCTCTCAGTCTCTAGAGCGCAGGCTCAGTAGTTGTGGTGCATGGGCTTAGTTGCTCTGCAGCATGTGGGATCTTCCTGGACCAGGGCTCGAACCCATGTCCTCTGCATTGGCAGGCGGATTCTTAACCAATATGCCACTGGGGAAGACCAGTAGCCCTTTATTGTTTTACTATCATTTCACTAGAATTTTTTTTATAAAATAGGATATTGACAAATATAAAATAGGATATTGAAATTTTTAATAAAATAGGATATTGACAAATTTTAATAAAATAGGATATTGACAAAATACCCTATTTTATTTTTTTATGAAATAGGATATTTGGAAGTTAATCCTTCCAAAATGACAGGTATCTGAACTACTTAAGTTAATTTTTTAAAAAAGAAAGAAATTCCTAGGAAAGTTCAAGTAATATTTATAATAGGCCAGAATAATGGATCAGCCATTCTTTTGCTTCAGTGATTATTATATGACCTTATGTATAAGAGAGAAAGGGAGACGTTCAGAACCTTGTAACATGACACCTAAGTTAAGGCTGCCAACTGTGGGCTGATGGTGTATACCAAGACACCAGTAGAATGGAAGACCGGCTGCCTTGATCTATGCCTTTAGCCCCATCTGCTGGATTATTTATGAAATACTGAAATTTGTTGACTGGATATTTCAAACTGGCTATGCTGTGTGCTATTCTTTGTTTTCCAGGAAAGGTAGAAGTGGCGTTTAACTGTAAATTTTGCACCCTCAGTGAAGTGAAAATTCTAGGATAAAAAGTTTAGAATTAAATGTAAATCTTCTTAGCCTAGTACTGTTCTTTATGTCATTTCATCAAACATCAAGAAAAAGTAATAACTAAAAATTTTAAAGTTTTATTTTGAAAGAGAAAAGGGAAAAATTGAACAGACCCCCCCCCAAAAAAAAAAACCCACCAATAGCTACCACAGAACAGTGTAGAAAATCTTTTTTTTTTTTTGCTACATTACTATAATGTGATTGGAGTATTCAGGATCAGGGTTGGTACTTGATCTACTCAGGGATTTGCTTATTCCAGTGGCAGTGGGTGGCTTAAAGATAGCCCCAGTAAACCATCTAATGGAAGAGGGAGTTCTCCAAGGGAAAAGATGCTGAGCAGATGAAAATAATATAGTCTGAAGCAAGAAAGATAAAAGGAAAATTTGAAACGGCAGTATACTGCTGAATGATATAGATTGAATATTCAGGCAAGGTAGAACAACATGTATTGGCTCAGAAAATAGTGCATATTTTGAACTTGACTTTAAAGATTTAGTCACTAGGATTTTGTGAGTTCAGAATTTTATAGGCTGTTATTTAAACCATGGACTTTGGAATTCTGTGGTTAGAGATTGGGGGTATTCTTGCTTTTAGGCTCTAGCAAGTGTGTTGGTATTCTTTAGCATTAGATCAGGACCTCTGTTACCGAATTACAATTGCTATAGACAGCATGGGCTAGGCTTTGTCAAATTTTATTCTTTTTCTCTGAAATCACACTCACCTTTTGTGATACTTAGGTCAGTTCCAACATGCCCACAAAGCCTTCTTTAAACATTCCACAGAAAATATACTCACACTCGTTTTTCTGTGCATTTGGCACATAGCAAATGCTCTAATACCCTGTACAACTTCCATTTTATACCCTGGTTCTGTTTTCCAGGCTATATGGTCAGCTTCTTTAAGTCCAGGACCATCTTTTACCCTCCT
Source organism: Neophocaena asiaeorientalis asiaeorientalis (assembly GCF_003031525.2). Taxonomy (NCBI): domain Eukaryota; kingdom Metazoa; phylum Chordata; class Mammalia; order Artiodactyla; family Phocoenidae; genus Neophocaena; species Neophocaena asiaeorientalis. The sequence goes on from NW_020174057.1 coordinate 4,092,806, forward strand.
GTCTACCTTAGTAGTATACTCAATTAAAGCTTAGCTGCTTGATTAGTAAAGGACTAGATGACTTTAAGTCTTTTCCAAAAAGGAAGTCTTACAGTTTTTAGTGTTCCACTGGAAACTATTGAAAATGGAAATTTGGTTTATATCAGAAAAGACTTCTGAACCGGGTTATTTGTAAGGAATAATCTCTTTCAGGAAGCTTAAGTAAAGCCCTTTAAATAAGGTTTTCATTTATTTTTCATCGATTCTTTATCAAATGCTTACTGTAGCCAAGCCTAGATAGCAGTGATTCCTCCTGAATTGTATCTTCTGCCTTTTTTTCAAAGAAACTGTATCTCCAGAATAAGAAAGATAAACTTCTTCTAGATGGTGGAAGAGCATCTTAGAGTTATTTCCCTTAGCAGCTGAGTGGCAAGGTTCCTGCCATTTTCCATTCCCCACCTGTTACCATATCCACCTCCAAATCAAAATCTAATGAGTCAAAAAGTTGCTCTTTCCCCCAGCTTCAGCTTCTTGAAATATTTGGGCCTTCGAACAGTTAGTAACTATGGACTGTGTTAACTGACAGCGCTACTTCTACCACACAGATGAGAAGTTAAGAGGATGGGGGTGATGGCCTTGTTAGAAGTAGAGTCTCAGATGTCTGGTTGACTTTACTCTTTCAGTTCACTTAATCAGGTTGGCAGATTTGAAATACATTTTTTCCCCCAAGACAAAAACCCCTTTCTGTTTATTAAATAAACCTTTTAGCATGTCAAGGGCCATCATAGATCCTACAAAACATGTATGCATATATAATGTCACGTTTAACTATCTCTTTTTAAATTGCTTTCTTCCCATGTCTCCCCATATCTTCTAATTATGTATATGTTCTCTGAGTGTGTTTGATATGGTTCCTACTTATTTGATATTCTTCGTATCACTTAGCTAGTAAATACAGATTATTTCTAGAAGCTTTGAAATTGCTTCAGTTTTATTAAATATTTTATACTTGCCTATGGAAAATACTACAAGTATTTTGCATAGGCAAGAGAGTTATCTAGCATTCTTTCTCTTTTACATCATCTTACTGAAGGGCATAACATACTTTTTTTTTAAATTTAACTTTTTTAACATCTTTATTGGAGTATAATTGCTTTACAATGTTGTGTTAGTGAATCAGCTATACAAATACATACATCCCCATATCTCCTCCCTCTTGCGTCTCCCTCCCACCCTCCCTATCCCACCCCTCTAGGTGGTTACAAAGCACCGACCTGATCTCCCTGTGCTATGTGGCTGCTTCCCACTAGCTATCTGTTTTACATTTGGTAGGTGTATATATGTCACTGCCACTCTCTCACTTCGTCCCAGCTTACCCTTCCCCCTCCCCGTGTCCTCAAGTCCATTCTCTACGTCTGAGTCTTTATTCCTGTCCTGCCCCTAGGTTCATCAGAACTATTTTTTTAGATGCCATATATATGTGTTAGCATACGGTATTTATTCTCTTTTTGACTTCACTTTGTATGACAGACTCTAGGTCCATCCACCTCACTACAAATAACTCAATTTGGTTTCTTTTTATGCCTGAGTAATATTCCATTGTATATATGTGCCACATCTTCTTTATCCATTCATCTGTCGATGGACACTTAGGTTGCTTCCATGTTCTGGCTATTCTAAACAGTCTTGCAATGAACATTGTGGTACATGTCTCTTTTTGAATTATGGTTTTCTTGGGGTATATGCCCAGTAGTGGGATTGCTGGGTCATATGGTAGTTCTATTTTTAGTTTTTTAAGGGACGTCCATACTGTTCTCCATAGTGGCTGTATCAATTTACATTCCCACCAACAGTGCAAGGGGGTTCCCTTTTCTCCACACCCTCTCCAGCATTTATTGTTTGTAGATTTTATGATGATGGCCATTCTGACTGGTGTGAGGTGATACCTCATTGTGGTTTTGATTTGCATTTCTCTAATGATTAGTGGTGTTGAGCATCCTTTCATGTGTTTAATTGGCAATCTGTATATCTTTGGAGAAATGTCTCTTAGGTCTTCTGCCCATTTACTATCTTTTTAAAGTATATTACTTTCCACTATGCTATGCATAACTTATGTATAACTGTTAACTATTATGTTTCTGTTGAAATTTGCCAAAAAATGACATAATAATTTGGGGAAATTGTTTTTATAAGTCTGTAGAAGAGAAGCTTTCTCTAGCACAGGAAGACTTGATTTCAAATAGAAATCAAATTGGAAACCAAAATAAATTGATTCAAGAACTGAAGGCCACCAAGGCTACTTTGGAGCAAGATTTAGCAAAGAAAGAACAGCAATTGAAGGAGCAGAGTAAAGCACTACAGGATATACAGAAAGAAAAGGTATTTTATTTTCTGACTAAATCTAGAATCTTAGTATTTAAAATTAAGAACCAGCTTTTTCTAAAGGTAAGTAGGGGTGTATTTTATATAAATGATGCTAAGTTATAAAGTTGAAAGCATTGTATTATGACCAGTACGTTTAAAGATCAGTTAAAATTTTATATGAGAAATTCAAATTCTAGGAAACATTTTTTGGTTTCATAATTTAAATTTTATATTTCCATCAGCTGATATTATTCTGAAGTGTACAGTTCCTGAAGTTCTTGGTGTATTTTATTTGTGCAGTTCCTGAATTATGTGTTTATTTTTTGCTGCACTGTGTGGCTTGTGGGATCTTACTGCTCTGACCAAGGATCAAACCCAGGCCCTTGTCAGTGAGAGCGCGGAGTTCTAACCACTGGACCACCAGGGAATTACCTCTGAATTATTTTTAAAAATTGGTGGATGTTTTTGTAGCGATGGCACTGGTGAGGCTGGCATGAAATTTATGATTTGTGCCTCAAGGTTAGAAAATTCTGACAGAACTATAGTTTAGAGGCCTTTAATTACAAGGGTTTTAGATCAGGCAGATCTTGTTTTAGTTATATGGTTCTACTTTTAATAGCTTATTTAACTGCTCTAAGTCTTTGCTCCTTTACCTATAAAATGATTAAAAAGAGCTACCTGGCATAGAGATTAGATAATGTATACTCCTCCTCCCTAGGCGCCCTATATAAAGATAGTGATGATGATAATAAGCATAAGATGGTAGTTTTAGCTAAACTTTAGCCAGGCACTATTAATTTTAATAGTTACTGTAACTATTTAATCCTTATAACGATCTTATTGTTCATATTGTATAAATAAGGACGCAGAGGCAAGAGAAGGTAAATAATTTGCTCAAGTTAACTAAGGTGGAAGGGGCAGAGACAGTCATAAATAGTAGCAGTCATTTTTGTTATATTACTTTTAATTTAAAACTTTTTTTAATAAATCGTTTTTTCTATAGTCACTGAAAGAAAAAGAACTAGTAAATGAAAAATGTAAATTGGCAGAGATAGAGGAAATTAAGTGTAGACAAGAAAAAGAAATTGCTAAATTGAGTGAAGAACTCAAGTCTCACAAGCAAGAAAGCATAAAGGTATGTGAAGATAATCATTGTTTTTCCTTTTGTATTGTATTAGTGTTGTTAAAAATATTTGTGTATACATATTTATTTATTTTATTTATTTATTTTAGGACATACTATGTGCCAGGCACATTGTTTTGCTGTTTTTTGACAAATACTCTCGCTCTCACAGTGCTCGTGTTGCATAATATCTATACACATATTGAAACTATGTTACCTTTGTTTTCAAATTACTGAATAAAGCAGAGTAACCCTAAAAGTTTAGATTTTATTGAGGTGATAATCGACAGAGCTATCCATTATGCTTACAGATAGTAAACTTCAAAATATGTAAGAGTTTAGAATTAAGATTATAAGGGATCGTTTTTTTAATCGTCTTTCTTCCTAAAATCCTTTAATAATCTGTTGTTTAGAACATTTTTCCTATCATTAGCATGACTGGCATGCCACCTGAAAAAATTAACTGCTTATAATTTGCTTTGTAAAGTGTTTGTAAAATGTCATTTTCTTAGAGAAAGGTTGGATTTTCCCTTGAGTGCTCTCATAATACCTCTTATGTCTATCAGTATACTTGCCATTTTGCTTTATAATTACTTACCTCTTTATGTCATTATGTTCTTCCAGACTGTGACTTCCTTAAAGCAGGGACTGTATATAATTCATCTTTATATATATATCCCTAGAACCTGACACAGTGTGTGATGCCTAAATGTTGAACCAATAAATGCCTCCTAAATGAAGAAAGGGAAAATAAGGGGTAGAAAATTCACACATAATTTAATCAAAACATATGCATGCAAAGCATCACTTGAATTTAAATGATTGTTGAGCAGGAAGTACATAATATTTCACCTTTTTAATCAACTGTTTGAAATACTGAACTTTAAGACTCTTGTAAGAGGCTAAAACTCTTTGTTTATATTGTAATAAGTTGCATAAATTTCAGCTACATTTTTTTTTTTTTTTTACCATAAAGGATGACTTATTTTGGCCTCACTTTCTCATAGGAGGTAACAAATCTCAAGGATGCCAAACAGCTTTTGATTCAGCAGAAATTAGAGCTTCAAGGGAAAGTAGATTCCCTAAAGGCAACCCTTGAACAGGAGAAGAAAGCCCAGCAAATGCTAAAAGAGCAGATGAAAAAGGAAGAAGATGAGCTGAAGAAAGAATTTATGGAGAAGGAAGCTAAACTGGTAAGTTAGTGGTGGGAGGTGTGTTTTTTAATTGATTTTGTAAATTAATCCAGTTAGAGAGGATTTTTCTACTTAAAAATTATGATTCAAATGCTCACCTAACATTTAATTTTTGATTTAAGACAAGAGATCTGATTTGTCTAAATAGCTGACATGTGATTGGAAATATTTTATTCTGTGATTATATTTTGGTTTACATAAGTGAAAATTCAATAAAACATGATGGGGGGGCACTTTTAGTGCCAGAAAAACAAACAAACCGATAACTATGTAGATTGAGGTAAATGGCATGAATGCTAATCATGTTAAACTCATTTGTTTGTTCAAACTGAATGTTGATAAGGGGGAACGGAAACTTCAGTTTGGAATACAATGACCAAAGTCTACTTTTCCTTCCCTAACTTGTGCATGCCAAATGGGAAGCATCTGGCTTTCCTCTGTTGAATTAAGTCCAGATAGCCCCAGATAAATTGACTGCTGAATGTTTTCGTTGAAGAACTGCAATTTCAAGTTCACACAGTGATTTGAAGTACTGTTTTTTTGGCAGGTTGATAGAGACAAAAGGATGCATTTGGAATTTGAGACATAAGAAAATGCCAGCTCTATCTCCAGGGCACCTTGCTATCCCTAACTATGTGTTCTTCCCCTGTTCTAGTGGAAAAAAGGAAAATCTCAAATTGCTTTACTTTAGTTTGATCTTATAAGAGGCTTGCTGACCACCATTTCAGTGTTATGACCACTGTCAGTTCAAATTACACAGATGTTTGTGGAATCAGTTTTATCAGTGCCTTCTTCCCTGAAGAAGTAATATTATTTATGTTGCCAATATTTAAAGTTCAACAACTAACTTAAATTTTGCACTACTTTTGTAATAGGTTTTTTACCCACTGTTTTTCCTTTTCTCAGCTTTCCGAAATAAAAGAAAAAGAAGTAGGAATGAAGCAGCATGAAGAAAATGAGACTAAACTTACCATGCAGATTACAGCATTAAATGAAAACTTGGGCACCATAAAGAAGGAGTGGCAGTCCAGTCAACGGAGAGTCAGTGAGCTTGAGAAACAGACGGACGACTTACGGGGTGAAATTGCGGTATTGGAAGCAACGGTTCAAAATAATCAAGATGAAAGGAGGGCACTACTAGAAAGGTGGTTGATGTCTAGTAAAATTAGTTTATTTCCATGCTAAGTGATAAAAAGGTTGTTGTATTCCACATTTAAAAAAATAGAAGTCTTGAGAAAAGTGCTCCTGCAGGTATTTAAGTAGCCATTTAAAAATTAACCCTTACAACAGAGTTGAAATTAATGTATTATGTTTAAAGTTACTAAAGTAGTTCATTATCTGTGTTCAGAAAGGGTCTTTAATGATTTTTTAAAAATGAATTGTTTTTGCAATCTATTTCAGGTGTCTTAAAGGAGAAGGTGAAATAGAAAAGCTTCAAACCAAAGTACTAGAATTGCAAAGAAAGCTGGATAATACAACTGCAGCAGTGCAGGAACTGGGCAGAGAGAATCAGTCCCTTCAAGTGAGTCACCTGGTGTATGAGGCAGTTTTTTAGTCTAGAATTTACCTCTTAGTGAAAAGCATATTTTCAGCATTTAAAATAAATCTCATCTTTAATAAGACTTTTGAATGGCTACTGCCTGTGTAGCAGTATTGCAGGTGTTACAGGTAATTAAATATAAGATTTAAAGAACTTATCTTAGACCCCAATGATTAGAGAGCCATATCATTCATGAATTGTCATTATTGGGAAGAGCACAAAGGAATGAGTTGCTATGTGATAAAGAAGTGATCTGATCATATGCTCAGAGTTCCAAGGGTTAGAATGAATGGGAAATCACCAAAGGTTAGAAATTACCAATGCCTTTGAGGTATAAAACTTGCTTTGCTTTGCTTGATTGATTGATTGATTGATTGATTGTCATTCAGACTTAATTATGTAACAACTTTTGATAATGGAAGTTGACCAAAGTATTTCTGATTTTTAAAATTTTATCCATTTTAAAACTTGGCCACCAACTTAGAAATTATCAATCATTCTTTATAGCACTGAACATTATGTTTTGTTTTTTTTTTGAATAGATCAAACATACACAAGCGTTGAATAGAAAGTGGGCTGAAGACAATGAAGTACAAAACTGTATGGCCTGTGGGAAAGGCTTTTCAGTAACCGTGAGACGGGTAAATGGTTTTGTTATATTGCTATAGTTCTTGATTTTATTTCTCAGTGACAATGTTTTAACCATCGAAATTGTCCTGCATTTGACAGATTTTTAAAGTTTTGCCATTTATTAACTTTAATTTACAACTACATAGAATTAAGTTTCATGAAATCTTGTTTCTGGTTAGTGTATGTGTTTCAATTTTAGTTTTAAATTCAGTTATTACCTTCCTACTGAGTTACTCTCTTGGATAATCATTTTCTGAACCAGTGCATCAGTATTAAACTCATGTTTTAGTCACCATAGGGTTCTCTTAAAGGAAAAAAAGCAGAGATAAAAAAATCACTTTAGGGCTTCCCTGGTGGCACAGAGGTTGAGAGTCCACCTGCCAATGCAGGGGACACGGGTTCATGCCCCGGTCCGGGAAGATCCCACATGCCGTGGAGTGGCTGGGCCCACGAGCCATGGCCGCTGAGCCTGCGCATCTGGAGCCTGTGCTCCGCAACGGGAGAGGCCACAACAGTGAGAGGCCCACATACTGCAAAAAAAAAAAAAAAAAATCATTTTAAATAATGCCATTATGTGATGTTTCAAGTTTATATTCCTATTGAAGAAATTATGCCTGAAACATTTTGTAAATAGGAATAATTTTTCACCTGATAGAAGTGCTTTATTAAGCACTTTATTAAGGCATTAAAATGCCTCCTAAGGTTCTTCTGAGAATTCCAAGATAAATTCCATATTAAATGTTTAGTACAGTATCTGATTAAATAGGAAGCATTCAAATTAACTAAGGGATTAAATCGACATACTGAGATTTTATATTATTAAATGCTAATCCCTTGAAAGTTAGTATACCTTCACAGTGAAGTTTGCTGTATTCTTGTAGTCTCATAATACTTTTGGTATAGTTTTTATGCTTAAAAATGTTTAATTTTTGTCATTTACAGCATCACTGCAGACAATGTGGAAATATCTTCTGTGCTGAGTGTTCAGCCAAAAATGCCTTAACTCCTTCTTCCAAGAAGCCTGTTCGTGTCTGTGATGCATGTTTCAATGACTTGCAAGGATAATGGGTTATCGCAACTTCAGAGTAATATTACACTAACATTAGATTTTTAATAATACACTTAATAGATATCTTGGACTACTACTATTCGGTTTGGACAGTGGTTGCAATACTAAACCAAATTAGAATTCATATATTTTGGAATGTTATCAAGTAAAACTCTTCTATTTTTGTGAGACTCGAGCCCATCTTTCATTACTTTTTTCCATTTACTCCGGAATAGCTTTCATGCCAAGTTTAGAAGTAGCCAATGAAATGTAAATAAATTTTGGATGGAAATAAATTTTGGACGGAAAATAGCAATGTATTTTTTTAAATATACTTTCATTGTTCAGAAGTGACATGAATGCTCTTCCATAGCTTACTTCTTTCTCCCACATTTAGTATCAAGAAATGTACATGGGTGATGTTACCATATCAGATATGTTGCACAATAACACATTAATTCTATTAAATATTCTCATTGTGAAATGCATAGAACTATAAAGCTTTTCCCTCATACACAGGTCCATAGCTCAGTTGCATTGTTATGTTACAAATTTACTACTCAAGTGTTCCAAATACAGATTATATTTAAATATTAACTATGAATTCAAACATGGTTTTTATTTTAACAATATTGATTAAATTCTCTTGGGTGGATTTTATGAAAACCTCTGGAAAATTAATTTGCTTATTTTATGGTTATCCTCGGGTTGTATTTTAAACATTAGGGTTAATTTTTCCTTTTGTCTTTTTCTATCTCACTTTTAAACTCCCACGTAGTCTTAAGAATCCTACAAAACTTCCCACCCTCATCCCCAGTTGGAAGGTGAATAAAAGAAGTTGTATAATGGTCGTATTCTCTGTTTAAGTGGGAAGTCTTCTGAGATTAGCCTTCATTTTATATCCTCATTTTGTCTCTCCAGCATCTTCAAGAATGTGAATTTGCTTTTTTAATGGATCTGCCTTTTTCAAGGTAATTTGGTTTAACCGTCTCAAGCATAGCTCAGCTTCACTGTAATTGTTTTATAGATTTTGCATCTTAAAGCTAGTAACTGATATTGCTATAGTCTTATCTGTGAAAACAAATACAAAATGGTAAGGAGACATTAAATATTCTGCTTTATATTTTCTGCTTTATATTCTCCTTTTACCTAATAGGGAAGAACTTTTTAAAGTTTTAAATTTGACTTAAATTTTAAAAGGTTCTGAATTTGGGGTTCCATATCAACTAGGTATCTGTTTACTCTGCAAAAATAATGCTATGAAATTACCTTGAAATAACAGTTGGATAATAGAGTATCGCCAAAAACAGATGTATTTAGGAATCCCCAAATTATAACTAGAACTGAAACAGACTGGCAAATTGAGGGTAATTAAAAATTAGCTTATTTGGATGCTGAACAATGGAATTGAACTTTATCAGTCTTATTAATTTGGAAAATTGGAGAACATCTGAAGAGAGAACTCATTAATATTGGTTTATTACTCTAAGAAGAAAGTAAAGCTATATATTCATTCAGTGCAATCATTTGGTAATAGGGAAGGATGGGAGCTAATATTTCATTTACAATACATAGTTTATAATGTACACTTGCTTTCAAATATCATGCTGAAATTATGTTTATGCTCTTCCTATAATGTATACAAACAAAGAGATTGCCATATATTCATTTAATTATTTAAAAAACCCATTTAAGTAAACTCTGTTGTCAGTGGCTACTAAGGACCCTGATTGAGTCCCTGGACTCCGATGAACATATATCCTTGAGCGTATAGAACGAAGAAATACAGTGGATCTTTATTAAAAATAAGTTGGATAATAAAAATTGAGCTAAAATTACTTACGCATTTTCATATAAATTCTTTCAAATAGTCTTAATTCTACACTTATAAGTAAATTAATAAGCATGTTGGAAAAACATTCACAGCACCATTGTTATTACTTTTTTATGATATGAAACTTTACGGGAATTCTTCTGGCTTAGAATATTTGTTCACTCATCTCCCAGTTGGGTGCACTGAAGGCCTATCCCTGTCTTGTCCCCCCACCCCCATATTCATAAAAAATTGTGGGGACAACAAATATAACCATATGTATTTGAGTGATTTTCTATTTTTCATCTAGCTAATCTCACTTCCTAGGCCCCAAATAATTAGGCTATTATATTTAGAAATGAAACAATATTTTGCTATTAATCTCACCAGTAAGGTGTTTTGGAAACAAAAATTAAACGGTTTTCTGTTTCTTTTAATTAAAAAGTCATCTTCTGAGTGCTTACTGGTTCGACATTTTAGATGTCTGCTGGTACTATTTGTCAGTGATTTAGAGCTGGCACATATGGAGTCCCAGCTCTCAGCTCTAATGCAAAGCCTATTGGCATCACCTGTTAGTAAATTCTAAACCCAAGCACAGAAACGTGAGTTAAAATCAAGTCTTGCTGGGTTAGTGTATACTAAACTACACCTACACCTACAGAATTTTTAGTAGAAAGAAGACAAAGCTGCTGGTATAGGATTTGTTTATTTTGAAGAAAAGAGGGAAACAAACACAACAACCTCAATGCAGTGTGTAATTTTGTTCAACTACCTCTTAATGTGGAATTAGCTAGTTTAATAGTTTCTTCACAGTAGTGTTACATAGTAACTGCCAAATTTGTTAGTTCCCCATCTCTCTTGAAGAGGCTTTATGATTATTTTATAGTTTTGGGAACTTTAAAGCCACTTTTTTTTAACCTTGCATTTGCATAAAGATGTTTAGCTTTTAAGTGGAAAGCAAATTATGATCATATATTTTGATATTCATGACCTATTTGACTATAGCAGTTTTTTTTAAATGCACTTTGGCTATGAAACCATGGATGATTTGATCCATAAAATTTAAATGTGCCATCAATTTAGTATTCCTAGACAAGAGCTTGATGAATGGTATTCTGTAATTATATAATGTACCACACGTTATTGTCTTAATTGCCCTTTGCCTGAATTTTAATGATCAGTTATTGTTGCAAATGTGAATACTGTGCATAAACTTACTAAATTTATGTAAAATTGTATAAAGCAGAATTGGAGATAGCTAGGTCCTCTCCCTGTAGAAATAGTGAATTTACTGTAACATGATGCAGTTATGTATATGACATTCTGTACTTCTTGAACTGGATCATATATTCATAACTTCTGTAGATACTTTTGCATGAATATTTTGTTTAGTTTTTGGATTCATTGTATTGTTTACTTGTGATCATGTAGTTGTGCCTTATTTGTGAGAGAGTTTAGCTCAGTAAATACTGTGGTTTCTAAACTCAGTGAGTGGAAGGTTATTGATTATAAATGTAACTGATAAATTATATAACATTTGAATCTGTATAAAGAACAATGGAAGAATCCTTTATTGAATTGTTGCTTTTTTAAAAAAATATGCTAAAGATATTAAAAATAATTTCTAGTATATTCTGTGACTAAATTATTTTGTCTATTTAAAAGATTAGCCACTTTACATTAATTTATTTACAGATTTAGAACTTTGCACTTGGATATAGACAATGGGTGTGCTTTATTATTTTAAATTAATTTTTATTGGAGTATAGTTGCTTTACAATGTTGTGTTAGTTTCTAGTGTACAGCTGCTTTACAATGTTGTGTTAGTTTCTAGTGTACAGCAAAGTGAATCAGCTATACGTATACATATATCCCCTTTTTGGATTTTCTTCCCATTTAGGTCACCACAGAGCACTGAATAGAGTTCCCTGTGCTATACAGTAGGTTCTCAGTTAGTTATCTATTTTATAGATAGTATTAATAGTGTATATATATATGTCAAGCCCAACCTCACAATGGGTGTGCTTTAATGTTCAACTAAGAATAGTAATTAAGTTCATATTTCAAGAGAAATTACTAATGCTATTTTGTTCGAGACAGCCCCTTTTCATTTCATTATTGAGAAAAATTAGCAAAACTAAAAAATATTAATCTCTTCTTTCATTTAATACCCAGGTGACCATTTAAAGGCTCAATGTACCATTGCTTTTTACTGATATTTTTTCCCCCTGGGAACCAAAGTTCCAGAAGTTATTTTTCATTTTACTCTGTGTTTCCCTCTGAAGACAATAACATGTATATCCTCAAGCACTTAATATATTAGATATGCTCTTTTGTGAGCTTTACAGAATTTCACTTTAAATACATAGTATATTCTTTTAAGTTTTATCTTATTGTGGTAAGAACAGTTAACATGAGATCTACCCTCTTGACAACTCTTGTAAAAGTGTACAGTACAGCAGATCTCCCGAGCTTACTCATTTTGCTTAACTGAAACTTTATGCCCATTGATTAGTAACTCCCCATTTCCCCCTGCCCCCAGCCTCTGGCAACTACCATTCCACTCTTTTTGATTCTATGAATTTGAGTATTTTAGAAATCTCATGTAAGTGGAATCATGCAGTACTTGTCTTTCTGCGACTGACTTATTTCCCTTAGCATAATGTCCTCAAGGTTCATCTATGTTGTTTCATATTGCAGAAGTTCCTTCTTTTTCAAGGCTGAATAGAATTCCATTGTATGTACGTACCAGAGTTTCTTTATCCACTCATCTGTTGGTGAACATTAAGGTTTTTTCCATATCTTGGCTATTGTGACTAGTGCTGCAGTGAATACAGAAGTGCTAATATTTCTTTGTATATTGAATATTTTAAAGCTGTTTTACATCTTAACTAATTTACATGTTAATTTAGTCAATCTTTTTCTCCCTTTAATGAGATTTAAGGGAGAAAATAGTTTTATACATATAAACAAATATATGTTTACTGGACTCAGACTAAAAGGAATCTTGGGAGATCACCTAGTCCATTGCCCTTTTCCTAAGTTGGCTGATATCTAGAAATCCTTGCAAGACAATTGTTAATTTTTTTCTAAAAAAATACATATTTTTCATCTCTAAGAACTCACTTGAAATTTGTTCTCCTGTACTTTGCCTTTTTTTCTCATTTATTCTTAGGCATTGACCATAGTTACTGCCTTCCTGATTTTCCTTTCATTTTCACTTACTCCTAATAAATATGACATTATTATACATGGGCTGTGACCCTCCATTCTAATGGTGCTTGGCCCTTGAAAATAACTGTTATGCTGCACTTGTCTATAGTTCCTGGTTTACATGGTGAAATCACATTTTTCTAAAAGAATTAACTGTGCATGTGACTTCCCCAAGCATCATCCTTTCTATCCCATTCTCCAGCTTAAGGAGATCAGTTAAGGTATAATTTGTCTTGCAGTCCAAGTTGATAAATTTACTACTTCCATTTTGGAAACTGCAAAAGGTATCATGTCTGAAATTGAAATCTGTGGATTTCCTTTTGATATAATCTGACTATAAGAACTAGTTCCTTACATGCAGTTAATAGTATATTCCACCATGATAATAGTTCAAGCTCTCTTTCTTAAGAAATTCTAACGATGTTTCAAGTCCTGCCAAATAAGACGAAGTCACTGTACTGTGCTCTCTCTCTCTCTCTCTCACACACACACACTCAAAACCAGAAAGAAGTTTTATGACAAATTCCACTGTTCTTCAAAAAGTGAGATTTAGAGAAAGATATCCTACTATTTCTATGAAATTTCCCAAGTAAAACTGTTAACTGGTGAAACTGGAACAGATATTTGCTTTTTCTTTCTTAAAACAATGAAATTTAGTCTTTGGGATTTTCTCCTTCCATGTTAAGAGTTATATAAAGTATACCTGAGATAAATAAACTGTTGGCAACTAGGAATTTAAAAACTGCTACTAAGATGGAGACCTTATTATTCATTGCTTAGTATGTTAAAAGAGCAATCAAGCTTTATATGAGGTAGGGCTGTAGAGCAGTAAGGCTGATTTATAAGTCACGTAGGAAACTTGGTTTCATTACAGATATACACAAAGTAAGATGCTAGAATTCATATCAGATGCAAGCAGTGGGCATTGTTTTCCTCCTGATACTGCATTTACCTGATTATTCACCTTTTACGAATTATAATAGCATCATACTTCCCTCACCCCTCTTGCAAGCCTGACTGAAGCATTATAACGTAGTCTGGATATCAGCATGTATACACTTACCAAGAAATTCCTTCTGGTTCAAATTTGTTGCAGCCATTATTATTCTACGCTGAGAAATTTCCTAGCTTAAATTCTGGAACTTCTTTAAAATGCACATTTTCTTTTAGCGCATCACTAGGTAAGTGTTACAAGTTTGAATGAAAGAATACCTTAATCCCCAATGTGTAAAAAGGTGTGCCACTTGTTTTGGGTCCTTAAATTTCCGAGGATTCTGCAGGCAAAGTGAATATGGACATCTTCTTGGTTTCCTGACTCTTGGTGAAGCAAGAGATTGCTGCTGTTAATTGTGCAATCCATGTTTTCTGTTAAGAAAGAAAAAATATATAGAGAGAAGAGAATGTTAAATTTCTCACATATTTGGATTAATATTTTCCTTTGTATTTGCTGACTTGCTCTTTAAAACACTTGCCTATGTTTCCCATTTTCTTTCTTAAATCGAATATATCATAAATATCTCTAATCACATATGAAAATGCAAATGGATTAGATGAATATGGTATGCAAGTTGGATAAACAATTGTGAGTAACCATAATAGTCAATGACGACTAATTACAAAGATGAATACTGGGAATATAAGTAGTTTGAAAGCTGAATTTCTTGAATTTCCACTTTGTGTAGTAACAGAAGTTCTTAATCAGTGGCATAACTTGAAAAACAGACTGAGGGAGGAAACTGACTCCTTGAAAATAATGTAGTCTTCCATTAATTGTCTGGCCACATTGCTGCCCTGATGAAAGCCTACCAGGGGAAAGAAAAAAATGGAAACTTCTAAGATAAAGAAACAAGAGTCAGATAGGCAGCTGTTCTTCGGCTCCATAGCTGTAAAAACAGTAGCATAGTTTCAAAGGGTGAAGAGAAGACTTGACACAGTTCATTTCTGCAGGAGCCCCTCACTTAAGCTGGCATCATACTGTGTGCATACTGGGGCTTTGGAAATTGATCGGAGCATCTTAAAAATCAAGCATGCAATCCAAAGCAGTTCTTGCCCCATTTCCTACAGACCTCCCAGAAGTCAGAGGCAGCTCTTGAGCTTCTGCCACAGGAAAAAATGAGGGAGGCTGTGTCAACACTAGGGATGTAAGAAGATGGTCAGTTCTGAGGTTTCTGAGCCTGGTATGGTCTAGATATTCATATCCTTCCCCTCCTTCCAACCTCCCCCCTTCCCAAAGCAGGAGAGGAAAATACACAAAACTTTCCATTCACTGTTCCTTAATGAGCTTGGGGTGAGATTTTTTTCCTTAAGTCTGAAGAATCAAAACCTACAAAATTGAAATACATACCTTGATGTTTTCTGTTTGGGCTTGTAATAAGAATGCTGCTATACACTGTCGATAGCTGTTTTCATGTTGTATGAGGAAAGAATTTCTCAGCCCAAAGACTAGAAAAAGATTAAAGACAAAAAGCCAAAGCATTTACTATGAAATCCAGTTCCTCAGTACATGAACCTGGATTTTTGTTTATTAATGAGTGTGGGAGGTTTATGTCGATTAAGAAAGAATCTGATTCCAAGACCAAGACTTTACTGCTGTGTCCAAAGAGAGACCACTTAAATATGAAAACCTTTTCTTCCTTAGCCAATGACTTCTGGGGCTTGAGGAAATGCATTTATGGCTTAAGTGATGGAAAATGTATTCCTTCCCAAGGAAAAAGCTTAGCATAATAGGTAGATTTTGTGTGTGTAAAATATAGATAATACAAATATGAAAAATAATACAATCATTGTTTCTTTGACCTCCACCACTCCTTTTAAAAATGTTTTATTTTTGTACTTAAAGGGCAGTCACATCAAAACAACAGTTAAACAAGTTAAGATGTAGCAAAAGTACAAAACCACCTGAATGCTTCACAGCAGTCCAAGAAAAGCCAAAAAATCGGACTCAAATAAAATCCAACATCCACCAAATTATGTGAAATGTAAAACAAAACAA
Source organism: Neophocaena asiaeorientalis asiaeorientalis (assembly GCF_003031525.2). Taxonomy (NCBI): domain Eukaryota; kingdom Metazoa; phylum Chordata; class Mammalia; order Artiodactyla; family Phocoenidae; genus Neophocaena; species Neophocaena asiaeorientalis. The sequence goes on from NW_020174057.1 coordinate 4,108,701, forward strand.
AAAATGTTGGCGTGGTTTCTGTGTTTGAAAAGAAACAGTCTGTTCTGTCATTTCCTAGCTGGTCTCTTAAAGAAATGATAGGAGATACTGGGAGAGCAGATTTTCCTCTTTTTATACAGCTGGAGCTCTTAAAATGAAAGCTTCTTCCTTGAATTATTTATACAGCACCAGGAATAAAATTTTGCAGCCTATACATTCTTTCTATAGTCAATTTATGTTCAGGAACAAACAAAACCAAACCAGGGCTGGTTCTGGGTCCAAACAAGTACTTCAGAGAGGAGGAGGACACGGACTCTTCCTGGGTGACCATTAAGCTGATGCTTGCTCACACTCATTATTTCTGTTCCTTGAAGTTTGTGTTTTGTTTTGTTTTGTTTGTTTTTGCGGTACGCGGGCCTCTCACTGTTGTGGCCTCTCCCGCTGCGGAGCACAGGCTCCAGATGCGCAGGGTCAGCGGCCATGGCTCACGGGCCCAGCCGCTCCGCGGCATGTGGGATCTTCCCGGACAGGGGCACGAACCCGTGTACCCTGCATCGGCAGGCGGACTCTCAACCACTGCGCCACCAGGGAAGCCCAGTTTGTGGGTTTAATTCAGACTCACTGAGGCAAGTTGGGCCTCATTTCAGAATCGAAGCAAATGTGAGACTTTTATTTTCTTAACTGCAAGAACTACTTCACTATTACAGATTGTAATAGAGTAAACCTCATAATTCCTAAATTCTACCACAACAAAGCCTGTCAAGGTCATGAAATTCTGTCCAGCTTCTCTGGGATGAGAGGACTTAAACCTATTAAAATGACTTTCTGGAAAAAAGATCTGGCTGTTTTTGTTTTACTCCCTGATTTTTCTCTTTATAAATTCCCTGTAGTAAGTGAGGCTTTAAAGATCAGGTTGTTGTTCTTGGTTGGATTTCAGATTCCATGTTCCTCAAAATTGTAACTGTAGTTCTCAGTTATTTAAGGTATCCCTCATCTGTTTAGTTTGTAATATGGCTACTAAGGGCTTAATAAACAAAAGGACCTGGTATGGCTAGGCTTAGAAAATAAAATAAGGAGATAATAAATGGTCAGGAATAGCTTTTTTCTCTCTGATGTTCTAATATAATGATTAACAATTAATAGTTGACATCATTTATTCAGCACCTACTATGTACTAGGCACAGTGCTATGTATTTTTTTCCTTTTTGTGTCATTTAAACAACACAGCAACTGTATAAGATAGGTCAACTAACTCCAAATAGCCAAAACAATCTTAAGAAAGAAGAATGGAGCTGGGGGGGATCACACTCCCTGACTTCAGACTATACTGCAAAGCTGCAGTAGTCAAAACAGTATGGTACCAGCACAAAAACAGATACAAAGATCAATGGAACAGGATAGAAAGCCCAGAAATAAACCCAAGCACTTATGGTCAATTAACCTACGACAAAGGAGGCAAGAATATACAATGGAGAAAAGACTGTCTCTTCAATAAGTGGTGCTGGGTAAACTGGACAGCTATTGTAAAAGAATGAAGTTAGAATGTTCTCTAACACCATACACAAAAATAAACTCAAAATGGATTAAAGACCTAAAAGTAAGACCAGATACTATAAAACTCCTAGAGGAAAACATAAGCAGGACACTCTCTGACATAAATTGCAGCAACATTTCTTTGGATCCATCTCCTAGAGTAATGAAAACAAAAGCAAAAATTTAAAAAATGGGACCTAATTAAACTTAAAAGCTTTTGCACAGCAAAGGAAACCATAAAACAAAAAGACAACTTACAGAATAGGAGAAAATATTTGCAAATGATGTGACCGACAAGGGATTCATTTCCAAAATATACAAAGAACTTATAAAACAACCCTCAAAAAATGGGCAGAAGACCTAAATAGACATTTCTCCAAAGAAGATACACAGATGGCTACAGGCACATGAAAAGATGCTCAACATCACAAATTATCAGAGAAATGCAAATAAAAACTACAATGAGATACCAGCTCACACTGGTCAGAATGGCCATTATCAAAATATCTACAAATAATAAGCTGGAGAGGGTGTGGAGAAAAGGGAATCCTCTTACACTGTTGGTGGGAATGTAAACTGGTGCAGCCTCTATGGAGAACAGTATGGATGTTCATTAAAAAACTAAAAATAGCATTACCATATGATCCAGCAATCCTACTTCTGGGCATATATCTGGAAAAGACAAAAACTATGATTTGAAAAGCTACATGCACCCCCAGTGTTCACAGCAGCACTATTTACAGTAGCCAAGACATGGAAACAACCTAAATGTCCATCGATAGATGAATGGATAAGGATGATGTGGTGTGTGATGTGTATGTATGTGTATATACATACATACACACACACACACACACACACACACACACAGGAATATTGGCCGTAAAAATGAAATAATGCCATTTACAGCAACATGGATGGACCTAGAGATTATCATATAAAGTGAAGTAAGTCTGACAGAGAAATACAAATATCATATGATACTGCTTATATGTGGAATTTAAAAAAGGGATACAAATGAACTTATTTACAAAACAGAAGTAGACTCACAGACATAGAAAACAAATTTATGGTTACCAAAGGGGAAGTGGGGGAGGGATAAATTAGGAATTTAGGATTAACAGGTACACACTACTATATATAAAATAAACAACAAGGACCTACTCTGTAGCACAGGGAACTAAGTTCAATATCTTGTAATAACCTATAATGGAAAACAATCTAAAAAAGAATATATATGTATGTATAACTGAATCATTTTGTTGTATACTTGGAACACTGTAAATCCACTATACTTCAATTAAAAAAAAAAAGGGTCAACTAATTCCCACTTACAAATAAGGGCACAGATTAGGTGAATTTTTCCAAGGTCACACAGCTTGTGAATAATATAGCCAGGATTTGAAACTAGGTCCCTGTCACTCCAAAGCACAATCTCTTCTTTTTTCACACTTCACACTCTCACTCTACAGCTATTCTACCTCATGCACTGTGTCTGAACAGTTAACCACCAGAGCAATGAGAAAAATATTTAAAAAACAGAAGTGAAATGGTAGTGGCAAGTCAAAAAGTAACAAAAGATGGTGGAAGTATGGTTTTTAAAAAGGTATTGATTTTATTTAAAAAGAAAAAGAAAAAGGAATACAGGAGAAAAAACATGCATCTCCTAAGGGAATCCTGTGATGTCAGATTTCCCATAAAGTCCAGTTGGCTGGCCGGGCTGTGGCTGACCTGAGCCCATGCTGCTTCCCTCTCTTGCTTGGGGGATCTGACACCTTCCTCCACTCACATCCATTTATCATGGCAGAATCTTCTAACTATGGCCACTGTAGTAAGAAGGTTGTGCTCCTCTGAGATGCCCCCTTTTAGGCTTGCTCGGGAAAGCTCTCTGGTTTATGCTGACTTTGGCCTGTGACAGTGATTGGTCCGTGCCAAATCTGATCTAAAAGGCCTTAAGGGCTGCCCAGTTGCTTTTCAGCAAATCTTAGTAGACACAGAAAGAATAGACAAAAGAGGCAGAAGACTCTAGTTCTGGATACAGGTTTCCCCTCATTGGAGCCCTGCTGCTCTTGGGGAGAGAGTTTGCATCCATTCACGAGTTAAACATTTAAATATACAACTTACATAACTTAATGATGTGAATTTTTGCTATTATTATTATTCATTGGTGTTTTCACTGTGTAATGTGGCTCTGCTGAGTACAAGCAGGTCCTGTGCTAATGACTGGTGCTCTGGGCTTGGCTGCTGGAGTGGGAACTGCAGGACATGGATGGTGCTCCCTCTTTTCCTGCTCCTCCCTTGGGACAGGAAGGCACTCTGCTCCTGCCTGGCTTTGCTGGTCTTCTAGGAGCCTGTACCCAAGAAAGAATGATGGATGCTTCCTTCTGAACACTGCTGCCACCCACCCAGTACTAAGTAGGCCAGAATGTCCTTCAAGTCCCTCTGAGGCCCAGGGCTTTCCTGACAGGATTTATTGATCTTTCATTGCTCTGAGAGCTCCATCTTTGTAACTCCAGGGCACTTACAGAGTGCCTGGTTCACAGGAGACGCTCAGGAAATGCTTGAAAAATAAAAATATACATTTCTGATCTATACACATGATGTATATGTGTATATGTATGTACATGTACATATTTATGTATTTATTTCTGGCATTTTTCTATAGAGCAATTGCAATAAAATATCTTAGGCTTGCATAGCATGTCATGGTTTACCAGTGCTTTAACAATAGCAATAGTACTAAAAATGGTTAACAGAATAACAATCCTAATGATAGCTATCATTTATTGAGTGCTTTACCTGCATTATTTCATTTAATTCTCATGACAGCTCACTGGGGTAGATATTATCCTGATTTTACCAAGATGAATCTGTGGCTTAGAAAATTTAAGTACCTTCACACAGGGTCACACAGCTAGCAAGTGGCAGAGCTGGGTCATCCAAACATTGGAAGCAAGTCCAATACTCTTTCCATAAGTAGCCTGTAGAGTGAGTGATATTTAGCTACACAGGAACCCAGTATTATCTTTCATGAAGATTTAAATTAGATTCATGTCGTGTTACCAAAAAAGGCCAACATAAAACTCTGGGATAGCAAACAGATGAGCTGAATGATGAAAATAGACACACACCTGACATGTGGAGTGGATCGAGACCTCTGACAACCAATCTGCCAAGTGGAATGGGCTGATTGAGCACCATACATGAACCACCTTCTTTGATTACTGTTTGTAGCTCAGGAATAAGTGAAGGGCACATTAAACCCGGGTCTGAGCCTCCAAGTTTCTAAAATTAAGGAGGAAAATAATGCAATAAGTAGGAAGTAAATATTGATGCACATACTTCAGGTACATCCTTAAGTAAACTGATTTTTAGAAACAATTGCTTGAAATCCAGCTTACTATTCTTTCTGGGTCTCGAAAAGCATTTCCCAAAGTACACAGTGATTTAAAGCATAGTGTTTCTGATCCCCAAGTTTAATTACCTGAATAAATAACAGTGTAATTTCATAGCTGGGAAACATTTAAATCATTATCACATCAATGGGAAGATCTTCATTTACAGTAGTATCCCTCTATGGTACTGAGTTAAATGAACAAGAAAGAGAAGCCTCATGTTGGCCAACTGTCCATGGGATCTTATACTAAAATCTAAATAAATAAATTCCATGCTGTATGATTTGTAAATAACTGAAATTGTTTTGAATATATAAAATACTGAATTTTTTTAAAAAGGGTGTCAGAGATTGGGATGTACGTGAAGTAATTTGTGCATTAAATAGCGAAGAGAAATTTAAAACAGATAACATTCCTTATTTCTTCTTCCAAAAAAATAAATGAAACCTGGTGTCTTCTCCAGGTGGTTCTCTCAGATTTATCAGACGGAAGAATTTAAAGAGGGATTTTAAACAGATAACATTACTTATTTTGGAATCAAGTTGTGAAGCATGAAACCAGAACATTATCTTATAATATGGCCAATAATGGGCTGCCACTAGTTCATGGCTCTGATTTGTGCCATTATGTAAAGAGAAGGTAAGCTGTGCTTAACGTCAGGTTTTAGAAGGGGACAGAGATTTTTCAGAGCTTGCCTGTCAGACATGCTAGCCTGGGTAGCTGAAAATAAGAGGCCATCCAAGTCTCAAAACTGTGACTTAGTACTCTCCAACACCCATTCCCCCCTCAACCACTGATCAACTATGCACAGATTAATGGGTGTCTATTTTATTGCTTAAAGACACTTAAATTATTTAGCTCAACTAATCAACATGCCATCTAAAAGCTTAGGTTATTGAAAGATCTGAGAGATCTAGTCTCATAATCTTACATCTGTGTAAGGCTAGTCATTTAGTAAAGAAGTGAGTGCGTTAGAACAACATTAGTTATCTCCGACAGCCAAAAACATACTGCAGATCCTCTTCCCATCTCTAAGGGCAGGTGTCTGAGAGCTGTAGAGGAGGCCTCTTCCTGAAAGCACTCACACACACCAGTCAGGGAAACTGTGAAATGGGACATTAGATAGAAAGCCTTTGGTGGACCATGAGACCCATGGCTTAACGGGGAGTAACAACAGTAATGGTAACCATTAATACTTAAGGGAGAAATCCCTATTCTTAGAAGGGATTTTGTGGCTCTAGCCCCTGGTGACTCATTTTTTCCCTGTGATGCCAACTGTACGTTTGTTTGGCTTCTGCAGTTCTTAATTATAGGCAGACACTGAGAGACCAGGGCTCCTTCCCACCTGCAGCCCCCGAAGCATCATTTCTCAGGAAGAACGTGAGAAGGGGTGGTGGATATCACCTCAGCACTTGGCCGCAGACAGTTTAGAGAGGGCCCTGCTCTGGCAGCTTTTGTTGTGGTAGTCAATTTGGATGAGGAAAAGGCGGATATGGACAAAAGTATCTTAATTTTATTTGCTGAGGCAGGCCAGGCATAAAGTCCTGTGGCTTCTGGGACTCTCCTCGAAAGTATACAGACTAAGTCATTCTAAAAATATACACACCCTTTGACATCCTTAAGAAATGGGACTTGCTTTTGTTACTGTTTTCAGTCCAGCACTCTACGATGGAAAAAGCCAGTATTTTAAAATGCCTCCATTTTTTAGAGGGTAAAGTCCGATCTGATGTATACGAAACTTTTCTCTTTTTAACTCAACTTATTCAGAAATATTTCTAAACTCATTTAGCAGAATTATTTAGAGACAACAGCATTTTACCTTTTTGTTGCGCTTAGTTTTCGTAACTAAGAGGAAATCATCAAAGAGAAACAGAAAAACATCTAGGAATCTTGTGCTTTCTGAGGAGAGAAAGAAGATGAAATTGGGGCTGGAAACAGTAAGCAGAGTTTTTTTCTTTTTCTTTCCTTTTAAATCAAAGAATCCCTTAGAAAACAACACAGGCCGGGGATCAGGGCACACGAGGCTTGCAGCTCAGGGGGCTACAATCACGTGGGTCAGAAAACTGCATTATGGTTGAATTGATTTCTCCCCAAGGCAGGGACTTGATGTGAGCCCACCCTTCCAACTTTAAAGACATTGTATTTGTAAGGCATTTCATGTGGATCTAAGGTTACCGGGATGGTATTTGTTGTGGTTTCAGCTAAGCCTAGGACACATCTATTGACTAACAGAACTCCAGCATTTTGGCCTCTTGACTCATCTGTGTGGTCATTGGCAAAGGTATACATTACCAGAAAAAAAGGCACTTTGTCATAGCTGTGGACTGAATTGCATCTCCCCCAAATTCTATGTGGAAGCCCTACCCCCCTCCCCACTGTGTATTTGGAATAAGGAAATAATTAAGATTAAATGAAAGCTTAAGGGAGGACCCCTGATCTGACAGGGTGAATGTCATCCCCAGAGCATGCGCTCTCCCTCTCTCGCTCTCTCTGCCACGTGTGGACACTGAGAAAGCTGGAAAGAGAGCTTTCACCAGAAACTGAATCAGCTGGCAACTTGACCTTGAACTTCCAGCCTCCAGAACTGTGAGAAATAAATGTCTGTTGTTTAAGCCACCCAGTCTGTGGTATTTTGTTATGGCAGTCCTAGCTGATTAAGACAGTCACTAAAACAATTTGTTTCTTAAGTTTTACAATGTGTCTATACAAGCATTAAATAATCTTCATGAAGCATTATATTTACAAATATATTTCTGATATCACTTTTGATAATAACTGAAGGCAAATAGGCTTTTCTACTTTTCCCTAAGAAGGGGATACTTGTAGAAGAGAAATAAAATATTAGAATGAGATATCCCCCTCTCATTTTAACTCTATCCCTTAGAAATTAGAAAAAGAAATGTTTAGTGAAGTCAGAAAGAGAAAAACAAATATCGTATATTAACGCATGTATGTGGAACCTAGAAAAATGGTACAGATGAACCGGTTTGCAGGGCAGAAATTGAGACACAGATGTAGAGAACAAACGTATGGTCACCAAGGGGGGAAAGTGGCAGGGCGTTGGTGGTAGTGGTTGGATGAATTGGGAGCTTGGGATTGACATATATACACTAATATGTATAAAATCGATAACTAATAAGAACCTGCTGTATAAAAAAATAAATAAAATTTAAAAATTTAAAAAACAAAAAAATTTAAAATTAAAATTTTTTAAAATTAAATTTAAATTAATTTTTAATTTAAAATGAATCTGACAAAGGTTACCCTTTCTAAAAGTTCCAAAAATAGTAATTTATATTAGCATACCAAAAAAAAAAGAAATGGTTAAATTTAAATGATTTTAGAGGAACATGCAGTCCTTGAGGGGGATGTGACAGGCACTTAAAGTACAAGAAAAATCAGTAAATATTTTTTACTATTCTATTTTATTTATATTTTTCTAGAAGTTCTTTCTCTATACATTTACCTGTGGAAACGAGACGTCCAAGGTTAAATTAATAAATAAAATATCTGGGATTCATTTTTAGTCTAAGTTTAGAGGAAAGATACTTTCTGTATTTGCATAGAAGAGAAATTAGATATTTTATTCAATCTTGAATTGTCCTTGAATAGTTTTGTTTTAATGTTTTCCATCACTACTAGAAACTCCTTTTTGCAAATTGGGCTGCAGCAAAGACTGCTGGTTGTCCCTTAAAAACCATTCTTCCCTTCTTTTGTAGTAATGACATTTCCAAGTTTTAGTGGGTAAACGCTCACTGTGAATAAATACTACATCTCCCAGCTTTCCTTGTAGCTAAATATGACCAAGTGACTAAATTCTGACCAATGGAATATGAGCTAGAACGTAGGCACACTGGTGACTCATCTTGGGGCCACAGAAGAAAGCAGTCTCTAGCTAGGATGGCAGAGCAAAAGGACATAAGAAACCTAGATCCCTTGTGGCTTCATGGAGTAAAGCTGTCATATAGCTCAGAATTTTACATGCGAGATAAATAAACCAGTCTCTCTCCAAGAGCTGGCTTAATATCCTAACTAACACATAGGGTGAGGAATGGGGCTAGACCTTTAAGACCTGTTAAATACTGCTTTCCTCACCCTCTGCCACTCCTATCTGATTAGGTGAATGACCATTGTCAAAATGAAGTAGCTTTGTTTTCTCCTTCTAACTTCAAGTATTTTAACAAACAGGTATGAGCATCTTCTATGTCCTAGACTTCATTCTAGGAAATGATGATTATTTTAGCTACCGTTTATTAAGGCCCTAGTTTTCCACCAAGCAGTCAACAAATACTGAGCACCTCCTATGCATCGATGATTAAGACAAAATCTCTCCTTCAAAGAGCTTTAATTATAGTGAGAGCAGATACATAATAAACAGAAGCAAGATTTTAGATAAATTCAAGAACTGATAGTGCTAAAGTAAATACAGGATTACGAAAAAGGACGACTAAGGAGGAAGACTGCAGGCATAAAGTTAGAGTATTCACATTTATTATCCCAGGAGTTTCAAGCTATGTGCCACACAACCAGATCTGAGACTTACAAACGTGTGCAGTTCTAACTCGATTAGGTCTTTATTTTTTCTCGAAGAGTCTGGCCTGTGGGGTTTTCATCACACTGCTAGAGAACAGAGCAGCGTCACTGACTTATTCTGGTTCTGCAGCAGCTTGAACAACGTGTGTTCTCTAGGTGCTACAGCTGCTGTGCCATCCTATTTGTCTGAACGTTACCTCTTTTTCTATTTAGAAATACCAGTCTGTGGGGAGTAATGCATTTGTGAAGGGTGTGCTGGCGTGAATTCCAGTGGGAAGCTGGTTATGCTCCAAAAGTTATAAAAACTTGGACCTTCTGGGAATGAGAAAATGCACTTCATTTCAACACTACAGTTTTTAAGGCTAGAAGAAATTTGAAACATATTAAGCGGTAGATACCATCGTCATGGTTATCACTATCACCATCATCATCATCATCATCAACATCAACATTTACAGAAGAGATTAAGAGAATTTAAACAATTTCCCCAAAGCCCACAGTTGGGGCTAGACCCCCTAATTCTTGGTCCAATGCTTCTTCCATTCAAAATGATGTCCTGTTTCTTTTAACACTATTACCCCCACCGACACCATATCTCTATGCCAACTCCGAGCCAAAGTCCCAGTGACTTTAAACTTGATTTGACACTACTATACGACACACCCCTCTCTGATGAAATCTGACTAACAGCATGTGCTGTCAGACAGGAGCCTGGTGTTAGTAATGGTTACGTAGGTCATCCCCATTCTACCACATCTGACTCTACAAGAAACTTTTCCTGAAAAGTTGGGTTGAACCATAACTACTCCTTCTTAGGCCAGTCTCCCACCCATGCTTCCATGACAAGTACCCCCATCCTACTTGGTATGTGAATACACATCTGACACGGCTTTTCACCAAGAGATTTTTCATGGTCATGTTCATCCAGCCTCTACATGGCCTCCCATCACGTCCGCACCTGAATGCTAAAACTGACTCCCTGACCCACTCCCTCCGCCACCCTCAGGGTCATCTACCAACCTTTCAGGTAGATAGATAAGCACACTTGAAGGTCTTCGACTCATTTCCTCTTCATTTTATCAATCATAAAGCTCTCCTGTTTTTGCCTTTGAAATAGCTCTCACATTTATCCTTTTCGATCCACGCCCATTTCTAACATTTTAGGGTAGGCTGGTGGGTCTCACAGTTGGGAATTTGGTAGACAGAGGGAAGAGGGGAAATAAAATCTCTGGCGATTCCAGGTGGAGGCCAGCTTTGCAGGGACAGGCACGGGATTGTACACAGAACTGTGTCTTGCTTCATGACATTTGGTTTTGGTTGGATTTGGCTTTGTCACAATGATATAATTATTTTTGAAATTGTAAAAGAAAGGGTAAGATTGTTATCTTTCCAAACGAAAGTGGGAGGGGAGAGGTCTACAGGTGGAGAATGGTTGAGAAACACAGGCCCAGGCTCTTCCCACTCCATCCTGCATCACTGTGGCGCCTTCAGGCTGGCCTCTCTGCTTTGGTCTCCTCTTCTAGCCATTTTGGGTACTGCTTCCCATAGCTCTTTCTCCAGCACCCTTTTAAGCCTCTCATCTCCCCGAGCGCTCAGTGGCTTCCTGTTGCCTGCAGTGTCCTGGCTGGGTCCCTCTGGCTTTCAGGGCAGTGGCTATGGTTCTGGAAGCCTGCTAGGGTGAGGCAGCCTGGCCTGGGTCTGGATGCTGCCATTAGCTTGCCAAGGGACCCTGAGCATGACAGACAACCTCCCCAAGTGTCCCCTGTGACATGGGATGAAATGTAACTTCTCTGCATAACTCACTGGAAGGAAAACATGCATGAAAAAGCCCTTTGATGTAAAAAGCTGGACATGTCTATCTTTCGAGTTGGCAGTTGTCTTGCAGGGGTTATGTCCCAAGCTGACATCTGGCGCTATCCCTAAAAGAGAGCAGGTTCTCAACAGGTGTGTACTGAATAAGGAATTACTGCCTGGCACCCCCCAAAAAGATCTCAGGCAACCTCACATCCCACAGGGCTTCACACACCGCAGGTGCTCAATCAAGATTTTGTGAAGAAATGAATCAATGAATGAATGCAAATCTTATTTCAGTCGGGTAGCCCTTTCTGATAATATTTACTGAGCCCTGACTCTCTGCCAATGGTTCTTTCAAGTGCTTATACATCCATTAGCTCATTTAATCCTCACACCAAAGAGGGGACACTGCAGCATGGGGGGATTGCTGTTAAGTGCCCCAGGTTACACAGGCAGCAAAGGCTGAGCTGGGAAGGGAAGCTGGCAGGCAGCCTCGGGGATCTCCCTCCTAACCACGCTGCCGTGAGCCTATTCTCTCAAGTGGCTTCTGCCTCCAAGCCTTTTCTCTTGCTGTGCTTTTCATCCGGGATGTCCTCCCTCCTGTCCTTTCACTGAACTACACCCTTCTATCCCCCCGAAGCCCGCCTCCAGTCCCATGGACCACATGAAGCCTTTCCTGGGTACTCCAGCATCAGACTCTCTTCTGGACTTAGACTGCAGGTCTGCTCATTATGGCAGCACTTCCCAACTAGAGGGAAAGGATTATCCAGAATAGTGACTTTTCTATCCTCCAGTGGTACCTACACAATGCAACGTGTGTTACATAATAGGTTCTCAGTCAACACTGAGAGTATGATTGCCCAGCTCACTGGAGGAGTAAAATGAGGGTGGTAACAGCTGACATTGAGTGGTTACTATATTCCAGACCTTCAGCTAAGCTCTTCACATATGTTACTTCACTTTAACATCCAGCTTGTAAGACAGATATTGTTATCCTATTTTACAGAGAGAAAATGGAGGGCGTGTGGCTAGTTACGTCGTGGTTTGATCAAGCTGGAGTCTGTTTGACTCCATAGGATGCTCTCTGATTCACATCTTCCATCGCCTTGGCCATACGGAAATACAATTCTTGCCACCCTTTGACAAGCAACAGTTGGACAAATCACAAGGTAGCAAAGATGTTGGGTTTGTAAAGGAAGCCGTTATTTACCTGCAAGAGTTAATTTTCCTTCATAGAGAAGGTGTCTGTTGGTTGCTGACAGGATGTTTTCTGCCATGTGTTCTTTAAAAACGTGTTTTAGGCACTGGCAAAACAAGGGAGGAAATCAAAGAGATGTTGTTAGTGATGGGAGGACAGCATATTCTAGAAGCTGGGGCAATGTACTCTGTCTAGAAAGTTCCTGACATTTGGAAATGCCAGTAAATGCACATGGGAATGGGAAAGAATGGGAAAAATGCTTAGAAGGACCAGTTCAGGAATGGCATGAGGAGGTCAGCCTCCCCACACACAATGTCATGTGGATGAAGGCTTTACTTCTTGCTAGATTTTTAATTCTAGTGGGCAGCTGGGGACTCTGTAAGACTAGTATACTTCCACTTGAATGCCAAACGTTTAGAAAGGGACACAGGTTCTAATTGATCCTTTCTGTACCTCTGGAATGAAAAACCTTTTATCTCTATCCCAAAGTGGAGGCCACGCTATAATCTCCTGTAGATGTCTGCATTTTTGAAAATTGTCAAGCCACTTCACTTTTCCTTCAAGATCCCCTGAAAGACAAGACACATCCAGTATATGTTTAACTGCGTGAGGCATTACAGCATAAAATTTAACCAAGATCCACAGGAATCATTTAGAGATATTGACCGCCCCTGGAGCCAAACCATATCTTAGGTTCATTTAACATACTTCCTGCTGTTTAAATGCCTTAGAAAAACTCGCTAATTTGAAATCAGCCTCTTGCAGAGAAAAATGAAGCTGAACTAATTTAACTCAGTAAGTTGGAAATGTATTGTGCATTTTTATTTCAATAATACTAACAGTTCCCTTAGTAGCTTTCTCATATTCCCTACATCACACAGCTTGTGATTACAGGAAGGAAAAAAAAATCAGACTAACAAGGACAAACATATCCTTTTGTCTTAATCATAAAACATATATTCACTTTATGGTAAGGTTGATTATTTCTTTTGGTAAGAACTCATTTTCTCTTTGAAGGTCTATATTAATTTTCCAATGTTTTTTAATAACATATTGCTATTGAGGTTTTGAAATGATTTTTGAAAACATGGAGGGCATGTCGTAGACCCAGAGAATCACATGGTTAGGGAATCCTTGAGAATTCTCCATCTTTAAGCTTTAAAGGAAGGCCACAGGGATCTCTTTCCCCAACAATGAGAATTCATTTTATTGAGAAATTCCTAGAAGAGATGTTATCTGCCTCACAAACTTATCAAAATGAGTAATAATCTGCAAAATTACTTTAAAAGTTTAAAAAAGTCTGTCTTTAACTGATTTTTTTGTCTTAATCACTTGATAAGCTGAATTCTAGTTCCTTGGGTTATTTTAGAATTTCAACAAAAAATTTTAAAAAAGGAAAGAAACTCCTAAGTGAATGGTCATTTTATTTTTAAACATGCAAAAGAAAAAGAAATATGTCATTTCTGTACAGCTGATTATCATCATTTTGAATTGTTCCCTTTTGATGCTCCCCAGGAAATCTTGGTTTATGGACATATACCATGAACTTCTTTATTTGAATTTGATTATACAGAGCTACCCAAACAAACTTAAGTCATCACAGGGCTTTCTCTTTTCCTATTCCCAAATTTCGGGTCTAAAGATTGCAGTTGGCATTATATTTAGATTGGCCCTGGATTTCAGTGACCTAAAAAAAATGACGGATGGTAATTTATTCTCCAGAAAGGCTTCCCATGCTGTTTACTCCCATTTGCTTTGTGTGTGGGTTCAGTATGGATGTTAAAAACAAAGTACCTTCATCATCTGGGAAGTAGAACTTTTCCTGCCTGAACTCACATCTGAAAGCCTTGGAGACGGGGCCACGTCCTGCGTGAACTTGGAGTTAAGAGTTCTCATAGGGTTCGCCAGGATGTGACTGGAGCCCATTGTTTTGAGCGTGTTTGATTTACAATGCAAACTCAAACTGGAATCCACATTTCGGAAAGCCATGACCTCAAGGCAATGGAATTACCTCCTAGGATGGAAGCCCAAATGGTTCCCAGGAGCCAGACGGTCCCCCAACTCTTTGATGAAAGCTGACACTGGAGCTCTGGGTCACTCATCTCAGGGACTTACAGATTGACTTTTCCACCTTTTCCTTGATGGAGTAGATCATGATTTTCTCCGTAGAGTCTGTACTCCTTTTCCAGATGCTCTTCAGCAACAAGGGGTATCGAGTCAGCCTGTGTAGTTGGGGCCACTAGGAGGAGCTCAGGTAGGTGAAGGCGTCTGCACTGTTCATCGTCCTCACACCACTGGGGAAGGCAAAAGCAGGTGGATCAGAACATCACTTCTCCTGTCAAGACACTGAGAAGATGAGTCAGCCTGTGTAGTTGGGGCCACTAGGAGCTCAGGTAGGTGAAGGCGTCTGCACTGTTCATCGTCCTCACACCACTGGGGAAGGCAAAAGCAGGTGGATCAGAACATCACTTCTCCTGTCAAGACACTGAGAAGTCCGGACACAAGAAACCCTTAGAGATTTCACTCAGTAATGACATGACACACCTGTGAGCTTGCTAGGAAAATTTATAAGCCATGGACTAGACTTTGCTTTTGAAAATTCCATATTAAATTGTCATAGCAAGCATCTATCTACCAGTACTAAATTCAGGGTCTGAAACGGGTTTTTTCAATGTGCTTAAGAAGTATTATTGAATATTACTGACTGAAACATTGCTGCTTTCCAATTAAATAAATGAAAGAATCTTCCTTCAGATATCTTGCCTTCCCAGCAATGGTGATGAAGGAAGAGGTCATCAGCACCACCTATAACACCACCCCCTCAATCCTCCTAAATGGGGAAACTGATGTCAAGATTTGAATGCACAGGAAAAGTTTGAATTTGGTTAAATCCCCTAGAAATTGCATACTCCATCAGTGGCCGTGTAAGATGTATTAATACACATATTTCAGGCTTGTTTACCCTTGTCACTGAAGAGTTTAGTTTTGCCCCTTGCCTTCTCCTTTTCCCTGGCCCTTGGGGGAGATTTCTGGTTTTGCCAACTGTGCTCCCACTCTTGCTGCAATGCAGTTAGGAGAACTGAGAGTCAACACTACACAGGTAGACAGGAAAAGGAAGGATTTTTGCTTCGTGGGTCAGTTCCTTGACTCCTTTGTTGGAGGGAATCAGGATAATGAAGAGAAAATGAAAATAGAAGTTGAGGACGCTAAATTGTTCTACATGATATAGAAAAGAGAGAGGGAAAAAGACGTAGACAATTGTCAATAGGGAGAGTTTGTTCAAAGAGGCAGTTGCCAGGAGTACACACAATGGGGAATACATGAAAGGAAACTTTAGTAAGTATTGCTATGGGTGATACATTGGATTTCCATAAATGGTATTTTGAGAAATGCAAGCAACATGAGAATAGCTCCTCCATTTGTTTCACCTGCTGGACTGTTTCTTTGAATGTGACACTGTTTGAACCTGAGGGGTCCCAGCCTTTGTGCAGGTGACACATGACGCCTGGAGCCAGGTCTGTGGCTACTGCACACACAGGTACATCAAGAAGTATTATTAAGGGTGTGCTCACTTCCTCTTCTCTCCTCCCACCTGCTCACACCATACTGGTCCTGAGTTCAGCTCTAAATGGATCCTGCTCTCACACTAAATATTTTTCTTGCTGCGGGCTCTCGCCTCTTCCCTCTTTCATGCTCACTTCAGGCCCAGGTTAAGTCCTGACCCTCATGACCCAGACCCTCAAGACCAACCTCAGGTAGGTCAAGGTACAGTTGGTTCTACTATCTGTAGGTTCTGCATTCTGAAATTCAATGAACTGTGAACTGAAAATATTTGGGGAAAAAAATTCGAGAAGGTTCCAAAAAGCCTGAATTTGTGGCCCAGCAGCAACCATTTACATAGCATTTCCACTGTATTTACAATATTTACATAGAACTTACCTTGTATTAGGTATTATGAGTAATCTAGAGATGATTTAAAGTATACGGGAGGATGTGTATTGGTCATATGCAAATACTATACCATCTTATATACGGGACTTGAGCATCCTCGGACTTTGGTATCTGGAACCAATACCCTGTGGATACAAAGGGACGACTGTGCACTGCGGAAGGCTCCCTCTGCTTTCCCAAAGATATCTTCATACATCTTTATGCCCAGGTGTCAGCCCTTGCATTTCAGAGAGGTCGGTACAATTGGCTCAAACCTCCAACAAGTCCAAAACTCTCTTAGATATTTATAAACAGATATTCCAATGGCTTCTTCTGGCCCCTGGGCTCCTGTTTGTACACATTCTGTTTCTTTGCTGAACAGCATGGGCCAAATGCCACACTTAGCCCTTTGGTAGGTTTCCTGTGTCAGTTTCCACTGTAAACCCACTCATGCCAAACATTTTATGAGTGTATGTGTTCATTTTACTGAAGATTTCAGATCATGGGGAGGGCTCACAGCCCACAGTCACCACCCACCATCCCATTTTGCTGGCTCCATTCTCTTCTTTGAAGGGAGAGAGCTCTCTCTCTCTCTTTCCTCTCCAACTTTCCCCTTTTTCTCTCCTAGCCTCGTGCTTTGCAATTTGTCCTGGTCTTTCATAGCCTGACCATGTCCCTGGAGGGTCGTACCCTCCTACACTAGCAGCTTTATCACATCTCTTTTAAAAACATCCGGGACTCTTCCTTACAGGAGTTCTGCCGGGAGTGATCTTTCCCACCTCTCCACCTACAGATGGCAGGTCAGAAAGGTGCGTGGAGGATGGAGCTCTAGGGGCCAGGCTTCAAGGTGGAGGGACCAGCCCCCCGTCTCTGCACCTCAGATTCTTCTTTAAAATGGGGGACGGCACTAGATGACTTCCCCTCATCCAGCTCAAAATGGCTGTGATTCTCATTGGGGCTGGAAGGGACGAAGGGAGCAGGGACTGCAGACGTGGAAAGGCTGGAAGTGGGGAGGAGTGGAAAGAGGAGGTGTGGAGAGGCTGTAGTCTGTGGCCTTAGTGGCTGATTTCCATGCTGAGTCACTAGCAGCAGCATTCCAGCACTACCTGCTGGTCCTTGTGGGAGGCTGGGGAGTTCCAGTAACTGATTTCTCAGCAGCAGTTAGGGATTCCCTCAAAACACACAACCCTGAGCCACTGCTCCAAATTTCCATGTTGTAGGGAACAGCTCTGGCTGCCAGTACCCACCGGTATTCAGGGTAAATATAAAAACACCTAATCTCCCCCATGTATCAATCAGAAAAGAAACACCAGTGGTAAATAATTCAGACAAAGATCCAGGCAGAGATACTGGAAGCTTTTAGTGTTTTAGAAGGTCTCAGAAGAGCAAAAAAAAAGATATTTGATGATTCTAAAAGTAAAACTATAAGTTTTTTTTTCATCTCTCTATTGGCTTTACTTTTTAGAAACATTAGGGAAAGAAAAAAAATTCTCTGTCATGAGAGATTGGACATAAAAGTCCTTTTCGTGGATGGGTCTAGATCAATGGACCCTGCATCAGTTTTATAATAAATAAACTTATAGGTGGGAGATCAAGATGGTGGAATAGAAGGACATGGAGCTCAATGACGCCCACAAATACATCAAAAATACATCTATACGTGGAACAACTCTCACAGAACACCTACTGAATGCTGGCAGAAGACCTCATACAGCCAACACTGCGAGAAAGATCACCGTGTAACCAGGTAGGACAAAAGAAAAAAAAAGAAAGCAGGACGGGACCTGAACCCCTGGGAGGGAGCTGTGAAAGAGGAAAGGCTCCCTCACCCTGGGAACCCCCTTCACTGGCTGGGAGATCAGCCGGGACAGAAAGGGAGCTTCAGAGGCTTGACAGTGCAGCAACCAGCTTAGAGCTGGCAGGAGAGAGAGACACCAGCACACCTGGTCCTGGCCACCTTGCTGCACTCCCCAGCCCAAGACATGTGTGTCTCCTGGTATGAGTGGAGGCTGGGTGCTGAAACTTGGGCTTCAGTGGACAGAGCTGGGGAGAGGACTGGGGGTGGCTCTGTGGAGAAGCTGGAGGGGCTGGAGTGTGGCCTGGGCTGCAACTGGGGCTGTGTGCAGGATGAAGCCTGGGTCCACCAAAGAAGCCCCACTGTTAACAAGCCCTTGAAGGGAGGAGTGGGGCCCCGCGAGAGCAGCCTCACCCTCACAGTGCTCGAAGTGGGCAGGGCTCCGCCTCTACGAATTCTGTGCCAATGGATCGGCGCTGGTGGCTTTGTGAGCACAGCACCTGAGGGACATCCAGCCTGACTGCCTGCATTCCCATGGCTGAGGAGGACCTGAGGGCAGTGCCAGCAATGGTGTACTTTCTGAGCACGCACAATGGGTGATAGATGACACCACAGATCACACTTGCCGGTGGACAGCTCCTGAGGAGGAATACTCAGTGACTCCCAGTGGGAGTGCTCCAGTACTGCCTACCTCACACCACAGCTCAGAAACAGACATGGGGGCTTCCACCCCAACAACTGGGAAGCAGACCCTGTCCCAGCAAGGCTATGACAAGCACAGAGCAAAGAGGAGGCCCCACTCAGGCTCTGGTCACCACAGAAACAATAACACCCCCCATCAAGGGGATAACAACCAGCATACATGGAGGAAAGACATGGCAGGCATGCATACTAAAAACAGCCCTTGCACCAAAAATATTAGACTCACACAGACTACAAAGGGAGGCTTTCACGTAAAAACAGCCCTTCAAGACCACAGTAGATAACTGCTTCTCCTAAATTCATAGAGTCAAAGAAATATAAGCAAAACAAAGAAGCAGAGGAGAGTCATTGACAGGAAGACACTGGATCTCACCAAAAAAGATACCCCACATCCAAAGAAAGGAGAAGCCACAATGAGGTGGTAGGAGGGGCATAATCACAATGAAATCAAATCCCATAACTGCTGGGTGGGGGACTCACAGGCTGGAGAGCACTTACACCACAGAGTCCACCCACTGGAGTGAAGGTTCTGAGCCCCACGTCAGGCTTCCCAACCTGGGGGTCCGGCAATGGGAGGAGGAATTCCTAGAGAATCAGACTTTCAAGGCTAGCGGTATTTGATTGCAGGACTTCGACAGGACTGGTGGAAACAGAGACTCCACTCTTGGAAGGCACACACAAAGTAGTGTGTGCATCAGGACCCAGCGGAAGGAGCAGTGAGCCCATAGGAGACTGAACCAGACCTACCTGCTAGTGTTGGAGGGTCTCCTGCAGAGGCAGGGGGTGGCTGTGTCTCACCGTGAGGATAAGGACACTGGCAGCCGAAGTTCTGGGAAGTACTCCTTGGCGTGAGACTTCCCAGAGTCTGCCATCAGCCCAACCAGAGAGCCCAGGTAGGTTCCAGTGTTGGGTCGCTGCAGGCCAACAACCAACAGGGAGGGTACCCAGCCCCACCCATCCGCAGTCAAACGGATTAAAGTTTTACTGAGCTCTGCCCACCAGAGCAACAGTCAGCTCTACCTACCACCAGTCCATCCCATCAGGAAACTCACACAAGCCTCTTAGATAGCCTCATCCACCAGAGGGCAGACAGCAGAAGCAAGAAGAACTACAGTCCTGCAGCCTGGGGAACAAAAACCACATTCACAGAAAGACAGACCAGATGAAAAAGCTGAGGGCTATGTACCAGATGAAGGAACAAGATAAAACCCCAGAAAAACAACTAAATGAAGTGGAGATAGGCAACCTTCCAGAAAAAGAATTCAGAATAATGATAGTGAAGATTATCCAGGACCCTGGAAAAAGAGTGGAGGCAAAAATTGAGAAGATGCAAGAAATGTTTCACAAAGACCTAGAAGAATTAAAGAACAAACAAACAAATGAACAATACAATAAGTGAAATGAAAATACACTAGAAGGAATCAACAGCAGAATAACTGAGGCAGAGGAACGGATAAGTGATCTGGAGGATAGAATGGTGGAATTCACTGCCACATAACATAATAAAGAGAAAAGAATGAAAAGAAATGAAGACAGCCTAAGAGACCTCTGCGACAAAATTAAACACAACAACATTCGCATTATAGAGGTCCCAGAAGGAGAAGAGAGAGAGAAAGCACCCAAGAAAATATCTGAAGAG
>NW_020174057.1:4129216-4194628 GCF_003031525.2 Neophocaena asiaeorientalis asiaeorientalis
GGCACACACAAAGTAGTGTGTGCATCAGGACCCAGCGGAAGGAGCAGTGAGCCCATAGGAGACTGAACCAGACCTACCTGCTAGTGTTGGAGGGTCTCCTGCAGAGGCAGGGGGTGGCTGTGTCTCACCGTGAGGATAAGGACACTGGCAGCCGAAGTTCTGGGAAGTACTCCTTGGCGTGAGCCCTCACAGAGTCTGCCATCAGCCCAACCAGAGAGCCCAGGTAGGCTCCAGTGTTGGGTCGCTGCAGGCCAACAACCAACAGGGAGGGTACCCAGCCCCACCCATCCGCAGTCAAACGGATTAAAGTTTTACTGAGTTCTGCCCACCAGAGCAACAGTCAGCTCTACCTACCACCAGTCCCTCCCATCAGGAAACTCACACAAGCCTCTTAGATAGCCTCATCCACCAGAGGGCAGACAGCAGAAGCAAGAAGAACTACAGTCCTGCAGCCTGGGGAACAAAAACCACATTCACAGAAAGACAGACCAGATGAAAAAGCTGAGGGCTATGTACCAGATGAAGGAACAAGATAAAACCCCAGAAAAACAACTAAATGAAGTGGAGATAGGCAACCTTCCAGAAAAAGAATTCAGAATAATGATAGAGAAGATTATCCAGGACCCTGGAAAAAGAGTGGAGGCAAAAATTGAGAAGATGCAAGAAATGTTTCACAAAGACCTAGAAGAATTAAAGAACAAACAAACAAATGAACAATACAATAAGTGAAATGAAAATACACTAGAAGGAATCAACAGCAGAATAACTGAGGCAGAGGAACGGATAAGTGATCTGGAGGATAGAATGGTGGAATTCACTGCCACATAACATAATAAAGAGAAAAGAATGAAAAGAAATGAAGACAGCCTAAGAGACCTCTGCGACAAAATTAAACACAACAACATTCGCATTATAGAGGTCCCAGAAGGAGAAGAGAGAGAGAAAGCACCCAAGAAAATATCTGAAGAGATTATAGTTGAAAACTTCCCTAATGTGGGAAAGGAAATAGCCACCCAAGTCCAGGAAGCACAGAGAGTCCCATACAGGATAAACCCAAGGAGAAACATGCCAAGACACACAGTAAACAAATTGGCAAAAATTAAAGACAAAGAAAAATTATTGAAAGCAGCAAGGGAAAAACGACAAATAACATACAAGGGAACTCCCATAAGGTCAACAGCTGATTTCTCAGCAGAAACTCTACAAGCCAGATGGGAGTGGCAGGACATATTTAAAGTGACGAAAGGGAAGAACCTAAAACCAAGATTACTCTACCCAGCAAGGATCTCATTCAGATTCGATGGAGAAATCAAAAGCTTTACAGACAAGCAAAAGCTAAGACAGTTCAGCTCCACCAAACCATCTCTACAACAAATGCTAAAGGAACTTCTCTAAGTGGGAAACACAATAGAAGAAAAGGACCTACAAAAACAAACCCAAAACGATTAAGAAAATGGTAATATGCACATACATACTGATAATTACCTTAAACGTGAATGGATAAATGCTCCAACCAAAAGACACAGGCTCACTGAATGGATACAAAAAGAAGACCCATCTATATGCTGTCTACAAGAGACCCACTTCCAACCTAGGGACAGATACAGACTGAAAGTAAGGGGATGGAAAAAGATACTCCATGCAAATGGAAATCAAAAGAAAGCTGGAGTAGCAACCCTCATTGCAAATAAAATAGAATTTAAAATAAAGAATGTTACAAGAGACAAGGAAGGACACTACATAATGATCAAGGAATCCATCCAAAAAGAAGATATAACAATTACAAATATACATGCACCGAACATAGGAGCACCTCAATACATAAGGCAACTGCTAACAGCTATAAAAGAGGAAATCGAGAGTAACACAATAATAGTGGGGGACTTGAACACCTCACTTACACCAATGGACAGATCATACAAACATAAAATTAATAAGGAAACACAAGCTTTAAGTGACACTATACACCAAATAGATTAAATGATATATATGGACACTGCATCCCAAAACAGCATATTACACTTTCTTCTCAAGTGCACAGAGAACATTCTCCAGGATAGATCACATCTTGTGTCACAAATCAAGCCTCAGGAAATTTAATAAAACTGAAATGATATCAAGCATCTTTTCTGACCACAACACTGTGAGATTAGAAATCAATTACAGGGAAAAAAAAATGTAAAAAACACAAACACATGAAGGCTAAACAATACATTACTAAATAACCAAGAGATCACTGAAGAAATCAAAGAGGAAATCAAAAAATACCTAGAGACAAATGACAATGAAAACACGATGATCCAAAACCTATGGGATGCAGTAAAAGCAGTTCTAAGAGGGAAGTTTATAGCAATACAATCCTATCTCAAGAAACAACAAACATCTCAAATAAACAACCTAACCTTACACCTAAAGGAACTAGAGAAAGAATAACAAACAAAACCCAAAGTTAGTAGAAGGAAAAAAATCATAAAGATCAGAACAGAAATAAATGAAATAGAAACAAAGAAGACAATAGCAAAGATCAATAAAACTAAAAGCTGGTTCTTTGAGAAGATAAACAAAATTGATAAACCATTAGACAGAATCATCAAAAAAAAGAGGGAGGGCTTCCCTGGTATTGCAGTGGTTGAGAGTCCGCCTGCTATGCAGGGGACACAGGTTCGTGCCCCGGTCTGGGAATATCCCACAGGCATTGGAGCAGCTAGGCCCGTGAGCCATGGCCGCTGAGCCTGCGCATCCAGAGCCTGTGCTCCGCAACGGGAGAGGCCGCAACAGTGAGAGGCCCGCGTACCGCAAAAATAAATAAATAAATAAATAAAAAGAGGGAGAGGACTCAAATCAATAAAATTAGAAATGAGAGGGAGAGGAGCTTCAAGATGGCAGAAGAGTAAGACGTGGACATCACCTTCCTCCCCACAAGTACATCAGAAATACATCTACACGTGGAACAACTCCTACAGAACACCTACTGAACGCTGGCAGAAGACCTCAGACCTCCCAAAAAGCAACAAACTTCCCAAGTACCTAGGTAGGGCAAAAGAAGAAGAAAACACAGAGACAAAAGAATAGGGATGGGGCCTGCACCAGTGGGAGGGAGCTGTGAAGGAGGAAAGGTTTCCACACACTAGGAAGCCCCTTTGCAGGCAGAGACTGCGGGTGGCAGAGGGGGGAAGCTTTGGAGCCACGGAGGAAAGTGCAGCAACAGGGGTGCGGAGGGCAAAGCACAGAGATTCCCGCACAGCGGATTGGTACCGACCAGCACTCACAAGCCCGAAAGGCTTGTCTGCTCACCTGCCAGGACGGGTGCGGGCTGGGAGCTGAGGCTCGGGCTTCAGAGGCAGATCCCAGGGACAGGACTGGGATTGGCTGTGTGAACACAGCCTGAAGGGGGCTAGTGTGCCACAGCTAGACGGGAGGGAATCCGGGAAAAAGTCTGGACCTGCCTAAGAGGCAAGAGACGATTGTTTCTGGGTGCACAAGGAGAGGGGATTCAGAGCACCACCTAATCGAGCTCCAGAGATGGGCGCAAGCCACGGCTAACAGCACAGACACCAGAGACAGGCGGGAAATGCTAAGGCTGCTGCTGCAGCCACCAAGAAGCCTGTGTGCAAGCACAGGTCAGAAGCCACACTTCCCCTCCCAGGAGCCTGTGCAGCCCACCACTGCCAGGGTCCCATGATCCAGGGACAACTTCCCCGGGAGAACACAGGGCACGCCTCACACTGGTGCAATGTTATGTTGGCCTCTGCTGCCGCAGGCTCACCCCACACACTGTACCCCTCCCTCCCCACCGCCTGAGTGAGCCAGAGCCCCCAAATCAGCTGCTCCCTTAACCCCGTCCTGTTTGAGAGAAGAACAGACACCCTCAGGCGACCTACACACAGAGGTGGGGCCAAATCCAAAGGTGAACCCCAGGAGCTGTGCGAACAAAGAAGAGAAAGGGAAATCTCTCCCAGCAACCTCAGGAGGAGCAGATTAAATCTCCATAATCAACTTGATGTACCCTGCATCTGTGGAATACCTGAATAGACAATGAATCGTCCCAAATTGAGGAGGGAGCAACGATATATACATTTTTTTCCCTTTTTGTGAGTGTGTGTGTGTATGCTTCTGTGTGTGATTTTTGTCTGTATAGCTTTGCTTTAACCATTTGTCCTAGGGCTGTGTCTGTACATTTTTCTCGTTATTTTTTGCTTTTGTTTTCTCTTAGTATAGTTTTTAGTGCTTGTTATCATTGGTGGATTTGTTCTTTGGTTTGGTTGCTCTCTTCTTTCTATTACTGAAAAAAATTTTTAAATAATTATTTATTTTAATAACTATTTTATTTTATCTTCTTCTTTCTTTGTTTTTTCTACCTTTTATTCTGAGCCGTGTGGAGGACAGGCTCTTGGTGCTCCAGCCAGGCATCAGGGCTGTGCCTCTGAGGTGGTAGAGCCAACTTCAGGACACTGGTCCACAAGAGACCTCCCAGCTTCATGTAATATCAAATGGCAAAAATCTCCCAGAGATTTCCATCTCAAGACCCAGCTCCACTCAATGACCAGCAAGCTACAGTGCTGGACACCCTATGCCAAACAACTAGCAAGACAGGAACACAACCCTACCCATTAGCAGAGAGGCTGCCTAAAATCATAATAAGGCCACAAACACCCCAAAACACACCCCCAGACATGGACCTGCCCACCAGAAAGAATAAACAATACACTACTTAATAACCAAGAGATCACTGAAGAAATGAAAGAGAAAATCAAAAACTAACTAGAGAAAAATGACAATGAAAACACGACGACCCAAAACTTACTGGATTCAACAACAGCAGTTCTAAGAGGGAAGTTTATAGCAATACAATCCTACCTTAAGAAATAAGAAACAGCTAAAATGAACAACCTAACTGTACACCTAAAGCAATTCGAGAAAGAACAAAAAACCCCAATTTCTTCTCCAGTGCTCATGGAACATTCCCCAGGATAGATCATATCTTGGGTCACAAATCAAACCTTGGTAAATTTAAGAAAATTGAAATCGTATTAAGTATCTTTTCCGACCACAACACTATGAGACTAGATATCAATTACAGGAAAAAATCTGTAAAAAATACGAACACATGGAGGCTAAACAATACACTACTTAATAACCAAGAGATCACTGAAGAAATGAAAGAGAAAATCAAAAACTAACTAGAGACAAATGACAATGAAAACACGACGACCCAAAACTTACTGGATTCAACAACAGCAGTTCTAAGAGGGAAGTTTATAGCAATACAATCCTACCTTAAGAAATAAGAAACAGCTAAAATGAACAACCTAACTGTACGCCTAAAGCAATTCGAGAAAGAACAAAAAACCCCAGAAGTTAGAAGAAGGAAAGAAATCGTAAAGATCAGATCAGAAATAAATGAAAAAGAAATGAAGGAAACTATAGCAAAGATATTAAAACTAAAAGCTTGTTCAACCATTAGCCAGACTGATCAAGAAAAAAAGGGAGAAGATGCAAATCAATAGAATTAGAAATGAAAAAGGAAAAGTAACAATCAACACTGCAGACGTACAAAGGATCATGAGAGATTACTACAAGCAACTATATGCCAATATAATGGACAACCTGGAAGAAATGGACAAATTCTTAGAAATGCACAACCTGCCAACTAAGGAGAAACATGCCAAGACACATATGAATCAAACTTTCTAAAATTAAATACAAAGAAAAAATATTACAAGCAGCAAGGGAAAGACAACAAATGACATACAAGGGAATCCCCATAAGGTTAACAGCTGATGTTTCAGCAGAAACTCTGCAAGCCAGAAGGGAGGGGAAGGGCATATAAAAAATGATGAAGGGGAAAAACCACTAACCAAGATTACTCTACCCAGCAAAGATCTCATTCAGATTTGACAGAGAAATTAAAACCTTTACAGACAAGCAAAGGCTAAGAGAATTCAGCACCACCAAACCACATTTTAAACAAATGCTAAAGGAACTTAGCTAGGCAGGAAACACAAGAGAAGGAAAAGACCTACAATAACAAACCCAAAACAATTAAGAAAATGGTAATAGGAACATACATATAGATAACTACTTTAAACGTAAATGAATTAAATGTTCTAACCAAAAGACATAGACTAGTAGTAATAAACCTACCTAAGGAGAATAAAGCCCTGTATGCAGAAAATTATAAAACACTGATGAAAGAAATTAAAGATGATACAAATAGATGGAGAGATATACCATGTTCTTGGATTGGAAGAATCAACACTGTGAAAATGACTATACTACCCAAAGCAATCTACAGATTCAATGCAATCCCAATCAAACTACCAATGGAAAATTTCACAGAACTAGAACAAATAATTTCACAATTTGTATGGAAACACAAAAGATCCCGAATAGCCAAAGCAATCTTTGGAAAGATAAATGGAGCTGGAGGAATCAGACTCTCTGACTTCAGACTATATTACAAAGCTACAGTAATCAAGACAGTATGGTACTGGCACAAAAACAGAAATATAGATCAGTGGAACAGGATAGAAAGCCCAGAGATAAACCCACGCACATATGGTCACCTTACCTTTGATAAAGGAGGCAAGAATATACAGTGGAGAAAGACAGCCTCTTCAATAAGTCGTGCAGAGACGAGGGATAGATGGCGGAAGAGTAAGATGTGGAGATCACCTTCCTCCCCACAGATACACCAGAAATACATCTACACGTGGAACAACTCCTACAGAACACCTACTGAATGCTGGCAGAAGACCTCAGACCTCCCAAAAGGCAAGAAACTCCCCACGTACCTGGGTAGGGCAAAAGAAAAAACAGAGACAAAAAAATAGGGACAGTACCTGCACCAGTGGGAGCGAGCTGTGAAGGAGGAAAGGTTTGCACACACTAGGAAGCCCCTTCACAGACGGAGACTGCGGGGGGTGGAGGGGGGGAGCTACAGAGCCACGGAGGAGAGCGCAGCAACAGGGGCGCGAAGGGCAAAGTGGGGAGATTCCCGCACAGAGGATCGGTGCCAAGCGGCACTCACCAGACCGAGAGGCTTGTCTGCTCACCTGCTGGGGCAGGCGGGGCTGCGAGCAGAGGCTCGGGGTTTGGACGGAGCACAGGGAGAGGACTGGGGTTGGTGGCATGAACACATCCTGAAGGGGTTAGTGCACCACAGATAGCCGGGAGGGAGTCCGGGAAAAGGTCTGGAGCTGCCGAAAAGGCAAGAGACTTTTTCTCCCCTCTTTGTTTCCTGGTGCGCGAGGAGAGGGTATTAAGAGCGCTGCTTAACGGAGCTCCAGAGACGGGCGCGAGACACAGCTAAGAGTGCGGACCCCAGAGACAGGCAGGAGACGCTAAGGCTGCTGCTGCCTCCAACAAGAAGCCTGTGTGAGAGCACAGGTCACTATCTACACCCCTCTTCCAGGAAGCCTGTGCAGCCCACCACAGCCAGGTTCCCAGGATCCAGGGACAACTTCCCTGGGAGAACGCACGGCGGGGCTCAGGCTGGTGCAACGTCACGCCGGCCTCTGCCAACGCAGGCTTGTCCCACACTCCGTACCCCTCCCTCCCCCCGGCCTGAGTGAGCCAGAGCCTCTGAAGCAGCTGCTCCTTTAACCCCGTCCTGTCTGAGCGAAAAACAGACGCCCTCCAGCAACCTACACGTAGAGGCGGGGCCAAATCCAAAGCTGAGCCCCTGGGAGCTGTGAGAACAAAGAAGAGAAAGGGAAATCTCTCCCAGCAGCCTCAGAAGCAGCAGATTAAAGCTCCACAATCAACTTGATGTACCCTGCATACGTGGAACACATGAATAGACAACGAATCATCCCAAATTGAGGAGGTGGACTTTGAGAGCAAGATTTATGATTTTTTTCCCCTTTTCCTCTTTTTGTGAGTGTGTATGTGTATGCTTCTGTGTCAGACTTTGTCTGTATAGCTTTGCTTCCACCATTTGTCCTAGGGTTCTATCCGTTCGTTTTTATTTCTTAATAATTTTAATAACTTTATTTTATTTTACTTTATCTTCAAAAGGATTAATTTACAAGCAGCTCATGCAGCTCAATAACAAAAAAACAAACATACCAATCCAAAAATGGGCACAAGACTTAAACAGACATTTCTCCAATGAAGATATACAGACTACCAACAAACACATGAAAGAATGCTTAACATCATTAATCATTAGAGAAATGCAAATCAAAACTACAAAACCCATCATCGGATGAATGGATAAAGGAGATATGGCACATATGTACAATGGAATATTACTCAGTCATAAAAAGAAACAAAATTGAGCTATTTGTAATGAGGTGGATAGACCTAGAGTCTGTCATACAGAGTGAAGTAAGTCAGAAAGAGAAAGACAAATACCATATGCTAACACATATATATGGAATTTAAGGGAAAAAAATGTCATGAAAAACCTACGGGTAAGACAGAAATAAAGACACAGACTTACTAGAGAATGGACTTGAGGATATGGGGAGGGGGAAGGGTAAAAGTGAAGTAAGTCAAAAAGAGAAAAACATACTGTATGCTAACACATATATATGGCATCTAAAAAAAAATAGTTATGATGAACCTAGGGGCAGGACAGGAATAAAGAAAAAGACGTAGAGAATGGACTTGAGGACACGAGGGTGGGGGGAAGGGTAAGCTGGGATGAAGTGAGAGTGTGGCAGTGACATATATACACTACCAAAAGCAGAAACTAACACACCATTGTAAAGCAATTATACTCCAATAAAGATTTAAAAAAATAAATAAAATGGGAACAAAAAATAAACTAAAATTAGAAAAGAAAAAGGAGAAGTTACAACGGACACCGCAGAAATATTAAGCATCCTAAGAGACTACTACAGGAACTTTATGCCAATAAAAAGGAGAAACTGAAAGAAGTGGACAAATTCTTAGAAAGGTATAACCCTCCAAGACTGAACCAGGAAGACATAGAAAATATGAACAGACCAATCACAAGTAATTAAGCTGAAACTCTGATTAAAAATCTTCCAACAGGACTTCCCTGGTGGCACAGTGGTTGAGAGTCTGCCTTCTGATGCAGGGGACACAGGTTCGTGTCCCAGTCCGGGAAGATCCCACATGCCGTGGAGGGGCTAGGACTGTGAGCCATGGCTGCTGAGCCTGCACGTCTGGAGCCTGTGCTCCCCAACGGGAGAGGCCACAACAGTCAGAGGCACACATACTGCAAAAAAAAAAAAAAATCACTGATGAACATAGATGCAAAAATCCTCAACAAAATACTAGGAAACAGAATCCAACAATGCATTAAAAGGATCATACACCATTACCAAGTGGGATTTATCACAGGGATGCAAGGATACTTCAATATAAGCAAATCAATCAATGGGATACACCATATTAACAAACTGAAGATGAAAAACCATATGATAATCTCAATAGATGCAGAAAAAGCTTCTGACAAAATTCAACACCCATTTATGATAAAAACTCTCTAGAAAGTGGACAAACAGCGAACCTACCTCAACATAATAAAGGACATATATACAACAAACCCACAGCAAACATCATTCTAAATGGTGAAAAACTGAAAGAATTTCCTCTAAGATCAGGAACAAGACAAGGATGTCCACTCTCATCACTATTATTCAACATAGTTTTGGAAGTCCTCACCATGGCAATCAGAGAAGAAAAAGAAATAAAAGGACTACCAATTGGAAAAGAAGAAGTAAAACTGTCACTGTTTGCAGATGACATGATACTATATATAGAGAATCCTAAAGATGTCACCAGAGAACTACTAGAGCTAATCAGTGAATTTGGTAAAGTTGCAGGATACAAAATTAATGCACAGAAATATCCTGCATTCCTATACACTAATGATGAGAAGTCTGTAATAGAAATTAAGGAAACATTCCCATTTACCATTGCAACAAAAAGAATAAAGTACTTAAGAATAAACCTACCTAGGGAGAAAAAAGACCTGTATGCAGAAAACTATAAGACACTGATGAAAGAAATTAAAGATGATAGAAACAGATGGAGAGATATACCATGTTCTTGGATTGGAAGAATGAATATTGTGAAAATGACTATACTATCCAAAGCAGATTCAATGCAATCCCTATGAAATTACCAATGGCATTTTTTACAGAAGTAGAACAAAAAATCTTAAAATTTTTACAGAGACACAAAAGACCCCGAATAGCCAAAGCAGTCTTGAGGGAAAAAAACGGACATGGAAGTATCAGACTTCCTGACTTCAGACTATACTACAAAGCTACAGTAATCAAGACAATATGGTACAGGCACAAAAACAGAAATATAGATCAATGGACAGGATAGAAAGCCCAGAGATAAACCCATGCACCTATGGTCACCTTACTTTTGACAAAGAAGCAAGAATATCCAATGGAGAAAAGACAGCCTCTTCAATAAGTGGTGCTGGGAAACCTGGAGAGCTACATGTAAAAGAATGAAATTAGAACACTCCCCAACACCATACACAAAATAAGCTCAAAATGGATTAGAGACCTAAAGGTAAGACCGGACACTATAAACTCTTAGAGGAAAACATAGGAAGAACACTCTTTGACATAAATCACAGCAAGATTTTTTTTGATACACCTCTTAGAGTAATGGAAATAAAACCAAAAATAAACAAATGGGACCTAATGAAACTTAAAAGCTTTTGCAAAGCAAAGGAAACTACAAACAAGATGAAAAAACAACCTTCAGAATGGGAGAAAATATTTGCAAATGAATCAATGGACAAAGGATTAATCTCCAAAATATATAAACAGCTCATGCAGCTCAGTATTAAAAAAAACAAACAATCAAATCCAAAAATGGACAGAACACCTAAATAGACATTTCTCCAAAGAAGACATACAGATGGCCAAGAAGCACATGAAAAGCTGCTCAACATCACTAATTATTAGAGAAATGCAAATCAAAACTACTATGCGGTATCACCTCACACCAGTTAGAATGGGCATCATCAGAAAATCTACAAACAACAGATGCTGGAGAGGGTGTGGAGAAAAGGGAACCTTCTTGTACTGCTGGTGGGAATGTAAATTGATACAGGCACTATGGAGAACAGTATGGAGGTTCCTTAAAATCGAAAAATAGAATTACCATATGACATATCAATCCCACTACTGGGCATATACTCAGAGAAAACCATAATTCAAAAAGACACATGCACCCCAACCTTCATTTCAGCACTATTTACAATCGCCAGGACATGGAAGCAACCTAAATGCCCATCGACAGACGAATGGATAAAGAAGATGTGGTACATATATACAATGGAATATTACTCAAGTCATAAAAAGGAATGGAACTGAGTCAATTGTAGAGACGTGGATGGATGTAGAGACTGTCATACAGAGTGAAGTACGTCAGAAAGAGAAAAACAAATAATGTATATTAACGGATATATGTGGAACCTAGAAAAATGGTACAGATGTACCGGGCTGCGGGGCAGAGACCGAGACAAAGAGGTACAGAACAAATGTATGGACACCAAGGGGGGAATGTGTGGGTGGTGGTGGTGGTGGTGTGCTGAATTGGGCAACTGTGATTGATATACATACACCAATATGTATAACTAATAAGAACCTGCTGTATAAAAAAATTAAATTAAATTTAAAAAAAAGCAGAGGAATCACTCCCAATTTATAGAACATGAGATATCCCCTGAAAGACCAACAAACAACGAAACAGACCAGTCTATTATACTAGATCCCAAGTTCAAAAAGGAGGTAATAAAAAGGAAACTGTAGAAATTAAGAAAGGCTATTGAGAGGAATGAAGATTACTGTAACAAGGAACTAGAAACTATAAAGAGGAGCCAATTAAAATTAGAAAACTCATTTGCAGAAACAAAAGCCAAGCTAAAGGCAATAAATAGCAAACTAAACAATGCAGAGGAACAAATAAGTGATCTAGAAATTAGAATAATGGAAATCATGCAATCAGAACAGCAGACAAAAGGACAAATGTAAAAGAATGAAAGCTATATACAAGACTTATGGGATAATATAAAGCAAGCCAATCTACACATAATAGGGATCCCAGAAGGAGAAGAGAAAAGGGAATCAAAAATGTATTTGAAGAAATTGTGGCTGAAAAATTCCCAAATTAAAGAAGGAAACAGATATCCAAGTACAGGAAAGTCTCAAACAAGATGAACACAAACAGACTCATATGAAGATGTATTAAAATTAAAATAGCAAAAGTTAAAGAGAGGATTCTAAAGAGAAAAACAGAGTTAGTTAAAAGGGAACCCGCATAAGGCATTCAGCTGACTTCTCTACAGAAAATGTTGTAGGCCAGAGGGGAGTGGAAAGATATGTTCAATGTCCAGAAAGGGGAAAACCTGAAACCTAGGATATTCTACCCAGCAAGATTATCATTTAGAATAGAAGGAGATATAAAGAATTTCTCAAACAAAACTAACAAAACAAAAAGAAACAAAAACTAAAAGAACACAGCAATACTAAACTATCCTAAAAGAAATATTGAAAGGTCTTCTCTAAATAGAAAAGAAGAATCTATAGGAATAAGAAAATCACAATTGGAAAATAAATCACTTAAATAAGCCAGTATATAGATTACAGTTATTTTGTGTGTGTGTGAAAGCAATGATAACTACAATAAAGAGCAAAGTGATAAACACAAAGATATAAAAGAGGACATCAAAATCATAAAATGTGGGGGGAGGGGTAAGAAAATGTAGACTTTTTTCAGAAGACTTTTTTCAGAATATGGTTGAACCTATATGACTATGAATCGAATACAAGTAGATATAGTAATGGGTTAACATACTTGTAAAACAGGGCAACAAAAAATCAAAAACATACAACAGATTCAGAAAAACCAAAAACAAAAGAACTCAAGCATAACACTAAAATCATCAAACCACAAGAGGAAAAACAAAAAGAAAAAGAAAGGAACAAAGAGGAAATACAAAATCAACTGAAAAATAAGGTTTAAAAATGGCAATAAATACATATCTATCAACAATTACCTTAAGTGTCAATGGACAAAATGTTCCAATCTAAACACATAGAGTGGCAGATTAGATAATAAAAAAGAGTGGCAGATTAGATAATAAAACAAGAGCCTACAATATGCTGCCTACAAGAGACCCACTTTAGGGCGAAGGATACACAGATTGAAAGTGAGGAGATGGAAAAAGGTGTTTTATGAAAATGGAAATGACAAGAAAGTGGGAGTAGCAGTACTTGTATGAGACAAAATAGACTTTAAAACAAAGGCCATAAAGAAAGATAAAGAAGGACACTATAAAATGATAAAAGAATCAATACAGGGCTTCCCTGGTGGCACAGTTGTTGAGAGTTTGTCTGCCGATGCAGGGAACACGGGTTCGTGCCCTGGTCCGGGAGGATCCCACATGCCGCGGAGCGGCTGGGCCCATAAGGATATTACGCTTGTTAACATATATGCACCCAATATAGGAGCTCCTAAATAGAGAAAACAAGTAATAGGAAACATGCTAGGACACAGAGCAAGCCTGACTATATGTAAGACGACAGAAGTTATTTCAAGCATCTTTTCTGACCACAACAGCATGAAACCAGAAATCAACCACAGAAAGAGAAACAAGAAAAAAATGATTACATGGAGACTAAACAACAGGCTACTAAAAAACCAATGGATCAACAATGAAATCAAAGAGGAAATTCAAAAAAATCTTGAGACAAATGACAATGAAAACACAACATACAAAATCTCTGGGATGCAGCAAAAGCAGTTCCATGAGGCAAGTTCACAGTGATACAGGCCTTCTTCAAAAAATAAAAAAAATTTCAAATGACCTAACTTACCACCTAAAAGAATTAGAAAAAGAAGAACAAACAAAGCCTAAAGTCAGCAGAAGGAAGGAAATAATAAAGATCAGAGAGGAAGTAAATAAAATAGAAATCAAAAAAACAATAGAAACAAATCAATAAAATCAAGAGCTGATTTTTTTTTGAAAGGGCAAACAAAATCGACAAACCTCTGACCAGGCTCATCAAGAAGAAAAGAGACAGGACTTCCCTGGTCGTACAGTGGTTAAGAATCTGCCTGCCAATGCAGGGGACACGGGTTCGAGCCCTGGTCTGGGAAGATCCCACATGCCACAGAGCAACTAAGCCTGTGCACCACAACTACTGAGCCTGTGCTCTAGAGCCCGTGAGCCACAACTACTGACCCTGCACGTCACAACTACTGAGCCTGCATGCCTAGAGCCCATGCTCTGCAACAAGAGAAGCCACCGAATGAGAAGCCCACACACTGCAATGAAGAGTAGCCCCTGCTTCCCACAACTAGAGAAAGTCCACACGTAGCAACAAAGACCCAATGCAGCCAAAAATAAATAAATAAATATTAAAAAGAAAAATCAGTAAGGAAAAGTAGGATAATCCATTAAATTGGACTCAGAGAGGTTGGGTAATCTGCCCAAAGTCACACAGCCTATAAGTGGTGGGTCAGTGATTCTGTCTGACTTCGAGTGTCTGATGTTCTCACTCCACAACTTGTGCTTTTAAACATTTTGCTATCCTTGTCTATCTCTGTACTACCAAGGCTTTGACAGGGCACTGCAAACAGAAGGCATCAATGAGTGAGACCACAAAGCCATGCAGGGGGGGGAAAAAAAAAGAGAAGAAAAGAGAGGACCCAAATAAACAAAATAAGAAATGAAAGAGGAAAAACTGATACTGCAGAAATACAAAAAAAAAAAAAAAAAAGAGAGAGAGAGAATAAGTAAAAAAGAGAATATTATGAACAAATATATGCCAACAAATTGCACAACCTAGAAGAAATGGACAAGTTTTTAGAAACATACAGCACACCAAAACAGAATCAAGAAGAAATAAATAAATTGAACAGACTGATCACTAGAAGTGCAACAGAATCTGTAATTAAAAAAACTCCTTGCAAACAAAAGTCTAGGATGAAATGGGTTCACTGGGGAATTCTACCAAACCTACAAAGAAGAAATTATACCAATCCTTTTCAAACTCTTCTAAAAGACTGAAGAGGAGGGAACACTCCCAAATTCATTCTATGAAGCCACCCTCACTCTGATACCAAAACCAGAAAAAGACACTATCAAAAAAGAAAATTACAGGCCAATATCTTGATGAATACAGATACAAAATTTCTCAACAAAATGTTAGCAAACCAAATCCAACAACACATAAAAAATATCATACACCATGATCAAGCTGGATTCATCTCAGGGTTACAAGGATGGTTCAACATATGTAAATCAATCAATGTGATATACCACATCAACAAAAGACAAAAACCACATGATCATCTCAATAGATGCAGAAAAAGCATCTGATAAAATCAACATGTATTCATGATAAAAACGCTTACCAAAGTAAGTACATAACTCAACATAATAAAAGCTATTTATGACAAACCCACAGCCAACATAGTACTCAACAGTGAAAAGCTGAAAACCTTCCCATTAAAATTTGGAACAAGAAAAGGATGTCCACTCTTACCACTTATAACTAACATAGTACTGGAAGTCCTAGTCACAGCAACCAGACAAGAAAAAGAAATAAAAGGTACCTGAATTGGAAGGGAAGAGGTAAAACTGTCCTTCTAGGCAGATGATATACTATATATAGAAAACCCTAAAGACTCCACACAAAAACTACTAGAACTGATGAACAAATTCAGCAAGGTAGCAGGATACAAGACTAACACACAGAAATCTGTTGCATTTCTTTACACTAACATGAAATATCAGAAAGGGAAAGTTAAAAAATCCTTTTTAATATCACATCAAAAAAAAAAATACTTAGGAATAAACCTGACCAAGGAGTAGAGGGAAACAAGATGGCAGAGCAGAAGGACACTGAGCTCACCTGCTCTTACGAGCACACTAAAATCACAACTAACTGCTGAACAACCATTGATAAAAAGGACTGGAACCTACCAAAACAAGATTCTACCTCCAAAGACATAAAAAAGAAAACATGAGACAGTAGGAGGGGGTGCACTCATGATATAATCAAATCCCATACTGCCCGGGTGGGCAACCCACAAATTGGA
This sequence comes from Neophocaena asiaeorientalis asiaeorientalis, assembly GCF_003031525.2. Classification (NCBI taxonomy): domain Eukaryota; kingdom Metazoa; phylum Chordata; class Mammalia; order Artiodactyla; family Phocoenidae; genus Neophocaena; species Neophocaena asiaeorientalis. The sequence continues at coordinate 4,145,270 of NW_020174057.1, forward strand.
GAATAATTATATCAGAGAAGTTCTCCCACAGGAGTGAGAGCTCTGAGCCCTACGTCAGCAGAACACATGGATTTGAAGGCTAGTAGGGCTTGATTGCAGAAGCTCCACAGGACTGGGGGAAACAGAGATTCCACTCTTGGAGGGTGCAGACAAGGTCCCATGTGCACCAGGTCCCAGGGCAAAGCAGTGACTACATAGGAGCCTGGGCCAGACCTACGTGCTGGTATTGAAGGGTCTCCTAGGGAGGCAGGGGTGGCCATGGATCTCTCTGGAGTCATAAAAGCTGGTGGTGGACATAGCGGGGACCTATGTGAACTCTGGCTGGAGGCAGACATTTTGGGTCCTTGGCACTGAGACATGGCCCCATCCAACAGGCTATTAGCTCCAGTGCTGGGATGCCTCAGGCCAAACAACCAACAAGGTGGGAACACAGCCCCAGCCATCAGTAGACAGGCTGCCTAAAGTCATCCTGAGCCCACAGTCACCTCTAGCCACACCCCCTCACACAGCCCTGCCCACCAGAGGGCAAAGACCCAGCTCCAACCACCAGCCCCTCCCACCAGGAAGCCTGCATAACGGCTAGAGCAGTGTCAGGGGTCAGACACCAGAAGCAAGGAAACTACGATCCTGCAGCCTGCAGAACTAAGTCCACAAACATAGGTCAGAACCTAACCTGGGACCAGTTGGTCCCTGACCCTTGACTGATGAGAGGGAGTGTACTGTTGGCACGTATAGGACTTCCCCTTCAGGGGATCACTTATCCAAGACTGAGAAATGTAACTAAGCTACTACATACATAAAAATACAAACAGAAATTTAAACACAACGAGTTGGCATAGGAATATGTTCCAGACGAAGGAAGAAGATTAAACTCCAGAAGAACAACTAAGCAAAGTGGAGATAGCCAATCTACCCGAGAAAAGAGTTCAGTGTAATGACCATAAAGATGATACAAGAACTCGGGAAAAGAATGGATATATAAAGTGAGAAGTTACAAGTTTTTAGTAAAGAGTTAGAAAATATAAAAAATAACCAAACAGAGTTGAAGAATACAATAACGGAAATGAAAAAATACACTAGAAGGAATCAAGAGCAGAATAAGTGATGCAGAAGAATGAATCAATGAGCTGGAAGACAGAGTGGTGGGAATCACTGCCGCAGAACGGAATAAAAAAGAATGAAAAGAAATGAGGACAATTTAAGAGACTTCTGGGACAATGTCAAACACACCAATGTCTGCATTATAGGGTTCCCAGAGGAGGAGAGAGAGAGAAAGGACCTGAGAAAATATTTGAAGAGATAATAGCTGAAAACCTCCCTAAAACTGGAAAGGAAACAGTCACCCAAGTCCAGTAAGTGCAGAGTCCCTTACAGGATAAACCCAAGGAGGAACACGCCAAGAAACATAGTAATCAAATTGACAAAAATTAAAGACAAAGAGAAAATATTAAATAAATACAAGGGAATCCCCATAAGACTATCAGCTGATTTTTCAGCAGAAGTTCTGAAGGCCAGAAGGGAGTGGCATGATATATTCGAAGTGATGAAAGGGAAAAACCTACAACCAAGAATACTCGGTGCAAGGCTCTCGTTCAGATATGACAGAGAAATCAAAACCTTCACACAGAAGCAAAAGCAGAAAGAATTCACTGTCACGAAACCAGTTTTACAACAAATGCTAAAGGAACTTCTCTAAGTGGAAAAAAGGGCACAACTAGAAACTAGAAAATTAAAAATGGTATGGCTCACCAGACATTTAGAGAAGAGTTAACACCTATCCTTCTGAAACTATTCCAAAAAACTGCAGAGGAAGGAACACCCCCAAACTCATTCTATGAAGGCACCATCACTCTGACACCAAAACCAGACAAAGATATCACAAAATAAGAAAATTACAGGCCAATATCACTAATGAACATAGACATGAAAATCCTCAACAAAATACTAGGAAATCAAGTCTAACAATACATTAAAAGAATCATACGTCATGGTCAGGTGGGATTTATCCCAGGGCTGCAAGGATTTTTTAACATCTGCAAATCAATCAGTGTGACACACCACATTAACAAATTGTTAAATAAAAACTTTATGATCATCTCAATAGTTGCAGAAAAAGTTTTTGATAAAATTCAACTCCCGTTTATGATAAAAACTCTCCAGAAAGTGGGCATAGAGGGAACCTACTTCAACATAGTAAAGGCCATATATGACAAACCCACAGCAAACATCATTCTCAATGGTGAAAAACTGAAAGCATTTCCTCTAAGATCAGGAACGAGACAAGGTTGTCCACTTTACCTCTATTATTCAACATAGTTTTGGAAATCCTAGCCATGGCAATCAGCGAAGAAAAAGAAATAAAAGGAATACAAATTGGAAAAGAAGTAACTGTCACTGTTTGCAGATGACAGGATACTATACATAGAAAATCCTAAAGACGCTACCAGAAAAATACCAGAGCTCATCAATGAATTTGGTAAAGTTGCAGGATACAAAATTAATGCACAGATATCTCTTGCATTCCTATACACAAATGATGAAAAATCTGAAAGAGAAATTAAGGAAACACTCTCATTTACCACTGCAACAAAATGAATAAAATACCTAGGAATAAACCTACCTAAGGAGGCAAAAGACCTGTACTCCAAAAACTAAAGGTTGCTGATGAAAGATATCAAAGATGACATAAAGAGATGGAAAGATATACTGTGTTCTTGGACTGGAAGAATCAATATTGTCAAACTGACTGTACTACCCAAGGCAATTTACAGATTCAATGCAATCCCTATCAAATTACCAATGGTATTTTTCACAGAACTAGAAAAAAAATTAACTTGTATGGAAACACAAAAGACCCCAAATAGCCAAAGCAATCTTGAGAAAGGAAAATGGAGCTGGAGGAACCAGACTCCCTGACTTCAGACTATACTACAAAGCTACAGTCATTAAACAGTATGGTATTGGGACTTCCCTGGAGAGTGGTGGTTAAGAATCTGCCTGCCAATGCAGGGGACATGGGTTTGAGCCCTGGTCCAGGAAGATTCCACATGCCACGGAGCAACTAAGCCCGTGTGCCACAACTACTGAGACTGCTCTCTGGAGCCCGTGAGGCAAAACTACTGAGCCCTCGTGCCACAACTACTGAAGCCCGTGCACCTAGAGCCATGCTCTGCAATAAGAGAAGCCACCACAATGAGAAGCACGCACACTGCAATGAAGAGTAGCCCCTGCTCGCTGCAACTAGAGAAAGCCCGCACACAGCAACGCAAACCTAACACAGCCAAAAATAAATAAATAAATTTATTAAAAAAAAGAGTTGTTTGAGAAAGTACTTGGCAAAACATTATGCTATAAAAGTATCATATGTCATCATTACAACAGTGCATCCTTTATTCCTTTCCCTAAATATCTTTGGATGCTATATATATTTTATATACAAACTTCTGTGTCACAGTTGTTACAGGATTTTCCAGTTACTTGAAAACAATGTCTGAGCCTTGTTAAATTATTCTCTGCCCTAGCATGGAAGGGAGAGGAATGAACCTGGATTCTCCCTAGTTTGGGGGCTTGGCGAGGGTCTCATCCATAAGCTTCCAGGGAAAACTTTTGCAACAAGATTATTCATACCCTGGAAATCTAATGAGCTTTCAGGTTTTGGTTTGAGTAGCAAAGAAAACATTGAAAGGATGAAGCTACAAAAATAGAGCCAAGTCTCTTTCCAAGATCAATCATGCCACGCCCAGGTTTCCTGGCACATCCTGGCCATGGCAAAGATGCACCAGTTCACAGCAAAGTTGCTGGAAACTGTGTGTGGTGGCCATTCCTCCCACAGCTCTGAGGTGATGCTCTGGCAGGTGCTTCCTGCAGCTGCAGGGAAGAGCTGGTTTTCTGGAAAGGCTTGGACCATTTTCTTGGGTCATGAAAAGGGCTCTGGCATAATACTGAAAGGCTGAAAGGTACGGTTCAGACTAAAGACATGTCAAAAAGGGGTTAAAGGAAGTAGGGAAGGCACGGAAAATTTGTTTCAGTTTTGCTTATTAGCAAACACTGAAGGTCCCTAGCAGAGATTCCTTGTTCTAATAACACTTTGGGACCCATAGCCACCATGCTGGACAACTTCAGGGGCAGTGTTTACACTGTGTGCTCTGATGTCCTCCAGGAAGCACCATTCACACAGAATACAAGGTAAATGGTGTGCCCAGCTTTTGTGCAATAGGACCTTGCTGGGGCCAAATCCTGCAAGAGCCAAACCTCTAGTAACAAACAAAGCCTCAGTTCCTACTCTAGTTTTCTCACCAATTCCTTCCAAAAACAAACCAATGAACAAATAAAGCACTGTAAAGCTCCAGCCAAAATCTCAGGAGGGACATTAGATGATCAGTGTTTCCAGAAGTGCACCATTTAAAATCCTAAGTATGCAGAGGATGATGTCTTTATAAGGAAAGCAGGTTTGTAGTTAAAATGTATGGTTGATCATTTATTTTCCTTCTTTCCCATTTAATTTGGGTCTAATAATCCCTAGTACCTGTTATATCCAAAGAGCCTCAGGAAAAATATAAAAGAAAAGAACCTGGTACTTTACTTTTAAATAAATTCCGAAGTCCCCTCTCTGCCTCAGACTCTCAAGATAAAAGACAGCAGCTGAGTAATTCAGGCAGTAGGTCTGGTGGCTCTGACACAGGCTTCCTTGGAAATACTGCAAGAGGAGAAGGACAGAAGGAGAATGATTGGAAGCAAAGAGAGCACAGACAGACTTTCTCTTTCTCTTCACTTTTATCAGCAACTAGAACAGGGAAAGTGGAGAAGGCACCATTATCAAGTAGGAGCTATGACTGCATGGATAGTAACAGGTAATCTTCAAAATAAACATTGTTTTAAAAAACCCCGAAATCCCCATAATAAACAGTTAACTCCTCAATAAGTTGCCTTTTTTTTTTGCCCATAAAGAAAATTCTATTTAGGACATACTGATTTAATTCACCCTTGCACTTATGCTTTGTTGAGGTCGACACACACTGCATGGAACCTGATAACAAACACCTCCTTTGGTTTCACTGCTCATGTTGTTGATGTCAAGCTTGTTTTTGTAGTAAGTGATTAAAGTAACAACATCTGACCTTTCACTAAATCTTCCTCAAAAATATCCGCATACTGAATTTTCCTTCCAGCTTCTAAAAATAGAGAGTCAAATTTGGGGCACCTCTACTAAATGTAGTTTTGTAGCGTGCGTTTTATGTGCTTGTCTTACCCAATCTAACACTTGAGTTCCTTCTTCATTATGCTTATGTAATGCCTTAAACTTGCTATAATGACTACACATTCGTAAGCCATATCAAATTCATTTTAAAATGAGGCAAGTGGCCAATTCGTATGTATACATTCATATGTATAATGGTCAAACTGGGCACATCTCAGTTAAGTGTCTGTCTCAGGAATGACAGTTATTCTTTTCTCTTCACCAATGTTTCTGGCTCCTTAATGGCAGACACTCTCTTTAGGAATCCATAGTGCCTACCACGTTGCTAAGCCTACGTGCTCCTTGACAGGTTTATTAATTAGTATAATGAGTAATGGGTTCCATTAGGGAATTTCCAATTGTGTCATAATGTGGTGAATGGGAGAAGGAAGACGCACTTGCTGGTAACATTATAACTGCAGTGAGTAGAGACAGCAGACCAAGCCTAACAGGCCAGTAAAGGAAGTGACAGTAGTAAAGGCAGAAATAACAAAAACCTAGAAAAATATTTTGCTATAGGACCTCAGAAGACAAAACGCTATGGGGGGAAATGTCAAGTTTTGCCTTCAAGAAGAAGTAATTTGAAAGCTGATAATGTGAATTAATTTTTTCCTGGGGGGTTGGTGATAGCTGGGGGCTTGGAAATAAACAGAAGGTCTTCTCACAGGTCACCTTGAGATGCTTGAGAAAGGCCATTACGAGGAGCCTGCTGTGAAGACCATAAACGGTCAGGCTTAGAAATGCAGCTCTACAACCCACTGGCTATGTGAACTTGGCCAAGTGATTTAACTTCTCCAAGCCTCAGCTTCCTTCTCAGCGACTTCTCAGATGGCTTTTGTGTGGATAACAAATGTCCCAATCTTCCACTGGTGAGCTTCTTCTGAGACACCGTGGTAGACTGTTATCACTGCTCATCTAGTTCCCTTTCCTGGGGAGGAATATATATGCTCACTCCACTGAGGGTAAGCTTGGCCATGCGACTTTCTTAGGCCGATGAAATGTGAACAGACATGCCAGAAACTTGAAGAGTCAGTAAGAGCTCTGCCTCAGTCTCTTACGTCTTTGCCCTTGAGACTGGCAACATTCCAGGTGGTGGGTGCTCCCTCAGCAGCGGTGCCAGAGCGAGGACAAAGTAGGAGCAGAGCATAAGTGAGATATGAAACCAAGCCACTGAGATTTGGAGTTTGTTCCTGTGGTATAACTGAAATTAACCTGACTCATGTAGGCCTTTTTAAATTTACGAAAAACTTTTATAGCCCATCTTTACACATCTGTAATGTAACAGGAAGCATTCCTATGTGGGTATTATTGACTTTCAGCAAAGAGTCTATGCTGTAGTAGGCTGTAAGTGCACTTACGCTATAGTCTGAATATGTGTGTTCCCCTCAAATTCACATGTTGAATCCTAACCCCCAATGTGACAGTTTTAGGAGGTGGGCCCTTTAGGAGATGATTAGGTCATAAAGGTGGAGCCCCCATAAATGAGATTAATGCCCTTATAAAATAGGCTCCAGACAGCTGTCTAGCCCCTTCTACTATGCAAAGGATACAGTAAGAGGTCTTTGACTGGAAGAGGGCCTTCACATGACCTGGGCACCACCCTGATCTCAGACTTCCACCCTCCAGAACTGTGAGAAATTGATTTCTGTTGCTTATAAGCTACCCAGTCTGTGGCACTTCATTATAGCAGACTGAGCAGACTAAGACAACTTATGTGTTTTGATGAGAAGTTGATATTTCTCCAGACTATTTACTAAAAAGTACATTAAAAATAAATTCTAGGATGCCAGGTCTTGGTGCTAATGTCCCAAGCAAGATGTCAGGCTTTAGATGAGTATTCCCAGATATGTTTGCCACCAGCTTCTATGTCCCAAGCAAGAGCCACAAAATGAAACACCCAATATAATGGGTGTTTATGCTCTTTTGTGCTTCCACCCATTACCATGAGAAGAGGATGACCAGGCTAGTGCACTGATCCAAGGAGATGGATAGAGCCAAGTGGAGCAAAGCCCGCCAGTTGTCCTAGCCTTTGATGGAGTAAAGAAATTATCAAGAAAACCAAGGGGACTTCAGACCTTGAACCAATACACATCCAAATATTCATGTCCATTATGTAACTTACTAAGGGCTCTGCCCCTTTGTCTAACAAAAACAAAAAATGTGATGGTCCTAAAAAAAAAGATAATTTCTGACTCTAAAGGAATTGAGAGAGTGTGAGATTTTAGGTAATTCCAAAAACTTTACATTCTTTCTCTTGTTTTTCAAAGCTTTTCTTATTCTAATCAGCTTTCGAAGGCCACTGAAAGATCTCCCCACTTTGTACCTAATTTTTGCTTGTTTTGCCTTGTTAAACTGTCCTTTTTCTTAATATCTCACCTCAAGCATCATCGCCCCAGGAAGAATTTCCTGTCTGTAAACTACTTCAGCATATGCCCCAACCTAGAAGTTTTCCTTCATAATATCTATGTTCCTTTTTTCCCCAGCATTGATCTCAATTTGATTATATAATCATTAGTGTCATCATTGGATTAATTTCTTCCCCACTAGACTGAAGACTCCCCCAAAGCAGGGGGCGTGTCTAATTCTGCACATTACTGTGCACAGGGTATCAGTCCCACACATAAGTACTTAGTAAGTGCTCAATAAACCTCAATCTATATTTTTTTAAGTAGACTGTAACAATTTAAATCTTGCTAAATGAGAATAGATAGGGACTGAATTAAAAAGCTCAAAGTAGGGGAAGAGGTTCAAATACCTACTTAAGAAAAAAAATAGCATTTATCAGACCACGGGTACAGGTTTTCCTCTTTTCTCCTCCTTTCATACACAGAAGTCTTATTAAGGGTGTTAATGGATTTGAAGGTTTATTTTGTTCCTTTCAGAGAGCCTGGCACTTTTGTTAGAAGAACAACTGAACCATGTAATTAGCCTACACAAACTACTGCCATGAATACAGCTTTAAATTGAAGTCATTTGAAAACCAGACTTGAAAATGGCTTTTCCATGCATGCAGATTTTTGTCTTAATAAAACCCACACAGGAGAGATGACAATGGAGAAACAGATTCTGCAGGTTATTTCTGAAAATGCTGATTGGTGGGGAAAGGGATAGTTCCCTTGTGGGAGGGTGCAGGTGGAACCTTCCCAGGAACAACAATAACAACGATTAAGGAGATATAAACAACTATCCTGAGAGGTAGGTGAATTTTTCACATAGAAGCTGAGATCTCCCATATGGATTTTACCTTTGTGAGCACAGAAATGAAATCCAACGATGGTAAAGTCTCAGAAGTGTCGACATAGTCCTTGAAGATGTGGAAAAGACTGTTCACAAAACCAAAGCTTGTCTAGGGCCAGAGAGAAAGAAAACAAGAGTAGGTATACTTCCAGGGGTAAGAAATAAAAATCTGATGAACTTCAAATGTCATTCTCACAGATGTTTTCCATTTCAAATTTATCTCCTGGCAAAATTCAAAGATTTATTTTCCTCTACTTTCCAATATATATTTTCTTATAAGTTTTTCTTATAAATGAATTCTTGTTGGTACCTCACTTCCTTTTTTTAGAGGAAAGATATTATTTATTTATAATATATGTGAGAAAGAACATTCATTTGAGAATAGACATTTATGGTGATGACGGAGATCTTAGGAATTTTTTTTTTGTATTTAACATCATTTATTGAGGAAATTCATGCATTCAACATTACTTATTGAGACCTCCCACATACTCGGCACTGTTCAAGGTCTTCTGGATACAGCAGTGAACAAGATGGGTTCCTGAGCATATTCTAGAAGGTGTTCAGAGCTTGTATTCTAGAGAAAATATGGAACATTGCCCCAATTTTTGTGTCATCCTTGCATAGGAGCCATGCTAATCCTTTTATCGCTCCAATTTTAGTACATGTCCTGCTGAAGTGAGCCCTATGTTTACTTTCTTAAATAGCCATGGAAGAACTTTTTAAAATGTTACTGAAGGCTAACTAATAACTGCCATCTATTGGAAAGATACCAATGGATGTGTAGGTTTCCTTATTAACCTGAACTCCCGACCATAAGATTAAATGGGGATGAAATATGGAAGAAACCATATTCCATGTTCCAATATGGAATACAAGCCAGTAGACTAAGCATGAATTTTCATTGTCCTCTGGTGGAGTTTAACACATGGCTACTGGAATCTTCCTACTTTGGCTCACCTGACTTAACTCCTCCAGGTTTGCAAAAAGTCTCCATAAATCCACATCCAGGAGATATTCATGAGTCTGTAGGTATTTTAATGTATTCATGAAGATCTTAAAAAAAAAAAAGCACATTACTTTTTCAATTTTGATATTTGCCCTTTGCAAGAACATTAAACATAAACCTCCCGAGTATAATTTTACAAAACCACTTGGAGATCAGTATTTTCAATCGTTAAGAGGTGTGCTAAACACGAATGATGACATTTAAGCCCCCACAGAACATACGGGAGAGGTGCTCTTCTGTATGGAGCTGCTGCTGCTTTGTGAGCCCTAACAACACTCCTGTTGAACATAATCTGTTCAGATGGGCTTTCTCTGCTCCCAGTGCCAAAGAAATCGCCAAGGTTCTCTTCTTGCCAACAGCACTTACTTGAGACCAAAACAACATTCATACTGAGTTCTTATTTATTCCTTTCTCTGTGAAAGACCCAAACGTCCTTTACTTTCAGAAAATTAAAAATAGAGAACTAATGAGTTAATACCTGATAACTGGTAAGATGTTTAGATGTGGATAAAGCCATTAAATATTAATGAAAACACTAAGAGAGGCTTTATGTCATTACTTGATTTGATGTTTTCCTACAAGAGAAAAACTACAGCAAGTTAATCCTCGCAGAATACCTGCCTCTCATTCTATAAACTAGAGAGAGATCAATTTATTGAAACAGGAATACTTTGTATAAATATGATGAAGCATTCAAAGGGACCAAATATTTCAAGAACTGTAGGTGTGAAAAGACTGGACTTTAGACCACCAGCGTTCTCCAATTCCCATTTCCATATTTCTTAATTAATGCAGTAAGTGGTTCTTGAACTTGCATCAGAATCATCTAGAGGCCTTGTTAAACTGGAGGTTAGCGGGACCTACCCCAAGTCTTTCTGATTCAGTAGGTCTCTGATGGGGTCTGAGAATATGGGTTTCTAACAAGTTCCCAAGTGATTCTGATGCTACTGGTCCAGGGATCACACTTTGAGAACCACTGGCTCAGAGTTTCCCCCAGTCCAGGAAGCATCAGTTGTCTGGAAATCTGTCAATATCCAGGCATTTAAAACATGTAATTGTAAGAAACAGAAATCATTAGTTCAGATAAATTGGGAAAATTTAGAAAAAATCATCTCTGTGTTATAAGATTATTTTCTTTATAGAAATTTTTGCCATTTAAGAAAACCATTGAGTCTTTCAGTGAATTTATTTTATTATTTGAGTTACAAAGTTCCAATTTACAAGCAACTTTGGGAAATTCATATTGATTGTGTAAAGAGAGGTACTTATATACTTTAAATACACCGGGGCATTTGAAAATAAACTCAACTTGGCTTTCTTTTAAGCAGAAAAATGCTAGTTTAAAAAGCTTATGTAGCTTATAGTGGGATGGAAAGTTCTGTACTATTAGGGCAAGGGAGGTAGCAGAGCTCACAGGGTGAGTGCTCTGCAGTGAACATCTATTGGGTACCACTCAGCTTCAGTGCCCCCCCTTCCCTAATATCATCCCAGTTTTCACCTCAGCATCTACTCTTCCTCATAACTTGAATGTGATCATCTTAAGCCAATGAGCACTTTCCTTCCTTATCTGGGTAGTTGGCTCAGAAGTGGGCATGTGACTTAAGCCAGTCCAATCAGAATGACAATCAAGACTTTGGCTATGAGTGCACTGAGATTCTCTCTCTCTCCCTTCTATTTCTCACTCTCTCCGTGGCCTCAAGGATAGCAGTCACTCTGTGACTCCAACAGAAGCCAGACACAGGATGACACTGATATTGTGGAAGGCAGGGATGAGGGATGAAAAGAAATTTTGTCCTTGCTTTTGATCCCCTTGATCAAACCAACCTTGAATTCTGTCTCAATTCTGGACTTTACAGTCACATGGGTCAATAAGATCCTTACTTAAGCTAGTTTTCTGTATCCTGAGACAGTCTCTAAGTTTTAACTTTCTGAGTGTCCTTGTGGTTTAAATTTTGCTAAAGTTCTTAGCAGTATGACTGTCACAATAAATATTACTTACAGAAAAGAACATCTGTATAGCACTTGATAGATTTCAAAGGAAACTAATCTGATCATCTCAATGATCAGATGTTATCAGACAGTCAGAGATAGTACTGTCATCTCTCTTTTATAGCTTAGAACAGGAATTGTCAAATGACAGCCTGTGGGATAAATCAGGTCTGCTACCCATTTGTGTGAATAAGGTGTAACTGTAATACAGCCACACACATTTCTTTACAAATTATCTGTGGCTTCTTTTGCACTGCGATGGAGGAGTTGAGTAGCTGCAATAAAGACCACATGGCTGGCAAAGCCTAAAATATTTACTATCTGGACATTTACAGAAAGCATGCGCCAACTTCTGTTTTATGGAATGGAGGACTAGACGTTCCTAAGTTCACATGGCAAGTCAGAGGCAGATCCAGGACTTGAACTCGTGTCTCCCAACACAGTGCCTTTTCCTGTGTAAGGGAGCAGCCAGGATTCAAAAACGCTTATGGGCAGAGGCAACCTTTGGAGCAATGTGGCCCATCCTGGTCTGCGGTCTAAGAACACACCGTATAATCCACCCCTCCCCACCCACCCCCGTGTTACACGTGGATGGTTGCCCTGAAAATCTGTGGCTCCGTAGCTGATAAAAAGCATTTGTCTGGCACTGTTCATAAGGGAATATAAGAGCCAAAAGAGGAAGCTGAACGAAGGTGGGATGGTTGCCTTGAGGGTGGCTGTGAGCTCCCTGACTTGAGGAGTATGTAAGCACAGGGTGAGAATCAGGCAGAAGAGATTCAGACATCACATGGGGAGCTGGAAGGTCTCACCCAATCCTAAGAGGCTATGTTTAAGAAAAGAATGAAGAGAAACCAAGTTGCAGATAACCAAAAATAAACAAAATTTCCTTAAGATCCTCTGAAAGAGGGGAGCCCACCCCATACTTCCTTCCTTCCTTCAGCATAGAAGAGAGAAACAAGTCCCTAAAGAAGCAGTGTTTTCCACCTACTACAAAAATTAAAGCCAGCATTACCATCTTAAGAACTAATAAATGGTCCAAGAAATAAGTGCATTCACTCGTGAAGAGTTCCCACACAGCCTCTTGCTGCTTTCTCAGGTCTAATTGATTAGTAGGAAGTTTTTGATGTGCTTCCACGACTTCATTCCGGGTCTTATCCTGTATGTGGGAGAAAAGGGAGAACAAAACATTTCGATGGGTTGACCTGTTCACCCTTCCTCTGACTTGCAGTACAGCAGGAACAAGCAATCCCCCAAATCATGATTTCTCACTGCAAGCCCCAGACATCCCTCTGGGTAGAGTTATCTAAACCACCGTTCTCTCTGCATGGCTTTGGGGTATCAATTCCTCCCACGCATGGGATGGACATGCTATTTTTAGTTTAAAAGGAAAACGAATTCAAATTGATGTTTTGAACTATGCTTGCGAATTTCATAAGTCCTTTTCAGTTTTTTGCAAAAAAAAAACAACCCACCAAAAGAACCCCAAACCCAGAACTGGGAAGTCTGATCCAGGTTCCACTGGTAAAACTTGTTGAAATTAATTACTGAAGAATCATGAAATAAGAGACTTAAAGTTTTTAAGAGACCTTCAGAAATTGTCTTATCAAAACCAACTTGTTTTGTAAATGAGGAAACTAAGGCCCAGAGAGGGGAATGGTTGTAACCACTATTAACATTTGTACAGGGCTTCATGGTCTACAAAGTGGGCTCACGTCCATTACCTTACTTAAGGTGAAATGACTTTCCTGAGATTTCAGTGTGCTTTAGAGCAGCGGTCCCCAACCTTTCCGGCACCAGGGACCGATTTCGTGGTAGACAATTTTTCTACAGAGGGCAGGGCAGGGGGATGGCTCAGGAGGTAATGCGAGCGATGGGGAGCGGCAGATGAAGCTTCGCTCGCTCGCCCGCTGCTCACTGCCTGCTGCGTGGCCCAGTTCCTAACGGGCCTCGGACTGGTAGGGTTGGTGACCCCTGCTTTAGAGAGAGCAGACCTCGGTCTGCCCAGGTCTGGGCTTCTCTCCTGCACTTTGCTGTTATTATGAACAAGCCAATAATCTGACAACTTAAAATAATGGCTGAAACAACAAAAAAAGCTATGCCACACAGAAAACAATGCATGAGATACCTTCAGTCTGTGGAACTCATAGTCCCTGAAATCTGTAATCTTCAAAGAGGAGAGGCAGATATGTGCTTGTGTTTGTCTTTGCCCTCCTTAAAGATTGTTAGAAACAGGATTTTCAATCTTTTAACAACACACCTTTGGTAGCCTCGGCATCTTTGGTTCATTGTCCAACATGCATGAGAACAGACTGCACATTTTGTCTATGAGTCACTAACAGCTGAGACACCATTTCTGAGCCATAGTCTGACCCACAGGACCTCAGAATGTCAGACATGGAGGAGAGAGGCTGGTGAGGATGTCTGATGCAAATCTCTCATTTTACTAATAGGAAAAAAAAAAAAAGACAGAGCTCAGAACACTCCTATAGCAAATAGATGGATTTCAGTCTAGCACATACCTTGTGGTCTTAGAGTCCTCATATTCTAACTTTTCCAAATGTTGGATCATAGAAGCTTACCATGAGAAGGGGCCTTGGATGTCTTAGTTCAACCCCTCACTTAGTAGATGACTAAATAAAGCCCAGAGTGTTAAAGGAACTTCTTAACACGATAATTCACAGCTGGAGAATACCAGGATATGCTAGAAACTCTAGTTTCCTTAGGATGGAACCTCTGACTCATTTTTGTTATAATTTTTATTTTAAATAATATTTGTTAAAAAATTGGATTACAGGGCTTCCCTGGTGGCACAGTGGTTGAGAGTCCGCCTGCCGATGCAGGGGACGCGGGTTCGTGCCCCTGTCCGGGAGGATCCTGCATGCCATGGAGCAGATGGGCCCGTGAGCCATGGCTGCTGAGCCTGCGCTCCGCAATGGGAGAGGCCACAACAGTGAGAGGCCCGCCTACCGCAAAAAAAAAAAAAAAAAAAAAAAAAATTGGATTACAAAGGTAATATATGGTTATTATAGAAAATCTGAGAAACAAAACCACAAAGAAAAAAAGTTACACCAAGTTACCTGTAATCTCCACCGCCCCTTCCTCCCCTCGGGGTAACTACTGAAAACCTTTTTCTGATTGTATTTATAATTAATTTTTAATGGTGTCATATTTAGACATCCTTTTGTAACTTGCTTCTAAACTTTATCATGACCTTTCAATTTTTTCTGACTCATTCAATATCCTGGTGCAATGTCATGAATTACCTGCTTAAAGAGCTCATTTTACCAACTAAACCAGGAAGAAGCTATCAAATAAGGAAGTGTGAGGCTTTCTAAAGTCAACTTGGCTGCATTTCAAATGAATATTTAGCACAAATCATTTTTCAACTTGTTCTACTGCCTCAGGGCACATGACGCTGGTGTGGATCTAAGCAGTTTGGTGGGCGTTTTCCGACTTTAGGTTAACGAGCCAGAGAAGGCACAGCTTATCCGTTGTGGGGAGGCAGCTCCCTGTGTGTCTGAAAGGAGACCCCGCAATTGGTTCAGAAAGTGCTAAAGGGCTGTGGCTGACTTCTCTGCTAGGGTTACGGCACTGAAAGAAGAAACTTACTAGAGACTTATAGGCTTCACAGTAGCAAAGGAATCCTGGAGCTGGCCGGGGACCTACACAGCAGCTGGGACGTATGCCTTTTGTTGATGTCTGAAACCACAGTGACTGCATGTTGTGGAAATTAAAAATCAGCAGCCAGTTGGAAAATAAAGAAGCTGAGGCAATGGAGGAGGCACTGGAGCTGTGGGAAAGGGGGCGCCAGCCCTCTGTCTTGAAGGACAATCACCGTGGCTTTCCAAGGGTCTGAATGACCTCCTGGCCAAAGTGCTTGGTGGATATGCTAGTGAGAAGGGAGGGGACAGTCCTCTTGGAGGAAACATTAACTCATTAGAGTTACAGACCCTTTGTTGGAACCTGTGCTGCTTCCACTATGGTGGCATTGGCTAGGAGACGCAATGAGAAGATGTGAAGGGTATCTGAGAGGATATGGAGGATAAAGAAAAGAAGCCAAGGTTAACTCTGGGGCCTCAAATTTAATAACTAAGAGGCGTGTGGAATGGAAATTTGTAGTAGGCACTGGTGACACGGAACTGGAGTAAAATGGATATACAGTCGTCCCTCAGTATCCTAGTGGGATTGGTTCCAGGACCTCTTTGGATACCAAAATCCTCAGATGCTCAAGTCCAATTTATAAAATGGATTTACATATAATCCACACACATCCTCCCATACAGTTTAAATCATCTCTAGATTACTTGTAATACATAACGCAATGTAAATTCTGTGTAAATTGTTGCTGGTGGATGGCAAATTCAAGTTTTGCTTTTTGGAAATTTCTGGAATTTTTTTTCAAATATTTTTCATTTGTAGTTGGTTGAATTCAAGGATGCAGAATGTACAGACACAGAGGGCTGACTGTATGAGAATATATGGATTCTGTAGTGGTTGACCCTGAATTGGCAAGCTGGTGGGATATGCCACTTCGCCCGAGACCCTAGACCCGACTGACAACTGACCCTGCTTTCATTTAAATGAGGAAGGAAAAATATACAAGCAGCTCATGCAGCTCAATATCAAGAAAACCAAACAACCCAATACAAAAATGGGCAGAACACCTAAACAGACATTTCTCCAAAGAAGATATACAGATTACCAACAAACACATGAAAGATGTGTAAAGATGCTCAACATCATTAATCATTAGAGAAATGCAAATCAAAACTACAATGAGATATCATCTCACACCGGTTAGAATGGCCATCATCAAAAATCTACAAACAATAAATGCTGGAGAGGGTGTGGAGAAAAGGGAACCCTCCTGCACTGTTGGTGGGAATGTACATTGATACAGCCACTACGGAGAACGGTATGGAGGTTCCTTAAAAAACTAAAAATAGAACTACCATACGACCCAGTAATCCCACTACTGGGCATATACTCTGAGAAAAACATAATTCAAAAACAGTCATGTACCAAAATGTTCATTGCAGCTCTATTTACAATAGCCAGGACATGGAAGCAACCTAAGTGTCCATCAACAGATGAATGTGGCACATATATACAATGGAATATTACTCAGCCATAAAAAGGAATGAAACTGAGTTATTTGTAATGAGGTGGATGGACCTAGAGTCTGTCATACGGAGTGAAGTAAGGCAGAAAGAGAAAAACAAATACCAGATGCTAACGCACATATATGGAAGCTAAAAAAACGGTACTGATGAACCTAGGAATAAAGACGCAGATGTGGAGAACAGACTTGAGGACGCAGCAGGGAGGGGGAAACTGGGATGAAGTGAGAGAGTAGCACTGACATATATACACTACCAAATGTATAATAGATAGCTAGTGGGAAGCAGCTGCATAGCACAGGGAGATCAGCTCGGTGCTTTGTGACCACCTAGAGGGGTGGGATAGGGAGGGTGGGAGGGAGACACAAGAGGGAGGGGATATGGGGATATATGTATAGCTGATTTACTTTGTTGTAGAGCAGAAAGTAACACAACATTGTAAAGCAATTATACTCCAATAAAGATATTAAACAAGGAAGGAAGGGAGGGTGGAAGGAAGGAAGGATCCCAGGAGAGGTTGCACCACAGGCCCTGTCTCAGGCCTGCCAGGAAAACAGTCAAATCATGTCCCTAAAGAGGGGCAAAATGAGAAAGATTGGTGAGCAACAGCCTTGGTGACAATGGTATCATAGTTTTACTAACAGTTTATGATTTGAAACTTGTAATATTTAGACTGTGTCCCTATGGACTGAATGTTTCTTTCCCCCCCCAAAAATCCATATGTTAAAGCCCTAACCCCACAATGGTATTTGGAGGTGAACCCACTGGAAAGTAGTTACACATAGATGAGGTCATGAGGGTGGGGCCCTCACAATGAGATTAGTACCCTTATAAGATGAGGAAGAGACACCAGAGCTCTCTCTACACCACGTGAGGACGCAGAGAGAAGATGGCCATCGGTTAAGCCAGAAAAAGAGCTCTCACCAAAACCCGACCATGCTGGCACCCCGATCCTGGACTTCCCAGCCTCCAGATATGTGAGAAATAATACTGGTTGTTTCAGCCACCCAGTCTGTGGTATTTTACAGCAGCCCAAGGGGAGTAAGACATTCACACAACTTTTTAACCCTTGAAAAAATAATGTGAAAGTCACTCCTATACTTGATTATGGGAACTCAGTTTTCCAAGCCCTGGTTATGAACAACACTAACAATAATATGGCCAGTAACGACCGTCTCAGGTGCCCAGCTCCGGGGTGAGCTTCACTCGCATTATTTGACTCACTTGTCACAACCATCCTAAGAGGCTGCCACTATTACCATCTACTTTTTACAGGAAGGACTTGAAGCTGAGAGAGACATGGATTCATTTGACCAAGGTCACAGGGCAGTACATGGAGCAGCTGGGATTGAAACCTCAGAGGACTTTTAATTTAGCTACAGTAGTTAAGTATCAATGTGTGTGCATCCACAGAACCTCCAAGGTAGATGTCGATAATTGGTGGCCAACTGCAGAGGCCATGTGGGCAGATTTTTAACAGAAACAAGTGCAGTAACTACTCATAAGGCCCTCCTGGTGCTGCTGGCTGTGGTGTGTAGGTACTGTGGGGAGAACACAGTCAGTCCTTCTCCTTCCTCCTCACTCCAGAAGCGAGGAACACTCCTTCCCTCTGCCCCCAGCATGCTTGCGAGAAAGGCTTCACTGTGGCTAACTCCTGACCTAGGCAGGAAAGAATCAGGCACTACTGATTTCAATTTATAACTCTTCAATAATTGAGGGTGCAAGAATGAATTTAAAGAAAACCCGCTAGGTCTAATCCAACTGGCTTTCCCAGAAATAGAAGTGTATTTGTGGAATCTGTTTCTGTAATATCTCATTAATTTTTCAATGTTCCCAGTATACTGGGCACAGACTGCAAACTGGGGCATACGCTTGTGCAAGTTTTCTTCATCGAGTGAGCTGTTTCCCACACTGTGTCAAGTTATAAATTTGGAGCTGTAAGGCACTGCAATATTAGGATTGCTTTGTTTTCTTGCAGAGCTCATTAACCACTGGCAATTAGCACTGTATCACTGCACAAAGTGGCATCATTTGGCAAGTTCTGTATCCACTACTATGAATGTGATGATACAATTTAAACTTCATGTGCTATCTGCTGTCATGAAGAGATAAAGTAGGATGAAGAGGCTCTTTAGCTATTTCTTACTTTCCTAGCTACTGGAGGCTTAATTAAAACAAAAATGACAATGCACAACACTTACCACTCCTCTCTTGGAGAAAGGCCATCTTGGCTTTTTGGATTCTGGTGGGTGAAATTAAAGAAGATATATTAGTACTTTGAGTAACTACTGACAGATCAATGGAGTGCTTTACAAAACCTGCTTTTCAAATGAGCCGAACAGAATTTGTCCTGCTTTAATTCTCCTTCTCTTGAGAATGCACAGGATGAATATTTATATTTATGCAGATGAGTAAATGATGTTCCAACTGAAAGGCTGGTGTACTATTGCTACCTTATGGTGATATTGCCCTGTTTCAGCCTCCTTTTCCCCGCATCGTTCAAGGAGAAATCTATAAAATGCAATAAAATGTTGAGTATTCTTTTAAGACAGAGTCACAGGACTTTAGGGCTGAAAGGACTTTGTTTTTATACTGGAAACCACCCCACCATATGCAACTTCAATAGCCTGACCAAACTTGAGACTCAGAGATTGCATCGGCCTGATAACCCCCAGGTGTGGTTGAGTGTAGATTCCTGAAATAGGGGCACATCAACCCATGTCACCAATCTTTAGGTTGGGGGCTTATTATCTCTATTGGCCACCATCCACATATTCCTTAGGAGTTGCTTTAAATTGAAAAGGAAGTCATTTTTCAGTAATACATTCTTTTGATGATCAGGAAGTAAAGAGATTAGATTCTTGATTTTTATGTCATTTGCATCAATCTCTAATGCTACCCAGAAAAACGTGGGAATCATCTCTTAGGTTTTGGTGAGATGTTCTGATAACTCAGTACACAAAATGGATGTTTTAAAGGTTCATCTCTGTTTCTACTAGTTTATCAGAAGACTGCATAATACTTCCATCAGATGAAAACAATTACCTGAGCAGCATTTACTAAAAATCAGTGTGCTTGAGGGACTTTTCTCATTGGAACCCTGGAATCCAACCGATTATCCTGCTCATTCTGACCACCTTTTTGACCTTTGTAAAGGGGAGATTAGGTGGAACCTCCCTCAGAGACAAATCTGCTTCACCTCTCTTAGGCTTCAAATGCCTGGTGGTAAATTATTATGTACAATTTGAACTGCAATAATTGGGATCTCGTCTTAGCAAATTTCTCTCCTCTGCTTTTCTAACTTTAGGGGTAATTTTAGGACCTTTGGAAATCTTCACAAGTATTCAGAAGAAAATTTAAATTGTGTCTCTATTGAATCCCTAATCTTTTATTATCTTTATTAAATATTAAGTTTTGCTGAATCAGAATCTATATTTCAACAATATCTCTAGGTGACTCATATGCACATCAGAGCTTGAGAAGCACTGCCTTAGACCATGATGGGGACATGAGAACTCTATTCTAACCTCCTAGAGAAGAGGGCTTCGAGGGATATGGTGAAGAATGCTGCATATCTTTTATTACGTGGTATCTACTGTGATGCCAGGCACACATGCCTAGCAGAGAACTTAACAAAGAACAGCATGCAGCAATTATGACCTTGTTCCTTAGCATGCTGGTTCTCAAACTTTAGCTGGTATCAGAATCACCTGGGGGGGTTTATTAAAAAACATATTGCTGGGCCCCATCCCCAGAGTTTCTAATTCAGACGGTGTGGCATGGGACCCCAGAATTTCCCAGGCAATGCTGAAGCTGTTAGTCTGGGACCAGTATTTGAGAAGTACTGCTTTAGTTTTTAACCAGTTTAGAGCATTTGCAAAGCATCACAGAACATGTACTAACCTCTTAAGGTTAGCTGTGCTTAGAACTAGCTCTAATTTCTAGGAGCCTGTCCTTGAGTAGATCACTTAATTCCCTCTTGGTTCATTCATTTGGGCATTTGGATTGTTGTGTCATGTAGGACAGTAGATGTGAAAGGGCCCTATAAAGAGTGAAGAGCTATACATATGTTAGTTATGCTTTATTCACAGCTGCCTGTGTAATGGGTGGTTGATGCAGGCTGATGGAGCGTATACAGGGTTAGGAGTCAGGAGTCTCGATCCCATTCCTCTGACACAAACCAGCTGGCACCATGGCTAGGCCACTTCTCCTTTCTGGGTCTCACTTGGGACATATGTGAATGAGGAAAGAGCTTGGTGGTTTTCCATGTGTGTTGTCACAGGCTATCCTGGGCTTCTAGGGATGCCTTGGAGGTGAGTCTTTGGGACCTGCCCCATTTTCAAGCACTACAACTCCACCTGGATCTGTTTTATAGACTGGATTTCCAAGTAAGGATTCTTTTGTAAAAAGAGCTCTGCTAAGAACAAAACCAGTTTAAAAACTACCAGGATGGATGATGATCTTGAAGTCTCCTTTTAGCTCTCAAAGGCTACCATCAGAATCATGGGAATGTGTCCTGAACACCACAATTGTTCTTTTCTTTCACAACTGAGTTCAAAATGCAGATTTATCCCTAAGGCTGCCTCTCTCTAATCTGCTCTAACAGTAATCTGCTGTCACTGGGCCCGCTGCCTCCACACGGTACCACCGTGGTTAGAAGATACCAGTGTGAGGTTGAAGGCCAGAACAGGGTGGGTGGTGGCATTACAGCAATGACAGCGATGCTGCCCACCAGCCCAGAGAGGGCATTCTGCTCCAGGATGGTGACCGTCACTGGTGTACCTGTTCCAGGTCCTAGATGTGGGGTATATTATTTGACAAGAGGACCTTTTGAGGAAAGGTCTATACCTTATCCATCCCTTATCCATCTCTGTAAGTGGAATGCCCAATACCAAGAGCGGTATTCAGCTGGTTCCAGTAACTCATGGCTGATGCTTGTCCTAATTGGTGAGACGTCTGTTCTAATGTGTCAGTGCTGAAAATACCCTTTGCTTATTATAACCCCCATCCCATAGCAGGTATGTAATATAAGTATGGTGAATGGACAGGACCTGAATTCAGCAGCAGAAGCGGGTGGCACAGGTAACTGGCAGCTCCATCTGACACCAGAAAGTCCCCAGGGAACACCTCAAGTCCAGATAAGTTGAGCACCACAGAACTCCTCCTGTGCTCGTAGAATCTGTGTTTAAGAGATGGAAGGAGAGAGCTTACAGCTTACATGCCCATGCATGGGCACTCAGAAGTGACTGCTGGCAGCCTGATTAATGCCTGCTTTTTCAGGAGGCCACTCCAGGCTCCAGGCATGGAGGGCTGTGATGACCCACACACCACCCCATGTTTGACACCTTTTTGAGCCTTACTGACTGCTTATGATTTTGACTAATCCAAAGCAGAAGAGCTCACCTGGAAGTGTCAACATAAACATACTGGATATGTTCTGACTGAGAAGGACACTAGGAGAAAGCCCTTAAACACAAGAGTCTTTGCAAATTATGAACATGGCCTCAGAGGGAACAGGATGCATGGGCATGGCCATGGCCACGACACCCCTAGATATTGGAGGCCGATTGTTTAAAGGCAGCCCTTTTGTTCTTCCTAGAGAAAAATGAGGACTGTTGTCGGAAAAGCTTAGGAAACAGGCCTATCTACCTTCTCCTTTCTTCCACACTATTTCATGAAACTTCCTGTCTGTTGGATGTTCAGAAAATAAATGCTTGACATCAGACACAGTGGGGAGTAGCTCCAAAGCCACTGGGCATTTGCTCTGTGATCACTAAGGAACAAAATGGGTAAGGAATGATTGCATCGAATTGTAAGGATTTTCAGAGCTTCCCCATAATAGCTGTTCAGATATTCCTTTAGTCTATTCTGAGAATGAGAGATGCAATTCCTTCTATTTACTGACCAATGTAACCTCTAAATTCTCTTTTCATCAACAAATAGCTTAGCATATAGGTTACTTTACATACAAAGGAATTTTGTAAGTCTGACTTAGCCCCTCCTGGCTTCCGATAAACACATTTTTAAAGCATCCACAGAAGCCTTCTATAATCTGGCCCAGTTACCTTCCTAATATTCTTTACTTTGCAATTTATTCTCTGGAAACAGGGAATGGATTGTAATTTCCCATGCAAAATGTTTCACACGTCAGTGACTTAGCTGGGAATGCTCTGCCCTCTCTGAACCTGTTTAACTCTTTTTCATCTCATGAGATTTAGGGCCATGGATTACCTAAGTAACTTTACAGGAATTACTTAGATACAATCAGGCTCAGATTTATTCAATTAGCTGCATTTCCTGGCATTTTAAAATCGGTTTTGACTTGCCTTTCTCTCTTTTTTTTTTTAATTGGAGAATTTTAGAGTAATGTTGCAGGCACTGCTAGCTGCCCAGCCAGCATGCATGCTCTCCACTTTTATTATTATCAAAACCCTGCTTTGCTGGGGGTGGCATGTGTCGAGTTAATGCACTGACAAGCCCCGACTCCCCTGCAGCAATCTGGCCAGCAAGATTTAAATGGAAGTTGCAGGGTGTGGCTTCTGGGAAAAAATTTTCAAAGGGGACAAGGTGGCTAGCTTCTTCCTTTTACCTTTTGCCCTTTGCCCTTCTTGTCATGAATACGGCTTGATACCTGAAAGCATACCTGTGATCTTGCAAAGATAACAGCAGAACAGGAAAACAGAAGGAGCCTGGCAGGATGCCGACATCTGTCCTGGCCTGGGCTCTGGTTATGTTATAAGAGAAACATTCTTTATTTGCTTAGGTTGTTCTAGTTTGGTTGTTACATGCAGACAAATGCTGTCTTAACTGACACAGATCTCCTCATCCTGGACTTCCTTCTCCAAGAATGTCATCTTTCAGCATTCTGCACTCTTATTTGACTTTTTCACCATCTATTTATGATGAGGTTTGTAACAAAATCATTAAAGTTACAACTTCTCACAACTCTCCCTTTCTTGTTATTTGCCAACCTGATGTCCATGGTGGTTATGAGGTTAGAGGGGGCTGAATTAGGTGGGAGTTGGAAAAGTTACAGTAATTTGAATGAGAAATACAATTCTAGTTTCTTCATTTTGCAAACAGGACATTGGAACTGATACAAAATGAATTAACAGTATACAAATCCAGCCAGGAATTTTCACAGTGCTATGCAAAAGGTATTAGATAACATAAACTTCTTCTTGGGAGCCCCAAGAAGTCCCCTGAAAAGAAATATTAGAATCTTCCCTGTAAACTTTATACTTCTCTTGATAAAGACCCTGGAAGCATACAATGAGATTTGGTGTTTATGGGGATAGAGGGGATTGGGAAAAGTACAGTAATTTGAATGAGAAATGTAAGCTAGGTAAACTTTGGGAAAAAAGTTTACTCTTTTGAGCTTCAACTCTAGATGGTACACAATCTGATAACTATTATGAATTTGGCATGAGTCTATAAGCTATCTTTATATTCCCTGGGGACCTCAGAGAGGCCATAACTAATGGTGGGAGTGGAAGAATTAGTCTTCCCCGGTCTCCTCTAGGCTGGTTTATATGTTTCTCTTCCATGCTTCTACAGTTCTCTGGAGCAGTGGTTAAGATAATGTGGACTCAAATTGCCTGGATTTTAATCTTAGCTGTGTGACCTTGATTGAGCAAGTAACCTCTCTGGCCCTGACTGCCATCTGTGAAATGCAGACAATAATCATACCTACTTCCTGTGTGAGGATCAACTGATCAACATAAAGCGCTTAGATCCATGTCTGGAATTTAGTAAGCTGTCAATAAATGTGATTATGTTGGTTGTTGAATATAGTATAATATGTTCTATTTGTCTGTTTATTCCACTAGACTGCTACCTCCTTCCTTGCAAGAAGCATGTCTTATAATTTGTGTTGGTGGGTGCCCATTTAGTACTCAATCCATTGTTACTGATGAACACGAATGAATAAAAGACTCTTCTGATGTTGTCCTCCCTCGAGGAAAGTACCTTACTTTATAAGGTAGTTTTGCAGATTCATGTCTTATCTCCTCTCCTTTTATCCTAAGTTCCTACCTCCGGGTCTAAATCCCTGTGTTTAGTAAGGGCTCAATAAATATTTGTTCAGTAAATGAATAATAACCAAACCTGTACACACTGAGTCATCCATTGCTCTACTTTCCTGACGTGCTCTCCTGCACAATGTGTACTCCACTAATAGCTAGCTACTCACTGTTCTTTAAACTCACCCTGCACTTCATGCCTCCATGCCTTGGCTCAGGTAGCTTCCATCTGCCTGCCTATCTCCACTGAGCCTGACACACTCAGATTCATCTCTAAATTCCCACTTAGATGCTCTCCCTCCAGAAGTCTTTTCTGATCTGCTCAGAGAGAGCCAATTCTCTCCCTCCCTATTTCCACCCTGCCTCTTTATAATGATTTCATTGAAGGCTCATGCTGTGTCTTATATATCATAGAGTCTAAGCACCAAGTATAGAACCTGACATAGAATAGGTAATCAAATAAGCTTGTTGAATGAATAACTATGTTGACCTACAGGATGCTATCCAGATAGTCCTCAAATGAATTTGCTTTTCCATTCTGGATCATAATTGTATAATTATATGCATATACAATACACAAAGTGCAATCTGAGTCTCCCCAACAGCCTCTAAAGGTGATTAAGTTACCCCTATCCATTTCTTCCTTGTCTGGGCTACCTTCTGACATAAGGCATCCATTTGGGAGCACACAGGGCAGGTTTTGGAGTTCCATGTACACATATGGAGCATAGGGAAGACAACTAGCTTGCATCGTGCTTGAGCCATGACCTTGGCTTTGTTGCCTTGCTGTTCAAAACCCAGTGATGCTCATTCTGGAAAGCGGGGCATGCCCCTGGGAGGGCCTAACAGAAGCTCTGATAACATTCTTATGTCAAGAATTATCAAGAATTACATATCAAGAATTACAGTTATAACCAGAGACTTAGGAAAACAACAACAAAGAACATCTGCACATACTAACATGAAGAGACATGAATTGGTACAGAAAACATGCCCGTGCATCACCCATGCCTGGCAGCCGACTAGATTTCTGGGCACTCTGCACAGGATCCCATGCCTGTGTCAGCCAGGGTTGCTCATCATTGGATTAGTGATATTAATGCAAACAGTTGCAATGAATTCAGAATGACTTTGCATTTAGGTCTCTTGAGGGGAGAAGTGTTGGTGGTTCCAAATTGGTATTTTATTTTTGCTATTCTAAAAGGACTGCTTCTCATAAGACATGGCATGCACACAGGGTCACTGTGTCCAGTTCTGGATTGATTATCCACTGGAAGCAATCACTGTAATAAATTCAGACTTTTTATCTCCCTCCCCCAAACAAAATGGTATGTGCATGGGGTCATGGCATCCTGTGTGAAGAGGGTGGGGAAGAGAATTTTTTGGTACCTAATTTCCTCAGAGGGAGATTACACTAAGGAACGAGCTGATAATAACTGCAAAATGTTTGGGGTGTGGCTGGCAGGCCACTGTCACTGTGTAACTA
The DNA here is from genome assembly GCF_003031525.2 of Neophocaena asiaeorientalis asiaeorientalis. NCBI lineage: Eukaryota > Metazoa > Chordata > Mammalia > Artiodactyla > Phocoenidae > Neophocaena > Neophocaena asiaeorientalis. Next base: position 4,171,368 of record NW_020174057.1, read on the forward strand.
CAGTATAGCTTCTTGCTACCCTTTATTTGCTTGAAAAAGTACACTAAACAAATATCCATGGGAAACACTTTTTTTGTTGTTGTTTTTGGTTCAATGCTTGGCTGTTCTGGTTCTTTGTTTCAGGACAAAATTCTGGACCCAGGAGGTTGTATAACTAACTGGGTGCCTGACCCAGACTTCGCAGCCCTCTTCGGCTTGCCAGCCACCCGACTCCCACAAACCCAAACGCAACCACACTTTCACTAACTCTGAGCTGCGCTGCCCCAGGCCAGTCCGATCTGAAGCGACTAGTCCCATGGTTGCTGGAATAATCTTGTCTCCTTTCTGGTACCAGAATTTCTCTTTTTCTGTCTTCTGCTGAAGATCCAAAGGTCCACGGTGTGGGCAGGGATGGCAACAATTTAGAGAATCCAGAGAATGCTCCCCCCCCTCAGCTGAGCAGGCCATACACTCACGCGTCACACTCAGGAATGAGCTTGTGCTCACGTGTTGGTGCCAGAAAAAAGTTTCTGGTGGGGGAAATGTGTCCCCCAGTAGATCTCAAATACATACACTTTGTAAAGAACAGATTGGTCACGGGTCACGGTGAACATTATTCTAACTTAAAATCAGCTGGCACTTCCTGAGCATGGGCTTTTACTAGACATTCTGTTAAGAGCTTTACATGCATTATCATATTGATTTTCACAAGTACTCTATGAAGTGGAAATTACTGTTCTCATTATAGAGCTGAGGAAACTGAAGCTCAGAAGGACAGGAACTCACTTAAGGTCTCATTGTTAGTGAACAGCAGAGCAAGAATTCAATTCAAATACCCAAGTCTGACTCCAAAAAGACTTGTAAATGGAAGGAGAGAAAAAGATACGACAAACCATTTCAAAGCACTAAGCGTTTTTTAAAATTGATATAATGGTAGTTATTACTTTAGATAAAAGAGGGTGTGTTGTGGGTTGAATGGAAACCCCTGCCCACCCCCTCCCCAATATATGTCCATCTCTTCACTCCTGGAGCCTGTGAATGTGATCTTATTTGTAAAAAGAGTCTTTGCAGATGTAATTAAAAGATCTTGAGATGAGGTTATTTTGGATTATCTGAGTGGGCACAAGTAGGAGAGAAGGCCACGTGAAGACAGAGGCAGAGATTAAAGTAATGCAGCCATAGCCCGGGAACGCCTGCATGAAGAAGCAAGGAAAGGTCCTCCCCTACAGCTCTGAGAGGGAGGGTGGCTCTGCCAACACCTTGATTTTGGACTTGTGGCTCCCAGAATTCTCAGAGCATAAATTTCTGTTGTTTTTAAGCCACCAGTTAGTGGCAATTTATTACGACAGCCACAGGAGACGAGTGAAGGGGGCAATGCAATTGAATAGCAAGGGCACCTGACTCAGGATTGTGATTCCCAACTCTGACCTTCATTACGTGTGACCTTGGCATGTCACTTCCCAGGGCCTCAGTTTCCTTATGTGGAAAACAACTTTGAGTGAGACCCTTTCCATCCCTCATGATTTATGAATCGAGGGTTTAGGTTTGCTCTTATCTTCCCTGCCAGTGGGTGGGGCAGTAATTATGTGATGACCTTTATCTTGGCAGAAATGTTTGAAGATGAATAATTAAAGTTCCTCCTTCAGAAATATGACAAATATATCATTTGCATTTTTTAAAAAACAGATTCCTTGGGTTTAACATACACCCACCACACTATGTATAAGATAAATAACCTATTGTATAGTACAGGGAACTCTACTCTATATTCTGTGATAACCTATATGAGAAGAGAATCTGAAAAAGGATGAATATATGTATAACTGAATCACTTTGCTGTATACCTGAAACTAACAAAAAATTGTAAATCAACTATACTTCAATAAAATTAAAAAATAAAAAAATTGCAAGTAAAAAAAAGATTCCTTCTGTACAGGGGGCTTAAGCCAAGGACTACTGGGTTCTAATTCTCAGGTGCAAATTTTAAAGGAAAATAACAAAGATACTAGAGAATATGGGGAGGGAGGTTTGCAACTGCCCTATAGTGATGTGTGTCTTAATGGAGTAAAAATCTTATTGAAGGTACTAGTGTTTGGATAAGGCACAGCCTAATCCTTCCCCTCTGCTGTGAATGTTGCCCAATGGTTTTTTTTTTAACCTTAATAAAAAGTACAATTGAGTTTTTTATTCTAATATTTTTTCAATTTCACTGTTGTAGACTGACAATAGTAAAATAACCCAAAGGTTTTTTTTTTTTTTTTATCAGGCAAGCTTATCAGGCCTCATTCCTTGTCTGATAGTGAAATTCATGGTAAATATACCTTTTCCAGTAGGCGGTTTTCCAGTAACTGTGTGACTAGAAAAAGTAGGTGTGCTATTTTAGGAACCATAGTGTTCTACCCTATGGTAGAGATATAGTGCAAATGGGAATGCTTGCTTATAACTGAGTTGATTATACAGGAAGAGCCAATTAAGAATCAGTAACAATCTTTAAAGAAAAAAATCCCTTTTAAGAAATAATCAACAGAGAAATGACAACTCAACTGCCACTTTAAGGAACTGTAGCTTTCTTGGTTAAATCTGGGAAATATTTTTTCATTATGAGTCTCACAAGATTGTTAGGAACTTTCCTTTGATTATAATTTCCCACTTTCTACCAAAATGTTCCATTTGCTGAAAATCCAACGGAGAAGGAAGAATGAATGGGGAGCCTCTAGCTTACTGTCCAAGGTCTGGCACAGAGCGGACACTTCATGAATGTGGAGTGAACAAATGGAACCCATCCCGACACAGTTTGAATACAGAAACAGAGACAGTCTTTGGAGTTCCAACTGCATGGAAAACACACCATGCTGTGACATTTTGGGCTCAATCAGTAATGGTTATTAAACACATACGTGTTCAGAGCACCAGGGTAGCTGCTGATACTGGTAACTTTCTAGAACTCTCGCCGTCTTTCGAGGCTACTGCCTTTTCTGGACAAGAGTCAAAATACCACCCGGTGGGATCAAACCATACTTGTACAAATCCCCAGCAACCCAACGTACACTCAAGAGATGAACACAAAACAGATTAGGAAGATGGGGGAGGTTGAAAAGAGCTAGAGAGAGATAAGATAAACAAATGGCTAGAGGAGAAAATTTCCAGAAAGGGATCATACAATTTCCCCTACAAGGCTTGACCTGACCTAACTAACCAACAAACGCACTTCCTTTTTTCTTTCTTAAACTTTCATTGAACATCTACTATGTAGTGTTCTAGACACTAGGGATACAGCAATGAACAAAAGGGGCACAACTCCTGCTATCATGGAGTTTACATTCTGGGGGAGCTGATGCCAGTGCAAGAATAACACATGGTTCCTGATGTGAAAGGAAGCTGCCAGTTCCCACTCTAGCCTCCAGCTATGCCTGGATCAAGAAGGCTTCCCTGATGCCCTGAGGCTGCAGGCTTCTCTTCTGACTAATTAACAGTATTCATGTATCTCATCACAAGGGAAAAAACTATGTGTGGTGATGGATGTTAACTAAACTTATTGTGGTGATCATTTTGCAATATATACATATTTCAGATCATTATGCTGTACCCCTTAAATTTATATAATGTTCTATGCCAATTATATCTCAATACAATTGGAGGAAAAAAAGAAAGCAACACAATAAAATATGATGCTGTGGAGGGCTGAGATTTAAATAAAGCAAGCAAACAATAACCAATATGCCATCTATTAATCATTAGTTAGTAACTTTCTAATAAGCTTTTAAGCTCAATAGTTGAGACAGGGCCTTCTCCCCCTATGGCGTTACTTAGAGTTTAAAGACAGTGCTAGCTACACAACAGGTTTTAGGTAAAAGTCTGGGGAGGATTTAACATTGTATTGAATCTAACATTTAGACACATTAGCTGAGCGTCCTGTGATCGATTATTTCACTCTGGGGTCAGAATATTTTAGAAAGAGTAAGTGACTTGCATACAGGAAGTGCTAAATGAATGAATGAATGAATGATGGTTTCTTAAAAAAGGTAACATTTAAGTTACACTATTTATCATATCAAAAGCCTATTGGATGGGTGCTACTGTTGACCCTTGAACAACACAGGTTTGAACTGAGGAGGTCCACTTATATGCAGATTTTTTTTTCATGAAATACTACAGTACTACACCATCTGTGGTTGGTTGAATCCACTGGTTACTGAACCTTAGATAAGGAAGGCAGACCGTAAAGTTATATGCAAATTTTTGACTGCACAGAGGGTCAGCATCCCTAACCCCTGTGCTGTTGAAGGGTCAACTGTATTTGCAACTCCACTTCACAGATGAAAACTTTGAGGTTTTGAGTTGTTCACAGCCTTGCCCAAGGTCACGCTGCCAGAGAAGTAGAGATAGAATTCAAACCCAGGGAGTTTGATTCCAGTAATTCTTAACACCATGCCATGCTGCAACCCCCCACCCCAACCCCCCAGGGTAACTCCAGATAAATCTGGCTTTGGGAAGTGCTTTACTGGCATTCAATGTTTTTGTCTGGTCTCTTCCTTGTCATTTTGTTTTCATGTTTTGGATATATTTAGGTTTTCTTTCCTATTTCTTTTGAGCACTGGAAGGTTAGTCTGTTCTCATAGATGTAATAGTATGTACATTTCCTTTCTCAGTTTCAGGGCTGACTAAAAAGTTAGGTGAGGCAGTTTTCTGTGATTATCGATTTTAAGGGGTGCCAGGAAGGTGTCCCTACCCACAAAATCCCCCCACTCACTTCCTGATGTTTAAAATTCCACTAACATGGCTTCACTGCTTGGATTCAAGTCATGTCCTCTGTTAAAATTCAAATACATTGGGGACAGATAGGTAAACTGTAAGCCAAGCAGCCTGCCTGTCACCCTTCCACCCATCCTTTCCTTCAGCAAGTATTCTGGAGACAGACTCTAGCTGAGTAATAGCTGCTGAGATGAAGGGTAAATAAGTGGTCTCTGCCCTCAGGAAGATCTTGTTTCTGAAAGGAGACAGATGTGAAAGAAATACAATATGGTGTTTTAGGTACTATGATGGAGGCATTTATGAGGTGTAGGGAAACCCAAAAGGGATAAATACACTGCTCTACTTGGAAAGATGAGTGTAGATATGCCTTAAGCCTGAAGTCCTTCACACTTTAGTAAGAATGAATTGTAAAGACTCTTTTCCAGGAGGCATAGTTTGGTGATAGGAGAAAAAAGTTTAGAATGAGTGTTAATTCACTGGAATGTTATATATAGGCAGAGGGAACAATAAAAAGAAAAAAAGTCCACAAGGAAAAAAATGGAATCAAAGTCAACACTGAGCTGATTTCAGAAATGAGAGGAGATTGGGCCCTTCTCATTTATATAAGCCTGCCCAATTGTCAGGCCATGTGTTAAATCACTATATTAAAAGAAAAATCTTTGCAAAAGGACTACAAGGAAAAAAAAAAGTTGCTGTGATTGACTGACAGCCACAGAGGCAAGCATTTCTTAACTGAACATACCAGGGTCAGCAAACCTTCTCTATAAAGTGCCACAGAGTAAATATTTTAGGCTTTGTGAGCCATATGGTCTCTGTAGTGGCTACTCAATTCTGTGGTTGCAGTGCAAAAGCAGCCACGGACAGTATTTAAATGAATAGATGTGGCTGTGTTCCACACAGCTTTATTTACAAAATCAGGTAGTGGGCTGAATTTGGGCCATAGGCTATATAGTCTGCTAGCCCCTGGTTTATACCATCTCATAGGCATATTAAAGGCCTAAGTTAAATAAGTTTAAGTATGTTTTAAATAAAGTTTAAATAAGTTTTTGAGGTGAGTCCCCCAGCTCCTCAATGGACATCAGGGCCTCGTGCAGAGCCCTTTACCTTACACTATCTGACTACAAGGCCTGGAAATAGCCACCTGCAGGAAGAAGCCCTTTGAACAAATGACTGCTGAAAAGACCGCAGTGACAGGAAGGAGAGAGAGAGAGGGAGCAAAAGACAGGCAGACAGAGGATCTTTGTGCCAAAGACGGTTAGCTGTTAGCCAAAAATTCATGCTTCTGGTGAACTTTTGATTAAAAAAGTATAGATTGAGTGGTCTGCAGCTGATGCAAAATTACTTCTTTTTAGCAGTAATGCATGAATGTTTATTAAACATATTGTTTATAGTTACTTAGCCTTTCATTTATTCATTCAATAAACATTGCCTACTACATGCCAAGTATTGTACTAAGTCCTGAAAAAAACAATACTGAATAATTCAGGGTCATTACCAGATTCCAAGATGTCTAAATTACTTCCCCTCTGATTCTCTGTTGTGATTTTCTGTAACCTTCCACTATTTTGTAGTATGTGATTGTGACATGCTGAACCTCACAGAACTTTTTAAGGCCTCAAGCCCTCTGACCAAGTTTTCCCTTTGCATCTTTTAAGACGTTTCTGTTATTGCCTCACAAAGATTCTGCAGGTCAATAAAAATTACCTGCATGTCATCTTTTGCAAATGGCTTGGTGTGTCCCATCAGTTACAGCCTTTATATCTGCTAACTCCATCTTACACATAAAGCTGGACAGACTTTATCTGCTCTAGGAAGCATTCCTTGATCAAAGACTCTCAGATATATATATCTCCATCCACGATGCTTTCTCTAGTCAACTATCCACTCAAAATATCCACTCAGATGTTCCATAGGTCTTCAAATTCAACATGTTCAAACTTACACCCCACCTACCCATATCCCCTTCTCCCTTCCAAGGTTACCTAGATCAGAGAATGGAACCATTTGCCACCTAACAGTGGAAGCCATAAGCTCGAAGTCCTTCTTGACAACTTCCTTCCCCTCTCCCCTGATGGTCTACTATTCACAAAGTCTAGGTGATGGTATCTCCTGAACTGAGATACTTCCTTCTAACTCCACTGCCTTCATCAGAGCCTAACCTACCAACCTCTCATACCTGAACATTCTAATTGTTCTGCTGGAATCCACTCTCATCTAACTCTCATGTCTACCCTGTATCCATATGATCATATCAATCCATTCAGTGGTTTCACACTGTTCTTAGGGTAAAGAACAAAATTCCTAAACACCCTATTAGACTCTGCATGATTGACTCTAAACAACATCATCTTTTTCTGACACTACTCTCTTTTTCATTTTCTCTGACACATCTGAATTAGGTGTCATTTTAGAGCTTTATTCTGGTTCACACCTGTGGAAGATTTCCATTAAAGGACCCTTTCTTCACCAACCCTTGCATCCAAACACTTTGCCATATAATACTTAAATGTTCTCCCACTGCTGGTGACACATAATTTTTTGCCCTTGAGTTCAGCCACGTGACTTGCTTTGGCCTGTAGAATTAGACAAGGTACAGAGCCCAGGGTCCAAGAGGCCTTGCATGTTTCCATTTATCCTCTTGAACCTCTCCCCTCACCACAAGAGCATGCCCCGTGTAGAAATTTGGTTCCATGAAAAGGATGAGGGACATGTGGAGTGAACTACCTAGCTGAGCGCAGCCTAAATCAACTGATCCTCAATGGACACACAGATTTATAAGAAACAATACCTGGTTGTTGTTTTAAGCCACTGAGGTTTGGGGTGGTTTGTTATGTAGCAATAGCTAGCTGATATACTAACACAATACTTTGTATTTGCCTATGGCTTTGTAAATATCCTCTACCTTAGCTGACATTTAGGTCAACTAGGGTTAAAAATAAACAAAGACTGCATAGATGGATCTCATCCTTCCTACTATGAACAGCAAACTTGCTTGAGGATTGAGGTCCAGTAATAAAACAATAGCTAATTTCCTGAGGATTCCTCCATGACTTTCCAAATGAACTGAGGGCTTTCCCACCAATCCTACAAATTGGGTGGATGTAATTGGGCTTGAATCGTTCCCTTACTGCCACAGAAGCTCTTCATCCCTGAAAGAAATGGAAAATCCACTGCCACAGCTGGGGGACCAAGCTGAAAGTTCAGAGCTGGTTTCTGAAGTGACACAATCTACCTGCATTCTAGATAAAAGCACAGTCTGTCAAAGCAGGCATTTTAAAGGCCATCCTCGATTTAAACAGCACATCTTGTCCCTTTTATCCTTGTCCTCTGAATTTCTCTTTGAAAAGTTGTTGAATGTTTCTGGCCTTTACATTTTCTCTTCCTGACAAAACCTATTACTGGTGGATGTTAATTAAGCCACAGGACCAAGTCATTGACAATTCAAAATGAAAACCATGCTCACCTGTGGCTGTTATACCCTGCCCCAAAAGCCACAGCAAAAGGCTGGGCGCTTAAAGGAGACTCTTGAAATTAAGACTCTTTCACCCATAATATGAAGAGTGACTTGAGGGATGTAAAACAAACTGCCCTGATTAATACACCATCAGGTTTGCTATGTCAGAACAGAAGTAAAAGACGTAAAAGTAAACAGTCAACAGACTTCATAGCACTAGAGAAAATAAAGACACACATACCTGGACTGATGCAATTCTTCTCTCTGAAATAAATTTTAAAAATACATGTTTTAGTCGTGCTCAAACCCACCCAAAATTCCAAAGCAGACATCTTGAAGGGAGAGGTCATTAACTTTCCTAGCTAAAATGTTTTGGATTTTTTCTTTTCAGGGGGAGAACGTTAGAACATTAGAAATTTAAGTAGTTTGCTCTTTTTGCCCTTTTAAACCAGCCACGCCAGGTGGTCTTCACATAGCGTGGATCTGCAAGAGGGCCACCTTTACTATCTAACGACTGACAATCTCTAGCCTGGGTTCTTTCTTAAAGTGCCTTCAAGTATATTGAAGAAGAAAGTGAGCTCGACCTCCACGCTCCTTCCTCAAACTGCTGCACCCCTTTTACTTGACAGCCAACTGTCCTAAAAACTGTGCGTCCCCCCAGCCGTCTCCCAACACAGCACCCCACCCCACGACCGGGCAATATGGCAACCTGGGGACCTACTATGCTTTGCATCCACCAAATGAGAGGCAGGAGGCTTAGAACTGTGTTACCTGAGGCCTGGGGAGCTGTGGGGTGCGGCTGGGTGCTGGCTGGCCTCCACTCCGTGGAAGGGAGGCCTGAGGAAGCAACCCCTCGTTGAGGGGCTGAGGCACGGGACGGGCAAGCTCATCACTGGGCGCCATCTGGAGCTCAAACGAGTCGGCTGCGTTGAGTGCCCTTTCGGGGTCCGGAGGCAATCTTGAGTGGAGTCTCAGGGGCCACAGGGAGTGCGAAGACTCCTCTGTGCTTCCAAATAGCCCGCTGGAAAAGCAATGCGAGGAGCCGGAAGTCTCCTTTCAGCTGCCCCCGGGCGGGCCCTTTAAAGGCCGCCGGCTGAGGCGGCGCATGCGCAGTGCCGTGCGCAGGCCCGCGCACACTCTCGCAGCTGCGGCCCCTTAACCTTCTCAGTGTGGGCGAGGTGGAGACGCGGCCCGGGGCTTGCTGGTCAAAGTGGAGAAGTTTCCCCTGGTTCTGACAGTGCTTCTTGGACAGGCTTTCCAGGGGGGGTCGAGGAGAGGGCCCGCAGTCTGGGCGCTGCACCTCTGGGAAGGATGGTTGCGTCTTCTCCACACCACTAAGAGGCCCGGTTGCTGGAAGCTTCCAGGGGACGCCGTCAGAGTTGCTGTTCTCCCGACCACACTGAGGTTGTTCCAGTTCCGCCTTCAGGTGCCTCTCTTCCTCGGGTGTGTCTTCGTCCTTTTCCAGAGGATAACTGCAAGCAGGTGGCTGCATCTTTAATGAGGAAGAGCAGAGTGCGGAATCTGTTGCAAACAAGGAGACGGAGGTGAGAAAAAAGGTGTCTGAAATTTCACATAAAAACTTATAATTCACCAGAGCAGATAGGGAATGCCCAGTTAACATTAGTATCTGTTATGTTTTGTAGATAATTAACATAAGTGAGTCCAGTTTTCCCGACTAAATTGTTTACGTATTGAAATTTGTTTATGTTACCGAATTAAGTCGTTTGGACCTTGCTTTGTGCCTCGATGGGGGAGAGTTCTTTTTTCCATTGGGGTTCGAGTAGGTGAATACGAACCCCAAGCAGAGATGGACACAGTACAAGCTTTACTTAGTGGCCGAAGAATGGAGAAGCGGGAACCGCGTTTGCAGACCAACCTCTCGCCCACGTGGCAAGGGTGATTTAAAGAGTAAAGACAAGGGAGGAGGAGTGAGGCTAATTTATGGGGAGGCTTATGCGTTAGTCTACCAGGAAGGGGCAGGGCTTTTTCCGAGGGAGTGGGGTGCCACACCCTTTTTATCCTTTTATCGTCCTTAATGTCTGGTCCTGGCTGCCGGTAGGTGTGTCACATAATATGTTAATATAGTAAAATCAATGTATAATGAGACTTAGGATCTGTTGGGCGTCAGATTCATGCCATCTTAGTCCCAGCTGGTTTCATCTGTTTTCTCTGTTCGTAGCTTTCTTATCTCTGGACCCTTTAACTTAAAGATTTGTGTTCACTCCTGCTAATGGTGGGGTGGGGGGCATTTGGCAGGTTTTGAGCAAGGACACTCCTGCTAACTGTGGAGGTTGATGGGTTCTGATTAAAGACCTGGAACAGCTCTGGCAACATTTACCGGTTACTTAATATCCCTTCCAGTTCAAACAAAAAAGCTTTTAAAAACCTTGGTGATCTAAGAGATTTCTTGGAAGCCATAAAGCTCATCACCGTTTGATTATTCCATTTTAAGAGAATCAAATATACATTCAATTTCCCTTACGTTCTGCATTTATATATGTATGACTATGTGTATATGTGCTTTGGAGTATTCCAGGGATATAAGGATGAGAGAACAAGAAAAATGAGAACCCCTTCCCTCAAGGTTTACATTACAGAATGAGACATAATTTCAAAGATAGTGATGCAAAGTATTTGGCAAGAGGCATTTTAGATTTTCTCCATCCCCGTGTTCTGGAAAAATAACTCACTAGTTTGGAAAGAAAAACTGCGATGTCACACAGATGATCTGCTTCTTGTGATTAGAGGTGCTTTCTGTGATTCACTAATGCAGAATTACCTCCCAATTAAGCTCTTCTCATGTTCAAGCAAATCTGATTCTACCATGGTATAAATATGTTCATGGTGACATGGAAATGACTTACTGCTATTCCGTTATTTTGTAGTTTTCCATTTGAAGAAAGTAGTTGCCTGTGAGGAAGCATCAGTCCTTACCCATCCTATCAACTATTGCATAAGAGGCAACTCCTGATTATTTACAGGTCTGGTGTGGGACTGTGGAGCAAATAATAACCGTTTTGCCTTGCCATGGGCAACGTAGGAGGTGGTTTCAGGCTGCACGTGGCTTGTTGGTGGATGGAACATCAGTAGTTGACCACATATTCTGAGATCTCCAATAATAACTGCAGCAAGTCTATAATTCTTTTTTTTGGCCGTGCTGTGCAGCTTGCGGGATCTCAGTTCCCCGACCAGGGTTTGAACCCAGGTCACAACAGTGAAAGCCCAGAGTCCTAACCACTAGACCACCAGGGAACTCCCAGCAAGTCTATAATTCTAAAGCAATCTGTAACCCTTCAGGAATGGACACATTTGGATTGCCCAATTTTAAGGATAGCTAATAATTTACTCTTTTAGTGCTGTATAATTTTAATTTCACTGACAACACCTTTTAGAACTTTTTCTACTGTGTATCATTTACATCCTCAATTTGATAATAGAGAATACTGACCACCGGAAAATTCTTGATGACCTGTCCTCCTATGTTGTGACTCATGAGACTAGATGACATACAGTATTATGACTGTTTATTGTAGTTCCATGCAGACTAATTGTTATAGGTTTTTAATAGCATATGATTATTTACCCCATACGAAATAGCCTCACACTGATGTACTCCCTAGTTTTTAGTCATTACTTCTCCTTATAGTTTTGTACTTGCCTATGGCAGATACTTTATTTCCTTTAATTTGTTTCTTCTAATATGTTTCAGGGGTAGAAGTCCAATAACCCTGTGTCAAGAGAATTAATAGACTCTTAGATTTATTCTTATCAGTAAAGGGGAAGAGCCCAACATCATGATATTGTCATGACAATTCTGTGAGATTGATTTGAGGGACTCTGTGTTCTCTTATGTTTACACCCTGGCTCTCATCTGGTTTAAAGCCAAGTGAAACTACAAGGTACTGGATTTTAGATTGAAGAGTTGTTTAAGAAACTACTTAGATACCAACTAAAGTCAGTTCGACTCTTACTACAAAAGAAATCTGAGATTCTTAATGCTGGGTTTGCTTTAATATTTTGAGCCGAGGACTCAAATGTTACAGGACTTCACATATAGAACAAAAATGTATGAGGTACCCTTATTTTGGGGGTGAGGAGAGACAGTAATACCTGCTAGGAAACTTACATTTTAGTTAAGGTGAGGTTGAACTGGTTTTGATTTTAGATTGGTAATTTCTGGCTGACACCAGCTTCACAGGAGAAGAATGAAAAGACCCATTTTGACCACTGATGAAAACAGGTGTATTAGGTCTCTCTTTTCAGGTCCTTTACTGGAGGGCCAGTTCCTCATTCTCCCAACAAACAAATGCCTGAGCTGAGGACTGGAGTTACAGGTACTTCCAACACACATACACACCCAGGGGACTTTATTCCGTTCCCCTTCATAGCATTGTCCAAGTTCTAGGCAGCAGCATGGTTAAAGGAGTTCAGTATGTTTACACAGGCACTTGTATAATAGTTCTATCAGAATTCTTAGTCCTTGGGTTTCCCCTCTGTTTTTGTGCCTTCTTTCTCCTCCTTAGAGGGGTTAGGACACTGCTTCAGATTTCCTTTCTAGTTGTCCTGACATAGGGTGTGGCAGTCTGTAGGTGGTTATTATACCCAATGGGACTTAAGGGTCATTAAGTATTGTTTACTGGCCAGTGTCTCATATATTGGAACCAAGGCAGTAGTAACTGCTGACATGACCCACGGCAGAACTGGAGAAACTTTAACTACAGCGGAGCCCTGGGAGGTCTTTTGCTGAGATGGGGAGCCCAAGCTCTAGAGTTAACCATCTGCTTGCTCTCTTTGCCTCACCAGCTAGCCCTGTGACCTGGGATAATCCACTCCCCCTCTGTCAGCCTCCAGGCCACACTTATGAAAGGATATTAAAGTCCCTCCCTCACAAGCTCTTTGCAGGGATAATGGCTGAGGCTCCTGGGAGGCCCTCCCTAAATGATTATCCCTGTGGATCTCGTAGGAAGCCAAAAGTTAACAGAAGAGTTCAGGCTAACTCTTCTCCTTTATGTTCTCTAAAAGACTAAATCAATAAATGCTCATTATAAAGTAAATCCACCAGGCTTTGACCTCCCAAGCTTTAAGAAGCCAGCAGCCACCACCCACGCTGTTAGGGGAAGCAATCTCAGTGTACTCGAAATTAAACCACACACATTAATGATTCACCCATTCTACTTAGACCTGACCGAGACCAGCAAGACAGGACCAAGAGAAGCTGGTAGCAACAGGGTCTGACCAAATGAAAAGTGCAAGAGGGAAACCCAGATAGCAGCTGAACGGCCTCTAATACCTGCAAGATGGTCTGCTTCTGAAGGTGACATTGTCCAGGTGGATCCTGACAAGGGAATCAGCAGAACCACACAGCGAGCTGCCAGGCAAGCGTTCGGAAGAACAAGTTCCACATCTGTAACAATAAACCCTCCTGGCCGAGCACAGGCACACTTGATGGGAGCTGAAATGAGGAACTGGCCTCTCCCCTCCTTAGAGACTTTTCTAATTATTTGTTTATGAAAAAGCCTAAGGGGAAACAAGTTCAGAATCTAAGACCGCCTAAGAAAAAGGTGATTTTTTTGCTACTGAACAGTGACTGATCCAATACAGAAATGAGGCAGATGTGGCTTTTTACTTCCCCTTCAGGTGCTCAGTGATTATCACTGATAGTTCAGTGAGACAGCTCTAGGTTTCTTATCCGTTTATTTTCTCCGAAGTTCTGAGAAGTCATTCCTTTCAGCCTTACTTTGCTTACATCCTAAAACATTTCATTTGGATCTATTTACTTAGTGGAATGCTTTGATAAGCATTGATTTACAAAAACAAATTCAAATGAATTATAATTCAGTCTAATTTACTGAAGTTGTCATTGTTTAGAATCATTATAGATACTTACTGTGAAGGTTTTTTTAGGTCAGTGGTTCTCAAAGTGGGGTCCCTGGGTCAAAAGCATCAGCACCACTTGCGAACTTGTTTGAAAGGTGAATTCTTGCCCATTCCCACCTCCTGCATCAGAATCTCTGGGGGTGGGGCCCACAGTCTATGTTTTAACAAGCCTCCCTGATTCTTACACGTGTTAAAAATTTGAGAGCTGCTGCCTTAGGGGGAAAAAAAGTCTAATTTGTAGATGTTGGCTTTGTGATAACCCTTGCATTTTCTTTAATCCTCTCATGTTGGTCTTATTAGAACATCATTTACTTAGAACTTTGAAAAATGACTCGACCTTCTCCCTTTACCGCCATTGTCACTCACTGCCAAACCCAAAACGCAGTGTCAGGGCATTTCTCTATTTTGCCAGCATGGAGCCAGCATAAAATAGTCTGAGCTCCTGCCAAAGCTGTCTAGAAATGAATTGTTTCACTTTAGGAAGAAAGAAAAATGAATAAAGTATTTTAGCTTTTGGTTTGTGTAAACGAAGGTCGTACTTCATCTGCAAGTCCCCTCACGCACATGAGATTGTAAAACTGTCTCTCCTGGGGGATAATGATAATGGGATATTTGACACCCATCCCAAAATTTCCAACCTCTGGTTGTATCTTAAATAAGAAAATTAAGAGTGTACAGAAAGGTCACAAAGGATTATCAGGAAAAAAAATAGTGCAACCTCTAAAGAGTAAAAGGGACAGGGAAGCATTGGATGGGGAAGGGATACCATGATGGAAAGGCGATGCTGGGGGTCAGCTTCTCCTTCAGGACCTAGGGCAACTCCTTGAAACAAAGGTGGCCCTTTATCTCTAAGTGTGACACACAGATGTTCTCTCCAGTACTTCGGAGGGGGCAGCTTTTCTTATGTTTTTGCCTCCTCCTTACTTGGTCGTGGTAAGTCTTCATTGGGGAGAAAACCACTTGGGATGTGCCCCTTACAAAGTCTAAAGCCTGGCAAGCTCTTTTTGTGTCATGAATACCTAGATCTGAGGCTGTAAGCTGTGGAATTCTGACTGGTCTTCCAGCTTTTTTTTTTAATTAATTTTTTAAAATTGGAGTAGAGTTGATTTACAATATTGTGTTAGTTTCTGCTGCACAGCAAAGTAAGTCAGTTATACATATACATATATTCACTCTTTTTTAGATTCTATTCCCATATAGGTCATTACAGAGTATTGAATAGAGTTCCCTGTGGTATACAGTAGGTTCTTCTTAGTTATCTATTTTATAAATAGTAGTGTGTATATGTCAATCCCAATCTGCCAGTTTATCCCTCCCCCACCTTGCCCCCTTGGTAACCATAAGTTTGTTTTCTATGTCTGTGTGGCCTTCCAGCTTAAAAAAAAATCTGACATTAAAAATTAGGAGATTTTAGAGAAAATTTTGGATTGCAAGGATTTTAGAAAAATTAACCATTCTGGCAACACTACATTCATATTCCCACAATTCCATATCTATATAAAAGGACTAGATTTGAGGACAGGCTCCCTGTTTCAGGTAGGACAAACAGTGACCAGTTCACCATACTCTCTGCTTCTCCCAGTTTTCCTGACACAGGCTGATGCTGTCTCTCATTTGTCTTTGTGCTTGTAAAGTTTTATTTCTTGTAACAGAACCACAAAGAATGGCCCCAAAGCAGAAACAACCCCAGTGTCCATTTCAGTAGAATGTCCATCATCAACAAATACATTGATATATTAAACTCTGAAAGTGAAAGAACAATTTCTCTAGTCCCAAACGTGATGTTCAGTGAAAGAAGCCAGACTGGGTATGTTTCTATTTATAAGAACGACAAGAATGGGCCAAGTTAATCTGTAGTATTAAAAGTTAGAATTGGAATTTTTATCTTTGGGCAATGGCAGTGACTGTGAGTCAAGAGTGTGACTTCTGGGATGGCTTATATGTTCAATCTCCTGACCTGTGTGCTGGCACTTGGGTGTGTTGTCTTTGTGCCATTCACTGGGTGCAGTTTTCTGTTTACATATGCTTTGCTTGAATAAAAATAAGAGTGTGCCTGTGCAAACAGATTATATCCTGGTTTGCTTACTTGTTTACATGACTTGCTGGCCAATACATGTCTTCGAATTGAAAAATTTCTAAAAAAAAATTGTTTTCCTAGTGTTTGAAAAGAGGTGTGATTTTTACTTGAGCTATTTTTTAGGTTTTAGGGTTATAAAAGTCCAGTGCAACCATGTTTAAAATGATTAATTTCAATGCCTCCAGATACATCTCAGTATCTTTGAGTTGTTTATTCAAGAAAGTTTTCTGGGCAGTACATATTCTGAACCATTTCATATCTGCTGTAGCATATGAATGCTGGCTATAGAATTCTTGCGCCACAATATTTTCTTCTAAAAGTTTGTAGACATTTTTATAAGATTTTCAGTCAGCGGTATTTGAGATAGGAAGCCAATAGAATATTTGCTCTTTAGTGGGTACTTTAAACTTTAAAGATTTTTCCTTGTGATGTTGTACATATTGTTTATTCAATTTGTTTCTATATTTTTTCTTTTAAAATTTGATTTTTTAATACTTGAAGTTAGAAATGTTTAATCAGCATAGGTCAAAGTGGGTTCAGTTTTGCCTAGGATCTGGTGTGTACTCTCAGTTACTTAAAATACTTTTCCCAAATAAGCATTTTTTTCTGTTATTTGACAATTCTCTCTCTTTTGGTAGTTCTCTTTCTTTAGGGGACATCTGCTATTATCTCATCTTCTCTCTACATTATTTTCATTGCTTTTACCTTCTCCCTTGTAGTTGGGGATAATTTCTTGACATCATTTACTATTTTGCTTGTTCCATTTTCTGTGGAGTGCAAACTGCATTTAACTGCTTCTATAATGACTTTAACATCCATTTTACTTTTAAGATAAAGAAGACTATTCCACTGCAATTCTTTTTTATTGTAAATGTTTCCTTTTTCATGATGACAGACTCTAGGTTCTTGAATCATGTTGAAATATGAATTATTTAGTGTGTCATAAACTGAGGTATATGAGACACTCAACTATACACTTGTGGTCTAAAAATTAAAGTAAAAAAAAATCCTGAATCAGATAATTTGTAATTTTTCTATTTTTTGAAATAACTCTATTTTGAAGAAAGGTAGCTCTACTTAGTCATCTTAGAATCTTTTACATTATTCTTATGATGTATAGACTGTTTTACTGAGTTCTGTAGTTATTGTCTTTGCTATTCTTGTAGAGGGATATATTTACTTGCTTGGTGTCCAAGAAAGCATTGGACTGGGTTCCGATAATGTGTGGGTTTATGACAAGATATCTCAAGTAGAATTTGTTTGAAAGAAGAAATGAGAAAAATACAATTAAATCATCAGATTGCTTGCTCAGTGATTTTTAAGACGAAAAGGCATGGAGAAGTATCTAGAGCCACAGCTGCAGTCACAACCAGCTCTTTGTGCCATTGCACAAATGCAGGGCAGAGCAGCTCCCCATCGTGCTCAGTCTTCTGCTTGCTGAGACTTTTGTTTATTTTTTGTTGTTGTTTTGTGGTACGCAGGCCTTTCACTGTTGTGGCCTCTCCTGTTGCGGAGCACAGGCTCCGGATGCGCAGGCTCAGTGGCCATGGCTCACGGGCCCAGCCGCTCCGTGGCATGTGGGATCCTCCCAGACCAGGGCACGAACCCGTGTCTCCTGCATCGGCAGGCAGACCCTCAACCACTGCACCACCAGGGAAGCCCTGCTGAGACATTTTGCAAGAACGAAGTCTGAGGCCTTCCAACACAGAAGCTGTTATCTGTTGGCTGAGGTGAGAGGATCCTAAGGGCTGGGCTTACCAGTGAGTTCTCGACGCCCTCTTTTCTGAGTCTTAGGATAGCACCAAACTCACCTCTTTAGGTTGGGGTTTCAGTAAACATTTGTCAGTAGCCTCCCTGGATCCATGACCTCTTCCCCTTTCCAAAGAGTTGTGACTTCCATTTAGGTTTTATGTGTTTCCATCATGATCTTCCATGCCCAGCTTGAAGGGTGGAACACATGGCTTCCAACCCCCTGGCTGCAAGGATTGTTTAGAAGATGGCATGTAAGCTAAGCCAGTCCAATCAATGTGCCTCTCAGGAATTTTGCTGAGAGTACAGGGACAAAGACTCTCTTTCCTGATGGATGTGGACGTGGCACTGGAAATGTTGGCAGCTGTCTTGAGACCATAGGGGTGAAGGAGCCAGTCTTAGGATATATCTGACACCAAGACTGGGAGAGTGGAATTAGAAAACAAAACAAAACAAAACTGGGCTTTAGTGACATCAGTGAGTAGCTGAAATAGTCCTCATTGGACTCCAGAAAGACATTCTTCTGCGTTTATCTTTTCCCAAGTCATTAAGTTTCCTTTATTGTTAAGCCACTTTGAGTCATGCTTTCTGTACTTGCATACAAATGGATCCTCAGTAGTATAGTGGTGTCATTGGGGGTCTATTAGTTCTTCTCCCTACCATCTAGAAACATTGTTCTCAGGAAGAGGGCAGCCTTCATCATCTTTCTTTGATCCAGGACCTCTTAGACTATATCTGGAGAATAAATTCCTGTAGATTTCTGATATGTAGGTGGCACCAGTCCTTGATTTCCAGTGGTTATGCAGATGTTTTCCAATATGATTATTTTGTTGGTCACTGTATTAGTTTTTCATTACTGCATAATGAATTACCATAAATTTAGCGGCTCAAAACAATGGACACTGATTATCTCAAGTAACTGGATTAGGAGACTGGGCACAGCTTATCTGAATCTTCTGCTCACTGTCTCACAAAGCTACAGTCAAGGTGTTGGCTGAGCTGCATTCCTTTCCGGAGTTCAGGGTCTTCTTCAAATTTCATGTGGTTGGAAGAATTCATTTCCCTGTGGTTGAAGGACTGAGGCTCTAGGTCCTAGGGCCCACCTACTTTTCCCTGACACATGCTTCTTACCATAGGCAGTTTGCTTTCAAGGCTAGCAGGACAGCCTTTCCATCTAGTCTGGTAAGATGGAGTCTTGTAGATGTATTGTAGCATAATCACAGGAGTGACATTCCATCACCTTTGCCATATTCTACAGGTTAGAAGCAAATCACAAGTCCCATCTACACTATCAGGGAGGGGGTTACTCATTGTGACTTGGGGGTCATATTAGGCTGTGTCCACCACAGTCATTTCAATAGTAGTTTAGTTTTTTTGGATTGGGTTGTGGCTAAGATATGTACCCAACCTTTCGCACCGTATCTTTTAGTCTTTGACATCAGTTTGGCCTGAAGAATGGTTTTAGTGTTTCTGAGAGAGAGAGAGGCCAGTGTGGAAAAGTGGAAATAAACCAAGCAACTGATCATCATAGAAACCCAGAAGGAAGGCACAGCTAAGGTTTCACAATTCCTTAGGCTGCCCTGGCTCTGTGGCAGCCCATCTGTGTTTGCCAAGACCCAACAGAGGCACTGTGGAATGTATTTCTTCAGTTTAATTTTAGCATGGGCTGCTTTGAATTTTACTCTGATATTCGACAGGGGCTCACAGTAATGCTCAGACTTACCTGAATGAATTTGTTCTCATGTTGACTAAACCAGCAAGTCGCCTACCTTGGAAAGTATGGAGATGAGATTTAGGTGTGAAATTCATTTCTGAATAGTGCTGAAGTTCTAAGCTGCTGCTGATTTCCCCAGCATGTTTCATCCAGTTAAACTCAACCAGTTTTTAGTGATGATATTTTTCAAGTGACTGAGTTTGCCTCCCTTGTCAGAATTCTAGCTGTGAAGAAGTTAATGACTACAATAACAAGCTTGGAAATGAGTTTTAAAAGCCCAGTGGGGTGGCGGGGAAGGGGGGGAAGCAAGCCTGTGGATTTTAATTTTAACTGTAGTAAAGCTAGAACAGATAATTTGGATGAAAATTTTTCTGCTTCTCATTCTTCTCTGTGAGTTATGACCCATTGTAAGACTTCATCCACTTCCCTGTGATCTCTGTTCTCAAGTCATAATTCTAGCATGATTATGTCAAAATTATCTCCACAGTAGCCAATTGTGGTGTTACAGAGAGTTAAGACTTCAGGTGGTGAATAAGCAGAAGCAGCAGGAGCCCTAGAAACAGAGAAGCATAAACCTTCTGCTCTTCTGAAAAATGTTCCTGAGGACAGTAGAAAACATGGTTTGTTACATAAGCCAGAATTATTTCTAAATGGAAGGAAGATGGATCTAATTTTCTCAAATGACATTTGTGAAATTGTTCTCAAGCAAAGGAACTCTGTGAGATGGGTCATATTACTGTCACATTATATATGGATGTAAAGCTTTTTCAAAATGAAATATATGCTACTTCCTGTACCACCTATTATATAAAGAGGTTCTTTTTTTTTTAAAGGTTAGACTTTACTTTATTGCCCAGATTCTATTTTTATCTCCCAGGAATTTTTAATGGGCTTTGCCGGTGACAAACCCCTCCTCTGCCTTTTGTCCCGTTCCTCAGAGTCATCTTTAAACTTTTATGACCAAAAAAGCACTTTACCTGATTTTATTGTCTTTGCATGCAGAAATACTTCTCAGGTATATTGTCCACGGGACTATGTAACCTGGAATTCATGTGTGTGTGGAATAGCCTAGTGAGTGCATTTATTGGGGAATAATCAGTGCACAAGGCTGATTATATCATATTAGAAAGTTAAATAGTCACTCCCAATTAATCGGTTTTATTTCTCTGTCAGAGGTTGCTGTATTCGGTGGCTATGCATTTTGTTTAACCCTAGGAGTGCCCTTTGTGGGTGATTAAAGACTCAGCATCTCACAGGGTCAAACAAATTAACTCAGGAAAGGTTTCAGGGGCCCATAGGGCCTGATTGAAAACAAATCAGTGCTTTCTATTCTTATTTTCTGCTTTTCATAGATAAGGAGAATTTTAAAAATATGTAGAGTATACTTTAATACTGTTTGTGACAGAGATTCTCCTGCTTTCTTTCCGGGCAAGATGGGGAAGTGTGGGCTAAATTGGAGTTCAGGTAGGTTAATGGGGATCAGTTGTACCCCAAAAGGGCTCATGTGGATGACAGGCTATAGTGGGGGGCCACAAGTTCCTGCTTTTGGTCTGTGTTGATCAACGTTTTTATCAATGTTTGTATGATGGAATAGAAGTCCTGTTTATCACATTTGCGGATGCCACAGTGATAGATAGTGTGGCCAGTAGAATAGACAAATGAATCAAAATTACACAAGACAACCCATTCGCTGATGAGAGTGATGAAAGAAATCCAAGAAGATGGTATATGACTGGGATATACACTGAAAGTGATTTAAGTTTTTCTTTAATTTTAGATATGAAAAATGTTTAAAAATCATACAAAAAAGAAAAAAGTTTCTCATGTGCTCACTTTCTAAATGCTGATATTTTGGCTGTTTTCTTATAGACATTTTAAAGTGTGTATACATGCTCATAGATATATTTAGATTTATATATTTTGGATGCACATAATTAATATAGAAATATGTTGCCCTGTGGGAAGATATTACAGGTAAAGTTAAGTCTTGCTGTGGTCTGATGTGCCCCCTGCCCCCCTTTCCTATGTTGAATCCTAGCTTCCAGTGGTGATGGTATTAGGAGGTGAGGCCTTTGGGAAGGTGACTAGGTCATGACCAAGAGTCACCTCATTAGAAGAAATGACACTCTTGTCACTCAGGAAATTCCAAGAGATTTAGGAGTTCTGTGTCAGGAACTGGGGTCAAAGACCAAATATTAGAACAAAAGATGCTCTGAGCACCCCTGGTGCTTAGGAAATTATGAGTTTTAGGAGTTCTGTGTCAGGAACTGGGGGCAGATATGTCTCTGTCTCTATTTCTGTATCTAGATATTGTTATTTCACAAGTTTACCTGCCACTTTGCATATTTTAATGTAATCATGCCTCTATTGATATCACTGTCTCCCAATTTGTAGCAGGACATTACCAGATGAGAGTGATTTTCTTCTCTTCCTCCTCCTGGTGGTTGGATCTTTTTTCCTTTGGCTGGTGTGGGGCTGATTTTCCTTCTGCCTTCCCCTCAACACAGAACGAAACTTGGTCAGTCCAAAAACTTTTATCACCCTGGCTGCATGTGATTGGTTAGGAGTTGACAGCTGTTACAGTCCAGGTCAATCAAGACTTTTGCTGTAGTTCAAAGAAGCAGGTGCTCCCTGCTCTTCACTCACATGCCTTGAAGATGATGTCAGCTGGGATTTCCTCATGACCATATTTGCTTTCATGTGAGAGACCTTCCCCAAGTCAAGTCGCTCAAGGAAAATAAAACTTATGGATCCCTGAAGCCAGTTTTAATCCCTTACATTTAATCCCTTACATTTCCCAGCTAGGTAATATATTCTCCCTTTTAAAACCAGTGTTAGCTGGGTTTCTATCACAGGTAACCAAAAGAGTCCCAATTGATACAGAAGTAAGGTATAGTCAAGAGAAACAGATTTAACTTGTATAAATTTAGCTGAGGGCATATGAGAACTATCTTCCTGTGCTTAAAGAATTGTTGTGAGGAATTTATAGTAGTAGACTTATTATAAATGACTTCATCCCAGAATTAGATTGTGATTTAGACACAAATTTTAGCCCTAAATAAATAAAAACTTGTAACAGGGCTCTCCAAAAAAAATGACGGACTGCTTTTTAGGTATTCAAAAGGCCAGGTCCTAGAGCAGTAACAATAACAAGAAACTTACATACAAAGGATACCTGTGGGTGTGACTCATCTCCTGGTCCTCAGGTTCTTAAGACGAGTGGTAATAGCACAGAGGAAGTCCCCATTGGAAGATCAGGGCCTCCAGATTGGGGCACAGACAAAAGATGGCGACCCCAGTGTGTTGATGTCACTAAGAAGGGAAAGAGTAGTCAGGAGAAGGAGCTGAGCTAAGGTGACTGGGGAGCTGCTGATGCACTGCAATGGGGCTTATTTATTCTAAGAATACAAGGTTTTTTTAACATTAATAATTAATATATTTCATGAAATTAACAACATTAACAAAGGAGAAGAATCAGGAAATTCTGTGATCATCTGTTGCCAGTATTGCTTTATTCCATTTTCTCTCTCTCTCTCACCCATCCTTCTCAGACTCCAATTATGTATGTTTTGATTATGTCCCACATGTCTGTTATATACTGTTATTTCCATCTCCCCCCCCTCTTTTTTTAACTTTAGGGCTTCATTTTGGATTTTTTT
>NW_020174057.1:4194814-4210052 GCF_003031525.2 Neophocaena asiaeorientalis asiaeorientalis
CAGACTCTAGGTCCATCCACCTCACTACAAATAACTCAATTTCGTTTCTTTTTATGGCTGAGTAATATTCCACTGTATATATGTGCCACATCTTCTCCATCCATTCATATGTTGATAGACACTTAGGTTACTTCCATTTCCTGGCTATTGTAAATAGTGCTGCAATGAACATTGTGGTACATGACTCTTTTTGAATAGTTATCTCTGAGCTGTCTATCCTGTTCCATTGATCAATTTTTTTCTTTTTGTGCCAGTACCATACTGTCTTGATTACTGTAGCTTTGTAGTATAGTCTGAAGTCAGGGAGTCTAATTCCTTCAGCTCCATTTTTCTTTCTAATAGGTGTTAGCTCTTCTCTAAATGTTTGATAGAATTCACCTGTGATGCCATCTGGTCCTGGGCTTTTGTTGGTTGGAAGATTTGTAATCACAGTCTCCATTTCAGTGCTTGTGGTTGGTCCGTTCCTATTTTCTTTTTCTTCCTGGTTCAATCTAGGAAGGTTGTGCTTTTCTAAAAATTTGTCCATTTCTTCCAGGTTGTCCATTTTATTGGCATATAGTTGCTTGTAGTAGTCTCTCATGATCCTTTATATTTCTCCAGTGTCAGTTGTTACTTCTACTTTTTCATTTCTAATTCTATTGATTAGAGTCTTCTCCCTTTTTTTCTTGATGAGTCCGGCTAATGGTTGATCAATTTTGTTTATCTTCTCAAAGAACCAGCTTTTAGTTTTATTGATCTTTGCTATAGTTTCCTTCATTTCTTTTTCATTTGTTTCTGATCTAATCTTTATGATTTTTTCCTTCTGCCACCTTTGGGATTTTTTTGTCCTTCATTCTCTAATTGCTTTAGGTGTAAGATTAGGTTGTTGATTTGAGATGTTTCTTGTTTCTTGAGGCAGGCTTGTATTCCTATAAACTTCCCTCTTAGAACTGCTTTTGCTGCATCCCATAAGTTTTGGGTTGTCATGTTTTCATTGTCATTTGTTTCTAGGTATTTTTTGATTTCCTTTTTGATTTCTTCAGTGATATCTTTGTTATTTAGTAGTGTATTGTTTAGCCTCCATGTGTTTGTATTTTTTATAGGTGTTTTCTTGTAATTGATATCTAGTGTCATAGCATTGTGGTTGGAAAAGATACCTGATTCACTTTCAATTTTCTTAAATTTACCAAGGTTTGATTTGTAACCCAAGATATGATCTAACCTGGAGAATGTGCCATGAGCACTTGAGAAGGAAGTGTATTCTGTTGTTTTTGGATGGAATGTCCTATAAATATCAATTAAGCCCATCTTGTTTAATGTATCATTTAAAGCTTGTGTTTCCTTATTTATTTTAATTGTGGATGATCTGTCCATTGGTGAAAGTGGGGTGTTAAAGTCCACTACTATGATTTTGTTTCTGTCGATTTCCCCTTTTATGGCTTTTAGCATTTGCCTTATGTATTGAGGTGCTCCTATGTTGGGTGCATAAATAAATTGTTGTATCTTCTTCCTGGATTGATCCCTTGATCATTATGTAGTGTCCTTCTTTGTCTCTTGTAATAGTGTTTATTTTAAAGTCTATTTTGTCTGATATGAGAATCGCTACTCCAGCTTTCTTTTGATTTCCATTTTCATGGAATATCTTTTTCCATCCCCGCACTTTCAGTCTGTATGTGTCCCTAGGTCTGAAGTGGGTCTGTTGTAGACAGCATGTATATGGGTCTTGTTTTTATATCCCTTCAGCCAGTCTGTGTCTTTTGGTTGGAGCATTTAATCCATTTACATTTAAGGTAACCATT
The DNA here is from genome assembly GCF_003031525.2 of Neophocaena asiaeorientalis asiaeorientalis. Taxonomy (NCBI): domain Eukaryota; kingdom Metazoa; phylum Chordata; class Mammalia; order Artiodactyla; family Phocoenidae; genus Neophocaena; species Neophocaena asiaeorientalis. The sequence goes on from NW_020174057.1 coordinate 4,196,593, forward strand.
GATATGTATGTTCCTATCACCATTTTCTTAATTGTTTTGGGTTTGTTATTGTAGGTCTTTTCCTTCTCTTGTGTTTCCTTCCTAGGGAAGGTCCTTTAGCATTTGTTTTAAATGTGGTTTGGTGGTGCTGAATTCTTTTAGTTTTTGCTTGTCTGTAAAGGTTTTAATTTCTCCATCGAATCTGTATGAGATCCTTGCTGGGTAGAGTAATCTTGGTTGTAGGTTTTTCCTGTCATCACTTTAAATATGTCCTGCCACTCTCTTCTGGCTTGCAGAGTTTCTGCTGAAAGATCAGCTGTTCACATTATAGGGATTCCCTTGTATGTTAATTTTTTGCTTTTCCCTTACTGCTTTTAATATTTTTTCTTTGTATTTAATTTTGATAGTTTGATTAATATGTGTCTTGGCATGTTTCTCCTTGGGTTTATCTTGTATGGGACACTCTGCACTTCCTGGACCTGATTGACTATTTCCTTTCGCATATGAGGGAAGTTGTCATCTATATAATCTCTTCAAATTTTTTCAGTCCCTTTCTTTTTCTCTTCTTCTTATGGGACCCCTATAATTCGAATGTTGGTACATTTAATGTTGTCCCAGAGGTCTCTGAGACTGTCCTCAATTCTTTTCATTCTTTTTTCTTTATTCTGCTCTGCAGTAGTTATTTCCCATATTTTATCTTCCAGGTCACTTATCCGTTCTTCTGCCTCAGTTATTCTGCTATTGATTCCTTCTAGAGAATTTTTAATTTCATTTATTGTGTTGTTTATGATTGTTTGTTTGTTCTTTAGTTCTTCTAGGTCCTTGTTAAATGTATCTTGTATTTTCTCCATTCTATTTCCAAGATTTTGAATCATCTTTGCTATCATTACTCTGAGTTCTTTTTCAGGTAGGCTGCATATTTCCTCTTCATTTGTTTGGTCTGGTGGGTTTTTACTTTATAAAGTATAAAAAAAGAAAAGAAAAAAAAAGAATAGAGCAACCAAACCAAAAAAAAAAAAATCCACCAATGATAACAAGTGCTAAAAACTAAACATCCGGTGGTGTGGTTTGGGGTGTCTGTGACATTATTTTAGGCAGCCTCTCTGCTAATGGGTGGGGTTGTGTTCCTGTCTTGCTAGTTGTTTGGTGTAGGGTGTCCAGCACTGTAGGTTGCTGGTCGTTGAATGGAGCTGGGTCTTAACGTTGAGGTGGAGATCTCTGGGAGAGCTTTTGCCGTTGGATATTATGTTGAGCCGGGAGGTGTCTGGTGGACCAATGTCCTAAACTCAGCTCTCCCACCTCAGAGACCAAGACCCTGTCAGCCACGTGGCTCAGAAGAAAAGGGAGAAAAAAAGAAAGAAAGAAAAGTAAAATAAAATAAAGTTATTAAAATAAAAAATAATTATTAAAAATTTTTAAAACAATTTAAAGTATAAAAAAAGAAAAGAAAAAAAAAGAATAGAGCAACCAAACCAAAAAAAAAAAAATCCACCAATGATAACAAGTGCTAAAAACTATACTAAAAAAAGGAAAACAAAGCAAACAAAATGGACAGACAGCACCCCAGGACATATGGTAAAAGTGAAGTTATGCAGGCAAAATCACACAAAGAAGCATAACGTACACACTCACAAAAAGAGTAAAAGGAAAAAAATATGTATATCGCTGCTCCCGAAGTCCACCGCCTCAATTTTGGGATGATTCATTGTCTCTTCAGGTATTGCACATATGCGTGGTACATCAAGTTGATTGTGGAGATTTAATTTGCTGCTCCTGAGGCTGCTGGGAGAGATTTCCCTTTCTCTTCTTTGTTCGCACAGCTCCTGGGGTTCAGCTTTATATTTGGCCCCACCTCTGTGTGTAGGTCGCCTGAGGGCGTCTGTTCTTCGCTCAGAGAGGACAGGGTTAAAGTAGCAGCTGATTAGGGGGCTCTGGCTCACTCAGGTGGGGGGGAGAGAGGGGTACAGAGTGTAGGGCGAGCCTGCGGCTGCAGAGGCCAGCATGATATTGCAACAGCCTGAGGTGCGCCATGTGTTCTCCCGGGGAAGTTGTCCCTGTATTACAGGACCCTGACAGTGGCGGGCTGCACAGCCTCCCTGGAGGGGAGATGTGGATAGTGACCTGCGCATGCACACAGGTTTCTTGGCGGCTTCAGCAGCAGCCTTAGCGTTTCCTGCCTGTCTCTGGTGTCCGCGCCGATAGCTGCAGCTTGCGCCCGTCTCTGGAGCTTGATTAGGTGGTGCTCTGAATCCCCTCTCGTTGCGCACCCAGAAACGATCATCTCTTGACTCTTAGGCAGCTCCAGACTTTTTCCCGGACTCCCTCCCGGCTAGCTATGGCACACTAGCCCCCTTCAGGCTGTGTTCACACAGCCAACCCAAGTCCTTTCCCTGGATCTGACCTCTGAAGCCTGAGCCTCAGATTCCAGCCCCGCCCGCCCTGGTGGGTAAGCAGACAAGCCTCTTGGGCTGATGAGTGCTGGTCGGCACCGATCCTCTGTGTGGGAATCTCTCCGCTTTGCCCTCTGCACCCCTGTTGCTGCCATCTCCTCCATGGGTCTGAAGCTTCCCCACCGCCCAATCCCCTGTCTCCAGCAGTGAAGGGGCTTCCTAGTGTGTGGAAACTTTTGCTCCTTCACAGCTCCCTCCCAGAGGTGCAGGTCCCATCCCTATTCCTTTGTCTCTGTTATTTCTCTTTTCTTTTGCCCTACCCAGGTACGTGGGGAGTTTCTTGCCTTTTGGGAGGTCTGAGGTCTTCTGCCAGTGTTCAGTAGGTGTTCTGTAGCAGTTGTTCCACATGTAGATGTATTTCTGATGTATTTGTGGGGAGGAGGGTGATGTCCACATCTTACTCCTCCACCATCTTGAAGGTCTCTCTCCATTTTAGAAAATTTTAATTGACCTATCTTTGATTTCATTAACACTCTCTTCAACTTCTGGTCTGTCGTCAGACCCACTCATGAGTACTTAATTTCAGGTATTTGTTCAGTTGTAGAAATTCCATTTTTTATTTTTTTAATAGATGTAATTCTGTGTTATCTTTTCCTCATCTTTCTTCCATTTTCATGAACACATTTATTAGATTTATTATGTTATTTTAAAGTTTTTGTCTCCTAACTCTAATACCTGGGCCATATGCAAGCCTGATTCTATTGTCTCTTTTTTCTCTTGGTTACTAGCCACTTTTTTCATGCCTGTTCGCATGCCTTGTAATGTTTGATTGGGTGTCACACATGCGTTGTATATAAAAGAAGCAATATTATTTTTGACAGGGAGTATTTGTCTTTTCCTCTGGCAGCTAGATTGATGTGTTAATCACCCCAATCTAATCAGATTTTATCTGTGTTAGTTAGGGTTGGGTAGCAGCTTTGGTTAAATTCTGTCTTCTGTTTTCAGATGTCTCAAGGATGAGATCTATGGTATGCTTGTTACAGAGCACTCATTCTAGTGGAATTTTGTTGCCTAAGAATTGTGGTATGGGGATTTCATTCAGTATTTCTACCCCACCTCTGCCTCCTGCTGCCTCTGCACTTGGCAAATGCCTTATGGGAAAAATGATCATGTATTTGGGGCTGTTTTGGATTTCATCTGTTATGCCAACTCATGTGACTATCAAAAGCTGGGCTGACTTTTCTCGCCACTAACAGTGTCCCTTTGCCTATGTCAAGCTAGTCCTCGGCTCATACCAGATTGAGCTAATGTCCTCAGGGAAGAAAATAGCTAACAGTCTCAGTTCACACAGGAAGGTCTTTTCATTTTTTCCTAGTGTTGCAGCTGGAATGATGGCTTGCTGCTATTACTGTCTCCTACCTGGATGAAAGGGATGTCTTGGCGCCAGTAGTTCATAGCAGCTTCCCCTAACCACCTCTACTCTGAATTCATACAGAGCCAACATGCTTAAACACCTCTAAGTCATTTGGAACTCACAAACAAATGGACATGCAAACAACCTTTTGGCACTTATTTTTTAATCTCCCAGGACCATGTACATGCAAGTTACAAATCTACAAGATAAAAACAGTTGAGCATGTCCTATATTTTAGGGTCTAAGCCCTTTCTCAAAAACTCCATGAGGAGGGCATCATTACATCCTTGTTTTACAGATGTAGAAACTGAAGCTCCAAGAGGTAAAGTATGAACAAAGTCACTCAGTTCTCAGCTAATAAGTGGCAGAGCTGTAATTCAAACCAGCTTTATCTGACTTCTTTTCTTCTTAATCATGATATGATAAATATTATCAAAAAAAGGACATGGGATGTATAAATCAGAAGGCATCATAATGGTACCTTGTTATACAAAACAAATTTATCTGCACTGAAAAGCAGATGTACGTATGTCCATAAACTACCATATTAAACTCTCATTTAAAGCCATACTGTGAAGAACATGTGAATAATGTCTTGACATTTATCAGGAAAAATCCTTCATATAATTTATTTCTGGTATTATTTCAAATGAACTCTTGCTATTCAATATGTGGTTAAATTTTAAAGTGTTTAAGTCCCAATATTTAAGCACTAATTTGACTTCTTCATAGTTTCTCATCAGCAGAACCATGTATTTTTTAGTGTGTAGGAAAGATTTAAAAGCAATTTTAATTCAGGGTTTTCATAGAGTAAGGCTAGATTTGCTAAGTTTTGTTAAGTTTTAGTTGTAGCTATATCTTTCCTGATATTAGTATCACCCAGAGATGAGGGACATGGAAGCATCCTTCATGCATTGTTCCTGCGTGTTTTCCTTGGTTCTAAGTGTGTTTTTACTTAAATGTTTTTCAGACACAATTGCCTCATTAGAAGGTCCATGATTGTGTTATCCTGGGCTCATTATATATATTTTCTCACATTTTAGTTTTTTTAGCTTCTAAGTGCCCTTGGTCAAAACTCCTGTGAGTGCTTCCTTCCTTTCCCATGGTTTTGCCTGCAGCAAAATCAGTCTCAGAAATTTCCAGCTAGCAGAGAACAAAGGGAAAGTCACAGAAAATACAAATGGTGACAATATCTGTTCCTCCTGGAGCAAGCTTCTCAGGGGAATGAACTTCTTAGGCTCCACAGGCAGCAGAGAATCAAAAACTGGGAGGAAGGTACAGAGTCACCAGGGTGAATCCCTTCATTTTTCAGGCACAGAAACAAAGCCCAGAGAGTAAATGATTTGCCCAAGGTAATTTAGCTTCTAGTGTGATGCTGAAATTAAAATCTGGGTTCAGCGTTCTTTCCAAAGATCATTACTGACCAAGCCCTTGTTATGAAGCCACTCAAAGTAATGCCAGGAGGATGACACCACCATTTATATTTTGTGACTTGTTCCTTCATAGATGAACATTTCAGGAATCCTCATTTTTACCGTGACATTTCAGGTCAAGACAAGACATCCAAGGACCTTATAACCATTATCTGTGACATCAAAGAACTTAATGGTAACATTTTTTCTGGTGGCTTTGTCTTTGACCCTTTTTAAAAGAATTTTATGTCATGCGAAGGTCTGAGCAGCACAGAGAGATCATTCTAATCAGAACTGGAGAATTGTCTCAGTATCCAGTCTTGTGTAAGTCCACAGCACCTGTACTGAGCTAAAGAAATAGTGAGAAACAGTACCTTTTGGTGTGTGAGAAGCAAAATGAAGGTGCAGTTATAAAATATCTCTATTTTATGGATTTATTTATTTAATATTTTTTATTTTATGGGTTTATTTGACTGTTTTAAATATTTGATCTGGTTCCCCCACTTCTTACATTATCTCTGATATTTGGCTCCAATAAGCTTACTGTACTGATTCTAATATTTGGCTCATTAGCTACAGTACTTCCTAATCAAATAGTGCCTCTAAAATATACCAGTAAAAGTCTATTTAAAGCCATGTTTAGTTTATACTTTGCTTATCTGCTTTACCCTTTTTATTATGCTCCAGTGTTATAAAAGTTCCATATTGGAGGTAAAGTTGTACTGAAGTTAACATACTAATTTACTAGTTACATTTAACAAGCATTTAAATAAGAACAAAAACAATGACAAAAACAGCCAGCAACAATAATAACAACAATCATAGGGTTCTTACTTTGTGTCAGGATTTAGAGGCCAAAAGATGAATAAGACACTGTCATTGCCAATTTGCAGGCCCCTTGAGGATAGGCCTGGGTCCCATTTATTTAACTCTTCCTTCCAGTACCTGGCCCTGTTCATGTTTGCAGCAGAATTGGGTTTGGCTAAGCAGAGAGGAGGCAGAGGCCTTTTCAGTAAAATTTGCAGTTGAGTATGAATAGGGTGTGTAGAGGAAGGAGGTGGGCATGAAGTGGTGGCCGGACAGAAGGGTCATGCTGCCAGGGAAAGTTCAGCAGAGGTGGGGTCAGCCATATCTCTTCATTGACAAGGCCAGGATGAGGCAGCACGCTAAGGTGGTTTATGTGAGGACCCTGGTGCCCAGGAGAGCACAGTCGGAGAGAGCCAGACACTGCATTTTAGCACAACTCCCCAGCATCCTGGAGTAAGAAGAATAAAATGATGATGGTGATGATGATAGCTTTTATTTATTGATCACTTAATATGCACCAGCTACTTTCCATACATAATCTCTTTGAATCTGTTTGCCAGAGGCTCACACACTTAATCTGGGCTACAAGTTTATTTTGTTTGGTCCTCCCAGAGAGTTTAATTGACTTGCTCGAGGTCACATAGCTAGTAAATAGCAGAACCAGGTTTAATCCCAAATATGTCCCATCTGGTCTGTGTACAAATAGCCAGACTGCCCTCCCTCCCTAAATATTCTTCCTAAGACACCTTCACAACTGGCTGTTCTTGGTCAAAGTCTATTCACAGTTGGGAGTGTCACAGGGGTGAGATCCCCTATTCTATTTTAAAACAGAGGAAAACTATCAACTGCAAAATCTTAATTAGTAGATAATCAAAATGATTGACAGACAACACAGCAGACACAAGAGAGCCATCCTCTTCCCCCTGCTTCGCACCTCCTGGTCCCATCACAGTTAAGGAGCTTCCTAAAGGGTCAAAGAAATGGTCTGGAGAAATGTTGAACCTGAACTCTGCGGTCTTCTTTTGTTCTGAATACACATTTGTTGCTAGTGTGGAGAGTTATTTATGTGCTGATAAATGATCTTCTGTATTTCTTGTCTCTACACTGAGGTTGTAAAATAATTTCCTGCTCAAAGATAGCTTCTCGTTTCCTATAGAATGGATCCAAGATCTCTTCCAGCCTCCACATTCTGGCTCCAGTGTGCTTTCCCAATCTTTTTTCTCATTTCTATCCCTTTAGTTCTGGGTCCTGAAACAAGCATTTTCTGCTGACATATACCTGTACCTCTTCTTTGCCCATGCTGTCCCCTTTGCCTGGAATGCCCTTTTAAAATCCAACCTCCTCACTTAAGATTTCATCAGTATCTGTAACTGGAAGTAATCCTGTTCTTTCTATCTAAAAACTCTATTTTATCTTCTTGGGCTTATCACAACAACCTTGTAATAATACAGCTGTAGCAAGGTATTTAGTGGGTTACTTTAACAGCTGGCACTGAAATAACCCTTAGGGAGGTAAACACACTGATACATAGATAAGGTACATGTAGGAAGAAAATGGTGCTGGTTTCAGGGGGAGCCAGGAGAACAAAGGTGATGGGTATACGCTTTTGAAGGAGACAATGAGATGAACGTCTTTGAGCTTTTGAGAAGAAAAATGGAAGGAGAGAGAGGACAGAGAAGTGAGAGGGGTTTTGTGTGCAGTTAGAAGCCAAGCAGACATGTACTGTGGCTGGGTTTACTCAGGGGTGAAGTGGCTAGTTGAAGTTCTTAGATGCTTGGTTAGCTAAAGGTATATTAACAGAGAAATCTAATGTCTAACCTGAACCTACAATTTGGTTTGAAGTGGAATGCACCACGAGGTGTTAACCTCTCCTTTGTAAACCCACGGTAAATTAAACTATAACCAGAAATCTTTTTGGTGTGTGGTCATGTACATTTGTGTGGAAATATCAGAGAGGGCTGAGTTTCATGTCTCTGTTGCAGTGGTACCAAACTGAGCCAGCTTAGGAGGCAAAGCAAGAGCCTGGAGCCAGGCATGACCACATCAATGACCCACTGAAAGTGACAGAAATCTTGGGTGCAGAGTTAAACCTTGGAAGGTGGCTCAAGCCAACCTCATTTAGGTTCCAGGAGAGAGTTATTTGTGTACTTACCTTATTTACTAAATGACATGCTCCTGGAAGACAGAGCTCATACATATTTCGTTCATCTAAAAGATCTTATGATGTAATATTAGTGATAATAGTAAAAATAATGAAGACGATACCATTGCATCATTGTAGACACATTGTAGGTATATTAAATTCCGTCTACTGAGCACTTGCAAATGACAGAAAGAGGCATGTACTCAAAAGATCTAGATTTGACTTCCAGGTTTTCTGTTTTCTAGTGATGTAACTTTAGGCATTTTTTCCCCATGAATCCCTGATTTCACATCTGCAAAATGGAAAAATACCAGCTCTAACTCATAGCTTGTTGTGAACATCAAATTGAGCTGTTCACTCAAGTATTATTGTGACCTTCTACTTGCAGAGGTTTCCCTCCTCAGTCTGTTCCATCTCCTCCACTGCAGTCTCCCTGCTGTTTTTTCCCTAATCGTGGGGGCATGCTGTCATCCCTCTTGACATCACCCTGGACGACTTGGTTGTCTTAGCTTGGTCCTGACTGCTTTCTATCCAGTGGTTGTCCCATGATGGCAGAGATAAGGGCTTTCGTTTAAAAAGTATTGAAATGTTTTTTCTTAAGCTTCCAAACCTGGTCAGCACACTCTTAATTTCATCCTGTGCTTTTAAAGTTATGCTCTTTGCATTTTACCCACAGTTAATGCTTGATACAAAGTCAGGCTAAGCTGGGAAGAGAGAGAAGTTCAGTGACACTGTGGTATCAAACTCAAAGCTCCAATCACCATCCTGTGTCCCTGGTACTGCTCTGGTTCTCCTTTCTCCAAGGATGTATGCCTTCCCTGCCTGGTCTAGTGCCCAGAGTCTACAGGTTGGGGTCTTTGTTCTTTTCTTGTTTGGGAGTCAGTCTTAGAGGCTGACTGTCAACTATAATCTGCCATTGTTCTTGCATTCAGAACAGTCCTTGACATGCCTGATTCCAGAGCAGACACTGAGAACAGGCTTCTTTTTAGGAACCTTGTAACACCTGGGTATTTCTTCTCTCTTCAGTCAAAGTAATACCTGTTGTCAGAGAGCAGAGATAATTTCCAGGTGGGTCTCTGTTTTCCTTAGCAAACATGTGTTGAACACTTATTTTGTCCTGGACATGTTACTAAGTGTTGCAGAAGCATTATCTTAATTCTATATAAACCCTGTGAAATAAGTACTCTTGGTGTCCCCATTTTACTGGGGATAACCAAAGCCTAGAGAAGTTAAGTTACTTGCCCAAGGTCACACAGCAAAGAGTGGATTCAGATTTGAACCCAGTTCCTCTGATTCTAGAGCCCTTTAACCATTTTGCTCTTTTGCATGTGGCTCTGGGCTCTGGGCCTTTATCCACAACTTTCCAATGGGGCTGGATGTGGAGTGATAGGATTCAAGCGCATCAACGTGATGATAATATTATCCTAGGCTTGTCCAGAGATTCCATTCTGATCCAAGGAGTGTTGCAGAGGATCAGGACAAAATCAGGAACTTCTGTGGAGACTTTGGGACAATCCAAGTAGGCCCTTATAACACGCAACCTCTGACTTCGTGAGCTTCTTGACCCCCAGTTCATGTGCTTTGAATGTAGGGGCTGGGTCCTAGGTTTTAGTAAGCCCTTTGAGCCTGCAGCAAAGTGGACAAGGCCAGCCTAACGGTGAGGGGTTCCCGTTCTGTGGGGTTACAAAGTCCTCTTGGAGATGGCCAGGCTTTGCTATTTTGTTGTCCTTGGTGTGCAAAAACAGAGGAATTGCCGAGGTGACAAACCCTCATAGATCACCTGGTCCCAGTCCCCTCATTCAGCAGCTGTGCATAAGCAAGCACAACATGCCTCTGCACTGCGTTGCCTCCTTATTAATCGTAACCTGGCTGTCTGTTTTTCCATCTCATTTGCATAGATGGCTCTAATTAGACTGAAATTGCACCATGTGGAAGCATTGTAAGGAAAGGGTCAATCTGGCCACAGTTTCGTACGCACTGCTTGTTTCTGGAGTGTGCAAATGTGATCCCTAAAGCATGAAAGTCACTGCTTCATTTTCCTTGTGAATCTGGGTATTATACCTGCTTTCTCCTCTGGGGAAGTTAATGTGCTACTCTTGGCACTACAGTTTGTCCAGCTTTGGAAAATCATTTGCATTTCAGGAGGTCTTCAGCATCACCATAGTAATCAAGCATGCCCTGAGATCCAGATCCTTATCACTGTTCATATATTAATTGAGAAAAATATAGTCCCTTTTGGGGAAGGGATTGAGTGTGTGTGTGTTTGTGTGAACAGGAATATACTATATTCATAGTGGTGGTCATCCGTGACCCACCATTGAAGACCGGTTAATTACCTTTTTTTTGTTATTTTTTATTTTTGCGGTACGCGGGCCTCTCACCGTTGTGGCCTCTCCCGTTGCAGAGCGCAGGCTAAGGACGCGCAGGCTCAGCGGCCATGGCTCACGGGCCCAGCCGCTCCGTGGCATGTGGGATCTGCCCGGACCGGGGCACGAACCCGTGTCCTCTGCATCGGCAGGTGGTCTCTCAACCACTGCGCCACCAGGGAAGCCCTTAATTGCCTTTTTATAGTGGGGTTAATTTACAGAGCCTTCTTATTCTCTCTTTTCCAGTGCCAAGTGTAGTCATGAGCTTTTCAGAATTTGAGAATTGAGTTTGAATAAATGGGAGAGAAGGAGTATTTATCTGCAAACAGTATTTTTTATGTGAAGAAAATAAAATCCATAGAGAGGCGATTATAATGTGGAAGTAACAGATGCTGAAAATAACTCTTAATGATTAACTATTTAATGATAAAATAACTCAGTGATTTCTACTTTCATATTCTGTCAGGAAATAAATTGTTATATGTGCTCCAAATTGGCTCCATTGCTATTTAGTAAAGCAAAGCCAGTTTTCATTCCTCTTCTGCTAGAGCAGTTACCATTTAGCACAATAATTCTGTAGTCTGTGAATAAAGACACATCTTTATTAAGTATACAGTACATTTTAATGCAATTCTATTTGTTTATTCATATCATTGAGCTGACAGTTTGTGTCAGTATATAAGGAAAATATATCACATATACGTTTCTGTATAGATTTACAGGTTTAAAGAAGAACAGAAACACACACACACAAAAGATAATAATTTAATAGAGGTCCTCAGATATGCAGATGATGGTATAAGACATTAATTTGCTCTTCTTAAAGAGGCAGGTACTGGGCATTAAGGGCAGTGAAAGGAGAACTCTTTATATTTAAAAATCTCAAATGGGAAACAAGATGGAGGAGTAGAAGGATGTGCTCTCACTCCCTCTTGTGAGAACACCAGAATCACAACTAGCTGCTGGGCAGTGATCGACAGGAAGACACTAGAACTCACCAAAAAAGATACCCCACATCCAAAGACAAAGGAGAAGCCAAAATGAGATGGTAGGAGGGGTGCAATCACAGTAAAATCAAATCCCATAACTGCTGGGTGGGTGACTCACAGACTGGAGAACACTTATACCACAGAAGTCCATCCTCTGAAGTGAAGGTTCTGAGCCCCATGTCAGGCTTCCCAACCCGGGGGTCTGGCAATGGGAGGAGGAATACCTAGAGAATCAGACTTTGAAGTCTAGTGGGATTTGATTGCAGGACTTCAAAAGGACTGGGGGAAACAAGAGATCTACAACAAATGCTAAACAAAATTCTCTAAATGGGAAACACAAGAAAAGGACCTACAAAAACAAACCCAAAACAATTAAGAAAATGGTCATAGGAACATACATATCAATAATTACCTTAAACGTGAACGGATTAAACGCTCCAACCAAAAGACACAGGCTCGCTGAATGGATAAAGAAACAAGACCCATATTTATGCTGTCTACAAAACACCCACTTCAGACCTAGGGACACATACAGACTGAAAGTGAGAGGATTGAAAAATATATTCCATGAAATAGGAAATCAAAAGAAAGCTGGAGTAGCAATACTCATATCAGATAAAACAGACTTTAAAATAAAGAATGTTACAAAAGACAAGGAAGGACACTACATAATGATCAAGGGATCAATCAAAGAAATTATAAATATATATGCACACAATATAGGAACCCCTCAATAAATAAGGCAACTGCTAACAGCTATAAAAGAGGAAATTGACAGTTACACAATAATAGTGGGGGACTTTAACACCTTACTTACACCAATGGACAGATCTTCCCAAATGAAAATAAATAAGGAAACAGAAGCTTTAAATGACACAATAGACCAGATTGATTTAACTGATATTTATAGGACATTCCATCCAGAAAGAGCAGATTACACTTTCTTCGCAAGTGGGCACGGAAGGTTCTCCAGGATAGATCACATCTTGGGTCACAAATCAAGCCTCAGTAAATTTAAGAAAATTGAAATCATATCAAGCATCTTTCCTGACCACAAAGCTATGAGATTAGAAATGCATTAAGGGAAAGAAACGTAAAAAACACAAACAAATGGAGGCTAAACAGTATGTTACTAAATAACCAAGAGATCACTGAAGAAATCAAAGAGGAAATAAAAAAATACCTGGAGACAAATGAAAACATGATGATCCAAACCCTGTGGGATGCAGCAAAAGCAGTTCTAAGAGGGAAGTTTATAGCCATACAAGCCTACCTCAAGAAATAAGAAAAATCTCAAATAAACAATCTAACCTTACACCTAAAGGAACTACATAAAGAAGAACAAACCCCAAAATTTGCAGAAAGAAATAAAGATCAGAGCAAAAATAAATGAAATAGAAACAAAGAAGACAGTAGCAAAGATCAATAAAACTAAAAGCTGGTTGTTTGAGAAGATAAACAAAATGGATAAACCATTAACCAGACTAATCAAGAAAAAGAGGGAGAGGACTGAAATCGATAAAATTAGAAATGAAAAAGGAGAAGTTAAAACAGACACCACAGAAATACAAAGCATCCTAAGAGACTACTACAGGCAACTGTATGCCAATAAAATTGACAGCCTGGAAGAAATGGACACATTCTTAGAAATTTATAACCTTCCAAGACTGAACCAGGAAGAAGTAGAAAATATGAACAGACCAATCACAAGTAATGAAATTGAAACTGTGATTAAAAATCTTCCAACAGGGCTTCCCTGGTGGCGCAGTGGTTGAGAGTCCGCCTGCTGATGCAGGGGACACGGATTCGTGCCCCGGTCCGGGCAGATCCCACATGCCGTGGAGTGGCTGGGCCCGTGAGGCATGGCCACTGAGCCTGCGCGTTTGGAGCCTGTTGCTCCAACGGGAGAGGCCACAACACTGAGAGGCCTGCGTACCGCAAAAAAAAAAAAAAAAAAAAA
>NW_020174057.1:4210236-4232412 GCF_003031525.2 Neophocaena asiaeorientalis asiaeorientalis
AAGGATGTCCACTCTCACCACTATTATGCAACATAGTTTTGGAAGTCCTAGCCACGGCAATCAGAGAAGAAAAAGAAATAAAAGGAATACCAATTGGAAAAGAGGAAGTAAAACTGTCTCTGTTTGCAATGACATGATACTATACATAGAGAATCTTAAAGATGCCACCAGACAACTACTAGAGCTAATCAATGAATTTGATAAAGTTGCAGGATACAAAATTAATGCACAGAAATCACTTCCATTCCTATACACTAATGATGAAAAATCCATAAGTGAAATTAGGGAAACATTCCCATTTACCACTGCAACAAAAAGAATAAAATACCTAGGAATAAACCTACCTAGGGAGACAAAAGACCGGTATGCAGAAAACTATAAGACACTGTTGAAAGAAATTAAAGATGATACCAACAGATGGAGAGATATAGCCTGTTCTTGGATTGGAAGAATCAATATTGTGAAAATGACTATACTACCCAAAGCAATCTACAGATTGAATGCTATCCCTATCAAATTACCAATGGCATTTTTTACAGAACGAGAACAAAAAATCTTAAAATTTGCATGGAGACACAAAAGACCCCGAATAGCCAGAGCAGTCTTGAGTGAAAAAACGGAGCTGGAGGAATCAGACTCCCTGACTTCAGACTATACTGCAAAGGTACAGTAATGAAGACAATATGGTACTGGCAGAAAAACAGAAACATAGATCAATGGAACAAGTTAGTAAGCCCGGAGATAAACCCACGCACCTATGGTCAACTAATCTGTGACATAGGATGCAAGGATATACAATGGAGAAAAGACAGCCTCTTCAGTAAGTGGTACTGGGAAAACTGGACAGCTACATGTAAAAGAATGAAATTAGAACACTCACGTAAGTCCTAAAGAGAAACACAAATATTGTGTATTAACGCATGTATGTGGAGCCTAGAAAAATGGTACAGTTGAACCAGTTTGCAGGGCAGATATTGAGACACAGATGTAGGAAACAAACGTATGGACACCAAGGGGAGAAAGCGGTGGGGGGGTGCGGGTGGTGGTGTGTGAATTGGGCGATTCGGATTGACATGTATATACTGATGTGTATTAAATTGATGACTAGTAAGAATGTGCTCTATAAAAAAAATAAAAGAAAATTCAAAAATTTAAAAAAAAAAAAAATCTCAAGTGCTCAGCTCAGAAAGCCTTGCTCACCATCATATCAGGGACCCACAAAATTCCAGTATTCCTCCACAGATAATTACAGGGACAAGAACATTAAAAGGAGAATCTGCCAGAAGAATTTGAGGTCACCATTTGGGGCTCAACCATGGACTTTTCTCTTATTGTATTCGCTCTCTGTTGCTGCAGAACAAATCATCCTATAAGTTTGTGAGATAAAACAACAAATGTTTATTATCTCATGGTTTCTGTGGTTCCAAAACTCAGGGGTGGCTTAGCTGGGAGCCTCTGACTCAGACCTCTCACAAGGTTGCAATCAAGGGGTTGGCAGGGCTGCATCATCTCAAAGCTCCATTGGAAGAACATCTGCTTCCATGCTCACTTACGTGGCTGTTGATGGCCTCAGTTCCTTACTGGGCTGCTGGCTGAAGATGTCACTTCCTGTTAAGCAGACCTTTCCATGGAGCAGCTCACAACACAGCAGCTGACTTCATCTAGAGCCAGCGAGCCAGGAGAGGGTGTGTGTCCAAGACAGAAGGCACAGTCTTTTCGTGACCTAATCTTGAGTATGGCGTCTCATCACTTTTGCTGTATTCTATTCTTAGAAGTGAGTTACTAGGTCCAGCCCACACTCCAGAGGAGGGAATTACACCAGGCATGAAAACCAGGAGTTGCGGATCCTTGGGGACACCTCAGAGGCTACCTACTGTACCTCTTGCTTAATGTGATGGAATAGGGAATTGGTCCCCCAAAATCACATAGCAAGAGAGCCCAAGGAGGAAACAGAAGCCAGGAACCATCAGTGGCTCCTGCTTTGTGGGCTCCTTATTGTATTGGCCTCTGAGACTTTCCAAATGAAGAGAACACAGAATTTATATCATTACTACTGCAAGTAATGTCTCCAGCCCTTTGTTCTTTTTCCAGCTCTGAAGGTCGCATCGGCAGTGGTTGGGGGCAGCTGGCCCAGTGTGGCATCAGGCAGTGGAGCATTCCACTCCCAGTGGTAGCAGCTGGAAAACCGCCAGACATCTTGGAGACGTCTCCTAACACAGGGCCAAGCCACTGAAAGGCTTTCCTGTCCCTGGGACTCAGAAGCACTAACTTGTAGATAACTATCTTAGAGCCTATAATTGCAGACCAAAAAGTATTTCAAAACTAATTCTTACAGAGATCAGACCTTTGGGTTTACTTGCACCATTTTAAGGCAGCACAGCAAAGTGGTTGAAATGGTTTTCAGGGTCAGAGTTGAATTTGCATGCTGGCTTATTAAGTGGGTAAATGTGGACAAGTCAGTGAACCTCACAAAGTCCCCCTTTTCTCACCTGTAAAGTGAGGGTGACATTAGTGCTGCCCTACCAGGGTTGGTGGGACTGGGCATCGTCTGTGGGAGGGGTTAGTCCTTATGGCTGTGGTTATAATAATGATGATGACATCTGTGGGAAATGTACTCCTCAACCCTTCATGTTCTGGTAGAAGGGCTGGGATTTTTACTCCAATTCCCAGAAATAGAAAGAGCGGGAAGAAGGCTTCCAGCTTCTCTCTGTCCCTGCACTACCTCGCTCCTGGAAAAGGAGGCATGGCATCCTGACTGAGACTGGGGAGAAGAAAGGAGCACACTCAGCTCCCGTTTGTTGGCCTTTCTGCAGAGGAAGGACTTTTTCATTTGCTCTTCACTCTACTGAAAGCTTATCTAGGCAGATTCTGCCCTGTCAGAGGGGAGCCATACAGTTTTGGGGGGTAAGTTATTTTTTATGGAGGGGGATATTCAGGAAACCTAATGTGATAACATTCTCCCATCCAGCTGTTATCAGTCGTAAAACTGTGAGTTTGACCTTAACTATCTGTATTTTTAAATTAATTTCACACAGGCAGGAGTGGTATCACTTCTCAGCTCCCCCAGCCCCCCTCAGTGATCATTATTAGTGTTTAATCAGCTGTGCAAACTGCCTCAGATATACATGAAGGCAAAAACAAAGGTGAGAACATCCCCCACTGCATCTTCCTTTGTTTCCCTGGAGACCTCTTGCACCTTTGCGGGGCGATGCGGGCCAGATTTGGGGATTAAATTATCCCCCGCGCTTTTCTCTGGTTCTGTTTGGTGTGTATGCAGCACGTCTGACTCCTGCAGGCACATGGTGTTACTGCAAGCCTGGGGGCCTTCCCGCAGAGTCCCCCACCTCCCAGGGCAGATGTGTGGGAGTGAGCTTGCCTGATGCTGAGGCTGGAAAGCTGGGCACGTGGCCAAGGGGGGCTTTAGTACTTGATCATTAAATCTTCTAGCTCCTGGTTCTCAAATAAGAGTCCTGTGCATATTGACTTATCTCATCATCCCCCTCCTCCCCTTCCTTCTGCTCTGTGGTCACTTTCTCAAACCCCTGGTCTCAACCATGTGGGTTTTTCCCAGCACTCATGGTGTGTGTGTCACTGAGGGGTTATTCACCTACTGCCCCCTCCCCCCAAGACTGTAAAGTGGATGAGGGGACCCTTCCTCTGAAATTCTGACTACAATTTGGGAGTGATATGACTTGCCTAGAGGGCCTTCATATCTGGTGGCGTGGACCAGTGAAGTACTGTTTCTGTTAGTTTTGTTTACTCTTATTAAGGCTCTTATTATTTTTTCATCCTGGGAAACATTGGAGTACAAAGTCAAATATGATGAGGGTCCTATGGAAGCTTTATAAAAAACCAGGTCTTTCAAGACTTCCCTGGCGGTCCAGTGGTTAAGACTCTGTGCTTCCACTACAAGGGGCATGGGTTCAATCCCTGGTCAGGGGAACTAAGATCCTGTATGCCTCGAGGCTCTGCCTGGGGGCAGGGTTGGGAGGGGTGGGAAGCAGGGCTTTGGATGTATATAGGCAAGAGCAGCTATATTGGAAGGTAATCCTGATAACCCACACTCATCAGTATTCTGCTCTAAGCACTTTTCAGTATTTACTCAGATAATCCTCAGAGCAACTCTAAGAGATATTACAAAGGAGGAAACCAAGACAGAGGTAAGATGTCTTCTTACCTGGCATGCTTCTTGTAAATGGAAGAGCTATGGTCTTAACCCAGGCTGCTTGAATCCAGGACCTGCCATGTTGATAGTAGGAATGGCTTCTCAGAAGAGGTGGCCTTTAAGATGAATCTTGAAAATTAGATAAGATTTGGATTTCGGGAGACTGGTGGTAGTTGGGAGGGGAGGATATTACAGGTGAAGACAAAGACAAAAGGGGTGGGGAGAGGTGGGGCATAGGTTCCTGAGCTTGGCTGGAGTGGAGGGTAAGGAAGGAGAGAGAGAGATCATGTTGGGATGGTAGGCCGGAGCCAGAGCCTTGAGTGCTGTGTTCTTCGGGGTTTTTTTGTTTTTGTTTTTGTTTTTGTTTTGCGGTATGCAGTCCTCTCACCGTCGTGGCCTTTCCCATTGCGGAGCACAGGCTCCGGACACGCAGGCTCAGCGGCCATGGCTTATGGGATCTTCCTGGACCAGGGCACGAACCCGTGTCCCCTGCATCGGCAGGCGGACTCTCAACCACTGCGCCACCAGGGAAGCCCTCTCAGTTTCTTTCTTACATTCCCCAAACTCTCTCTGGATGGACCCAGGCTTCCTCCTTAGGACTTGTAAGTTCCTCTCGAGTCTGTGATTCTGACCACAGTGCACAAGGAGGAGCTGTTGAGAGTGGAGATGATAACGATTCCCCCATGGAAAACAGGGTCAGGGCACTTAGGGGAGCAGCAGCCCTTGAATTGCATTGATTTTTATCTTTTAATTCTTATTTTGTGTCTGGCTTGCAGCACTGCTTTCTCTTTTAGTGGCTGGCAATCACATCTAGTACTTCATCAAGAAGCCATGACCCCTGGAACCAATATAATGCTCTCTGTCAATTGTATCTCAGGAAAAAAGAAATAGAGGCCAAGTCACTAAACTACACAATGATTTTCTTACAGAGTTGCCAATGGGTGACTCTGCTAATCTGAAAGCTTTGTTACTCTTCTCTCCTGCCTCCTCCCTCTTCCCCCCCTCTTCCCTTCCCTCTCTCTTCCCCTCCCTCTCTCTTCCCCTCTCTGCCCCTGCTCCTGTGGAGGAAAAGTGTATTGATGAGTCAGACTTTACAAGTTCTGCACACCTTCACAGTTTTCAGAGGGTGTCCCCAAAGAAGAAGAAATGTGTGGTCTACCAACAAGGTCATAATCATCTTCATGATTATGTGGTTGAGGTTTTCTGGCTAAATGTATTCAGGCTCTCCAGTGTCCTGGCCAGTGCCCTTTGCAAGACTGATCTGCAAATTCTCCTGAAATCTCTCTGGGGTCTTTGTCTTTTATAAAAGAGGTTAGATCCAGCTAAGAACTGACATCACAGATGGGAAGGGAGTGCCAACCCAAGCACTCAGAGACCAGAGTTCCCGATTTCTACCCAAGGACTCAGACTCAGAATCACCCAAGGGTGGTAGTGGTTCCATTTAAAAGAGCCCTCAGAGGAATATGGCACTCAAGCCAAAGGTCAGAGCTAATTTTGATACAGAAAAGTCACTCTTCCAGGAACTACTTTTCTTCCTGTCTTTAAAAAAATCCCTATGTGTTTAAGGATGTGTTTTTCCTGTCCTATATTTTCCCTTTCCAAATTATTATTTTATTAGCTGAACTACTGTGTTTCTAACCTACATTCAGATCATGTTGACAAAACCAGAAAACAGCAGAGCCTTCTGAAGCTCCAACTGGCTATAAAATCTCTTCTACGGTCAAAGGATCGCTTTCCGTTTAACAAGGGAATCCACAGATCGGTATCCTCCAGCTTGGTGGTCAATGGAAGGAAAAGGAAAGGCCTCCACTTCCTTCTACCAACAGAATTCAGAGTGATAGCGGGGAAAACACAGATGCTCATCTGAGCCAAGTTAAGTTGATTTGGGAGATTCAGGGGCAGGAACTTGTGATCTCCTTTGCAACCATATCTTTCCTGAACTCACTCTCATCCATCAGCTGCTGTCAACAGCATACTGGCTGGGAGTTAATTTCAGCCTTGCTGTTACTTTCTAAAAGCTATCAATTCTTCTGACACTTAATAATTGCATGGTGGTGTGGCATCCAAGGTCAAGGCCCATCAGTATCCTAAAATATACCACTAGGGGGTCATTAATAATAATGAAAATAATAATAGAAAAGTACTAAAATATTCACTCAGTTTTAGTCTGGTTTATTTTAGAATCTTTTAATATCTTTCATAATTTAAGACCCATTAACTTATGTTAATTCCGGCATAAGTGGGGAACCAACTTCTTGTATTTGCGAGAGACCTAGAATTGAAGTCCAGGGATGGGATTCTAACGATGGTGTGACCTACGATAATTTTATTCATCACAGTGTACCTCAGTTTCCTCATCAATATAGCAGACATATTATCTCCCATACCTACTGCACAAGGTATTGGCAGTAAAAGAACTTTGGCCAGTACGAAAACTGTGTGTAAGTGCGTTGGACTGTTGTTGTCCTTTCTTATTTTCAGAATTTTCCCCCAGTTTTATTGAAATATAATTGACATACCTCACTGTATGAGTTTAAGGTGTAAAGCATAATGGTTTCACTTACATATATTGTGAAACTTACATATATTGTGAAATGATTACCGCAATCAGTTTAGTTAGCATCAATTATCTCACACAGATACAATAAAAAGAAAAAGCAAAAACAATTTTTCTCCTTATGATGAGAAGTCTTAGGATCTACTCTCTTAATGACTTTTCTACCCTACAGCAGTGTTAACTGTAGTCATCGTGTTGTACATTACATTCTTCCTTATAAGTGGAAGTTTGTACGTTTTGAACACCTTCCTTCAATTCCCTCTCCCTTCACCACTCCTGCCCCCCACCCCCTGAGAATGTTTTTTAGTTAAAAAAAAAATCATTCCAATATCAAACACAAGCAGAGTTATGTTCTTATGGCTGGGGAGGAAATACACAGAAAATACACGGTCTCAGCCTTGAGGGTTGGGCCTGGGAGGGAAGATGGGGGGTATGTGGGAGGGGCCTCTGCGGATGATCCATGACTGACAGAGAAGCAACACCCAAAGAGCTCCCCTCCCACCCAAACTTTTAGATGGAAGGTTAACTACCAACTATCTGTGGCACTCTTTTTACATTCCTTCTTGTGAGGATATTTAATACAACTTAGCAATCATTATGTCAACATATTTGGTTAAAATTTTTTGAAAAGGCATCGTTTTGGAGAATGTGCTCAAGTCCAGCAGCTCCAAACCAACCCTCGCTCCAGCTTTGTCACTACAGTTGCATTCTTTTTTTTTTTTTTGCGGTACACGGGCCTCTCACTGCTGTGGCCTCTCCCGTGGCGGAGCACAGGCTCCGGATGTGCAGGCTCAGCGGCCATGGCTCACAGGTCCAGCTGCTCCACAGCATGTGGGATCTTCCCGGACTGGGGCACAAACCCGTATCCCCTGCATTGGCAGGCGGACTCTCAACCACTGCGCCACCAGGGAAGCCCTACAGTTGCATTCTTGCTTCTGCATCAAATGTAAACAGAAGGTTAGCCTGGGAGTGGACAGATGTGACGAGACAGTGACCTTCCTTCAACTAGGAGGGCCTGTGACACAAAATTCCACGTCATTAGGAGAGCAAAACTTACCAGTCTAGGAGTTTCTGGCAAGCAGTTGGTTACCGGGTTCAAGTCTGTTCAGGGGAGAGAGAAAATAGAGAGCTAGGGATGGAAGGTAGAGGATTGGAGATACGACTTTCACAAGAAAAAAAGAGGTGGAAATCAGTAAATATCGTGCTTAGACCTGCATATGGAGTCACCCTCTGTGAGAAGGGAGGGGCTGGAAAGGGGACAGGAGGAAGACTGATCTGAGAGATTCATAGGCCAGGCGGGATGGACAGTTATGTTGTCTTATTGTTATTGTCCCCTGATTGTCATTTTGGCCAGGTTTGATGAGTTGTTGTAGAGCAGTGAAGCGTTTCAGGATCACACCTTTTTGATCACTAAAATCCCAAGCAAATGGCATTACTCAAGACCCACAAATACAGGTGCTCTGCCAGTACCTGCTGCAGTCTGTTAGCACCCCTGCAAGTGCCTGGTCAACAGAAACTAAACAGGTTTTGCAAATGCCTGTATTGTTCCAACGATTTTGTCTCCTAGCTAGGATTGAGACAAAACTTGTTTGATATAACAAATCTATGTTGAATCCACTTCCCATATGCACTTTTCACGTTCTCTTACGAAAAACAAATGAAGAAGCATTTTTTGCAACTGTAAAGGTGACAACTTAAAAAATATTATTAAAATCCCGTTAGTTATGTAGGATATTATGTATGCAAATTTAGATGGAAGGGGAGGGAATTGAATGTCATTTTATATAGATATTATGCTTCAATTAATAAAAGTATAGTGATTTCTCATGTTCTGTGAGTTGTCAAACATATTTATCTTCTAGATTATTCTCAATAAAGTTTCATGAGTTCTTTTTTTGATTTTTTACTGCTAACAGAGCTAGATGATCAAAACTTACATAATATGCTAATTTCAAGGGCTGCATAAGATATATTTTGTTTATTCTCAATTCTCATGTGCAATATGAATAAAATGTATACAAAATATAACAATTGGTCAACATAACAAGGAAACTATTAAGAATTTCCCACATTGGAAGAGAAAACTGACATTATTGTCCAAACTAGAAATCTCTGCAGGCTCAGGAGCAATATGTCTGCTATTAGGTGATTGGAGGAGTATTTTTACACCTTGCCTTGAGTACTCATAACAGTTTGGCAAGGTAATACTATTCCCCTCTGCCCCCGCATTTTATAGATGGGGAAACTGAAGCCCAGAGAGATGTCACTGTTGTAAGGGAGCACAGTTAGCAAGTGGGTAATACGAATTTAAACCAGGCCTGAATCCAAATGCCCTGCTCTTTTCACTGCATGCCTTTCCTTCTCAGTAGAGGGGACACTGAAAATACTGATCGTCTTAACTCTTCCCTTAATTCAGTAGGTTACAGCCACAGGCCTATATGTTTGTATGATGGAGATCTTGAATCAGCATTACTTGAAAGGAACCCATTTGGGGAAGAAAAAAGAGAAATCCTAAAATAATCTTCTGGTGATATTTATCTTGTAAGTGGATAAGCACACCACATTGAGAGGTATAACCTGTGTAATTCTGGAGCTTACAAAAGACTCAGGTGGCAGACATTAAGTTGCTTCAACGTCACACCCTCAACCTGTCTCCAAGCTTTGTAATATTATACATAGTACTAGGACATCAACTGACGAATCCATTCTGCTTCTATGTTGTTCTTTCTATTTTATAAAATGTTTTTCCATTGATTATCTCATTTTGTCCTCACATATGCATATAAAACTAAAGAGCTAATAAAGACAAACTTTAATGATTCTCCATTTAGAGGTGCAGAGGGTTTCAAAGACTTGCTCTGTGTCCCGTAGACAGTAGGTGGCAGAGGTGGGATCATCCATCTTTGTCCTAGGAGGGCAGATCCACTGCTTTCCTGGGGCCCCCTTGCCTCTCATTGCTGCCCTGCAGTTCCCCTGAGCAACTCTGTCCTTGGGTTTTGCCTGTGGTGTACGATAACTTTTCAAAGCTGGCAGGAAAAACATTTGCTTCTCCCCTCATCATCTTCTGTGAAGGATGCAGTGTTGGCCACACAGGGGATGGGGAGCTCCCCAGGATGGGGATTTTGCTGCTCTATTTTCAGCATTTAATATTTGGCATTGGTAACTAAGTGAAATCTGTTAATGGTGTAAGTATCCTGTTCTTATTAAAAGCTTATAAATTGTTATCTATTCAGAACAAATGAGGACATAATTACTTTTTCTGGATAATCTTAAAGAAGTATTCTAGCGTCTCTCCAACTCTCTTTTCTTTATTCTATTCTGCTATATTAAGTTGGCTCTGGGGGAACATCAGACATTTTATGTTCTTTTTCCAAAGGTTTTTAAGGATGAAGGTGTCATTGGATACTTTTCTCAATTCTAATTCCTAACATCTGTAGTAGAGATTCAATCTCTGCTCTTATTTTTCTAAAACCTTGCTATGAGTCTCTTAAAACACCACTGGCCAGTTCTTGTGCATTATTCCAGGTAATGTCATTTAGAAATTCTCTATTGAAATGTTTAGCCTTGTGATTTGTTTCCAGCTAACCATTTACAAACTAAAACTACTGCAGGGAGTAGCATAATTTTCTGGACCAACTCCCCTAATTTTTAATCTGAATTTTAAATGCGAAAAGGAAATGGACATTTTCAAGAGTACAACACTGTGTATGTGGGTGTGTGGGTGTGTGTTCAGCTCTTCAAACTCAGAAGATTTAGCAAGATCAAAGGTGTTGACTTTGGTTTATGACCCTGGTTTTCACTTGGAAACACCAAATGTACTATTTATCAATCAAACTTTATATGGTGTAACTTCTGCTATTTTAATTCAAGCCTTGTGTTCTATAATTGCTTTGAAAATCTCTGATACCCAAATCTCTTCCCAGAGAACTTTCCTCTGGTAATTTTCTTCCTGTACCTTAAACCTGTGAAAATATGGTTCAAATGAATTATATTTCTTTTTGAAGCAACAAATCAATGTCGTCATCCATCCACATTCTCATCTGGAAACTTCAGATGTTTTCCTGCTCCTCTGTGTCTCTCACTACCTTCATCCAGTCAGTAGCCAAATCTTGCAAATTCTAATTCAAGGTGAAGATTCCCCTTCTTTCTTCACCGCCAAGGGCTCAGCTCAAGCCTCACAGTCTCTTGCCTGCTCTATTCCCATCAGCTTCCTCTCTGGACTTCTGGTGTCTGGTATCACCTTGCTCCAAATCATCTGCCACACCCCATCAGATGATTTACCCCTAGGCACAAAACAATAAGAACAACAATGACAAAAACCAAAACAGGCAAACAACCTCACATTTGATTATTTTCTGATTCAAAAGTCTCCATTACCTATATGGAAACTGTCAAAGTTAAACAAAGCTGGATACCAGTTAAATTGGAAAGGGCAGATTTTAATCAGTAATGTACTATTGCCATAAGGAAAAGAGTCCAGCATGAACTGAACTCAATTTTAATTTGTAGAGAGGAGACCGAACATTTTAAAGGAAGAATGAGGGAATAGGGAGGTGGTGAGCAGGGGCTCAGTAGACAGGGAAGTGAAAAGTTATAAGAAGTGAGAAGTGGGAATTGGTCCATGTGAAACCCATCTGGGTTTACTAACTGGCACATTAAAGTTAGGCCCCTACCTTCCCACAGAGGCTTGGAGACAGGGGCCTTATCTTCACCTGCTGGTTAGAACAAACAGTAAATTCTTCTGGCAGCCTTGAATTTCCTCAGGCAGACGTTTTAAGGGGAACTAGGGTCATTCTAAGGATGCAGCCTTGAGTTGTTAGAAATTAGTTAGTGTTTGTTCAAGTCTTTTGTAGGCCAGAGTTGAGGCCTAGTCAAGAAGAGGCCTTAGAGGAGCTGGCTAGAATTTGGTCAAGGAGAGAATATCTGTGAAAGCAAATGCAAAATCTTGGGCTTGGCAGTTAAGACCTTGTGTATCTAGACTTCCTTATGTCTTATTAGTGCCCACTCACCCCATGATCTTTATGTTCCGACCATATTGATTTTCTCCTTCAAATGCATGCACTCTCTCAGACCTGTACTTTCAAATGTAGTGATTCCTCTTCCTGAAATCCCTCCTTCAGCAGAGGAAAGTGAAATCGCTTCTCTGCCAAGTTCTTCCAACTCTGGGGCCATATATCCACTTTCCTCTGGATTCCTGAAGCATTTTGCTCATAGTTTAAGCATAGCACACTCTACCTTGTCCTGTTGTTTTCTGTTTCTTTGTATGTCCTTCCTGCCCCCAAAACTGAGTGGTGAGACAGAGGGACTATGTTATTCCAGCTTTTGCTAAATGTCAGTATTTAGCATACATACCCCCTTTGCAATTTTTGCAGCCATGATGTTTCAGTGAATGGTTGAAACTGAATATTGGGATATATAGGAAAAGTCAGTATCTACATCATATACACTAACTGCATTTCCAAACAGTATGGTGCCTGAACATCCGGCAGTAGACAGAAGAGAGCCAGCAGACAGAATAAGGCAGTGCTGAGATGGAATATTGTGGAGACAAGTGAGAGCGTGTGGAAGAGATCTCACATCAGGGTGGAACCTTGGACCCAGTGGTGCCTGATATGCCACTTCTGCCTTCCCTGGCATAAAGTCTAATTGTGCAGAAATTGCAATGTGTTTATCAATACTCATTTCCTCCTCCTCTGGTGCACACAGCTAGACTACAGTTCCCAGCTTCCCTTGTACTTGGATATGGGCTTGAATTCTCACCAAATGTGCTGACACACACAACCTATTTCCAGGCTTAAACCATTAACACATCCCACAAGGAATCTTTCATTTCCTTTTCTTATCCATTGGGTAGGAGGCTGAAGTCTTGGAGAAGGGTGGATCCTGTGGCCATCTGACTAGGATACCACCATGGAACAGTGGCATGAGCAAAAAATAGATGTTCATTATGTTAAGACACTGAGATTTGGGGGTTTAACTTTTTAAGCAACTAGTGATTAATACCTTAACTAATCCATGTAGAAATTAACCTTTCATTGCTTAAGCTAATTTAGGCTACGTTTCTGTCACCTGCAACCAGAAGGGCCCTGCTAACATTTGGCCACTTGAATGCAATTAAAACAAAGGAGTGGCAGTGTGGCAGTGGAAAAATACTGGACTTAAAATCAGAATCCCCAAGTTCCTTGTCCTTGATCTGTTCACTTTGTAATTTTCATTAAGTGCATTTGGGGTTTACATTTGTAAACTGATTTAATTTCTTGGGTTTGACTTTACCATGATGATTTAGCTAATCTAATCTCCACCTCCATTACTTGATTCCCTCTGCTTCCACAGTGGCATGGTGGAATTTACTGGTTATTTGAGCAGGCAATCAGGCCAGTGATTGTACAGTCTTTCTGTTTTGTGACTGCTTTCTTTTCATGTACTTGGAAAAAAAATCGCAGAAATAATCTTAAGAACTTCTTCCTGTGTGAAATATTTTAAAAAATTATTTTGGAAATTTTCAAACATACACAAAAGTAGAGAGAATAGCATGACAAACTGCCATGTAGCCATTATCAGCCTTCAAATATTATCATCATAATATTTTGCCCATTTTCTATTCCCTGTCTTCCCCTTTTTTTTTCCATTGCTGTAGTATGTTAAAGCAAATTCCAAGCATAATATTATATCATGCCTAAATGTTTCTGGCTGCATGTGTACATGTATGTCTGTATATGTATGTGTATTATATATACATTTATATATGTATGAATATATGTTAAAAAATATATATATGTGTCCCAAACCTAAGCACAGTGCCTTTATATCTCACAAAATTGGCAGTGATTCCTCAGTGACATCTAACTTCATTTAAAATTTCTCCAGTTAGGAATCCTTTTACAATTGGTTTCATTTCAATCAGCATCCAAAAAGAGCAAAGATCCACATATTGCATAAGGTTGGTGCATCTTTTGAGTTTAATCTGTAGGTGACTGTAACAGTTACCTTTAGCTGCTGGACCGCTGCAAAACTTGGTGGCTTAAATAAACAGTCTTTTATTTAGCACAGGGTTCTGTGGTTTGACAATTTGAGCTGGGCTCGGGTGTGATTCCGTGTGAGTCAGAGGAAGTCTGGCTGGGTGGAGGTAGGGGGCTCACTGAATGGTTCATCTTTGCCCTGTGTGGTCTCTCATCCCCCGGAGGCTGACCTAGGTTTATTCACGTGGTGCCAGGTTTCCCTACACAGTACGTGGGAACTCCACAGCTGCTTGGAGCCTCAGCTTGCACTGAACATACTGCGTTGTCACATTCTAATTGGCCAAAGAGGTCAGAAGGGCAGCTCACATTCAAGGTGTAGAGAAGTAAACCTTACCTTTTAATGTGAGAAGTTGCAAAGTCACATTACAAAGGACATGGCTACATAAGAAGAACCCACTTATAGACACCTTCTTCTTCCCAGGCAAATATATTTGAACTTCTATAACCCTTAAAAGCTGTCAAAGAATACTTATTTCCTAAAGTTTATATATATATATATATGTATATATATATTATTGAATAAAAAAATATATTTTTATTATTTATTTAACAATGTTGTGTTAGTTTCAGGTGTACCTAAGTTTATATTTTAAGTGCAAACTAACTTCTTGAGCTAGTAGAAATCGATCACTTACTAAGTTTTGAGGAACACTGGATTAGGAGCCATAAGATATTTTTGTTCCTATATAAAAATTTTATCTCATTTCCTTCACATAGCAAGTTCAATTAATGGATGCATTTATTTCAAACACACCTTTACAATGTCTGAAAAAATTCCTTAAGATACATAACTAGAGCATAATAAAAGGTTTTGAATAATTTTAATTTCAGCATATGTGTAGCAGATTCTTTTTTTCTTCTTCCTAGAGGGTTACCAAATGCATGGGAACCATCAGGAAGGGAATTCTGATTCTCTGGTCCAAGGCAGTAATTCAATAGGAGACAAAGAAAGCTATTTATAGAAGCTATCTGTAGACCAAGGGCCTAATTTATGTGGTGGGAACATTTCTGCCAAATAATTTGTAATAAAGAAAAATTATCAACTGTTAAAGACCTTGCCAGGTCAGCTTAATTTGGTAGTAAAGGGAGGTGATGAGAAGGTTGATAAAACAGCTATAAATCTTTACTGAATATACAGCTTTAATTGTCTGGCATTAAACTTACAGACTTCACTTGTGATGTCCTGGAGCCAGTTTGTACCAGCTGGTGAGATCCAATTGTATTTATCTCTTTCTAATTCCATGTTCAATAAAGTCACATTGTTAGCTTGAAATTGGCCAGGGTGGGAGTATACACCTTGGGGATTGCACAGCCAATTGTTTTTGTTGTTTTTTTTAACATCTTTATTGGGGTATAATTGCTTTACAGTGGTGTGTTGGACAGCCAATTGTTAAACATTTACAGCATACCACTGGCCATTAACCACATAAAAAAAAAAAAAGGTGCTACTTCCTAGGAATATTCAAAGGAAGTTTCTTCTGCAGTGGAGGACAGCCATAGTACAGCAGAGGAGGGCTTCCCTTGGCATCTTTTCCATCAACCTGTGTCTCTAGATTGCTGGTAGCCCAGTTTGATGTGGGTAAAGAAAGAGCACCTTTGAGAAATGAAAAGAAGCAGAGATAAGAGAAAGGATCAGGAGTTGTGCTTGGTTCTTTGCTTATCCTATCAACTCAGACTGTCATCAGACTAAAGCTAGATGTGCTTAAACATCCCCTGAGTCTTAAGGAAGAAACAAGAGATTAAAGCAACACTTTCTACATTAGAGGATTCTGCCATTCAACCCTGTGTGACTCTCTTACCTGCCACAGTTTCTCATCTGTGAAACAGAGACAGGACACCTGTTCCTCCCCACTGTGCAAGTAGTTATGGTTAATGCCACATTGCCTCACACTTTAGGGTAAGAAAGGGTAACGATCTCATCCTATTGTTGAGGAGATTGTTGAGATTTTGAGAAGATTGTTGAGAAGAGTCAGGGCTCTCTGGAGAAAGAGTTGGAAGTCATCAGTTAAAAGTTGAGTCATCAGTTGAAAATTCATGTGCCAGCAGTATTGGCATCCCCTGGGAGCTTGTCAAAAATGCAAAGATCCCATCCGGACTTCAGAATCAGAATCTGCATTTTAACAAGCTCTCAGGGGATTTTTATGCACATTATAGTTTGAGAGTGATTTAAGTGGTGGTTTATTCATGGCACGAGAGAAACACCTATATGTTTTCTTACAGAGTGCATTTTGATCTTATTGTTAGCTCCTTTTTATTTCTTAGTCTTTGTTTTTCCACTTTAGGTTCCCATTTAAGCTTCATGCTTAGCAAACGGCTTGGCCTTTCCAGGGAAAACATTTACATAGTCATCATAGTAGAAAATGTATATTGATTTACCTAAAATAGTGGAAGGATGGGGATGGTGAGTGTTAACTCTTCATCGATAATAGGAGACATCAATAGATGAGGTATAAAAAAGGAAAGATCAAGAAATAGCTTTCTTTTTATTGTATTTATATGCGATGATGGATGTTAACCAAGCCTATTGTGATAATCATTTCACAGTATATGTAAGTCAAACCATCATGCTGCACACCTTAAATTTATACAGTGCTCTATGTCAGTTATTTCTCAATAAAAACTGGAAAAAAATATCAATATCGGCATATTGTTAAGAAATATGAAAAGCAGCAATCAGGATTAAAAAGAAAATGGCTAAATGAGTTAAAGCAGTTGTTGGCTCTGGAAAGTGGGGCTAATCTTAAAAAAAAATTCTGACTGGATTATTTTTTTCTTTAAAAATTTTTTTTTTTAATTTAAGAATTTTATTTTTTCAATACAGCAGACTTATTAGTTATCCATTTTATACATATTAGTGTATATATGTCAACCCAATCTCCCAGTTCATCCCACCACCACCAACCCCCGGCCACTTTCCCCACTTGGTGTCCATACTTTGTTCTCTGCATCTGTGTCTCAATTTCTGCCCTGCAAACCGGTTCATCTGTACCATTTTTCTAGGTTCCACATATAGGCGTTAATATACGATATTTGTGGGCTTCCCTGGTGGCGCAGTGGAGGGTCCGCCTGTCAATACAGGGCACGCGGGTTCGTGCCCCGGCCCGGGAGGATCCCACGTGCCGCGGAGCGGCTGGGCCCGTGAGCTGTGGCAGCTGGGCCTGCGCATCTGGAGCCTGTGCTCCGCAACGGGAGAGGCCACAGCAGAGTTTTTTTCCCTCAAAACCACTTTGGCTTTTGGGGTCTTTTGTGTCTCCGTACAAATTTTAAGGGTTTTGGGCTTCCCTGGTGGCACAGTGGTTGAGAGTCCGCCTGCTGATGCAGGGGACACGGGTTCAAGCCCTGGTCTGGGAGGATACTACATGCTGTGGAGCGGCTGGGCCTGTGAGCCATGGCCTCTGAACCTGCATGTCCGGAGCCTATGCTCCGCAACAGGAGAGGCCACAACAGTGAGAGGCCGGCGTACCGCAAAAAAAAAAAAAAAAAATTTTTAAGGGTTTTTGTTCTAGTTCCTTAAAAAATGACATTGGTAATTTGATAGAGATTTCACTGAATCTGTAGATTGCTTTGAGTAGTATAGTCATTTTCATAATATTGATTCTTCCAATCCAAGAACATGCTATATCTCTCCATCTGTTGGTATCATCTTTAATTTCTTCCATCAGTGTCTTTTAATTTTCTGCATACAAGCCTTTTGTGTCCCTAGGTAGTTTTATTCCTAGTATTTTATTCTTTTTGTTGCAATGGTAAATGGGAGTATTTCCCTAATTTCTCTTTCAGATTTTTCATCGTTAGCGTATAAGAATGCAAGAGATATCTGTGCATTAATTATGTATCCTGCAACTTTACCATATTTGTTGATTAGCTCTAGTGACATCTTTAGGAGTCTCTATATATAGTATCATGTGATCTGCAAACAGTGACACTTTTACTTCCTCTTTTCCAATTTGTATTCCTTTTATTTATTTTTCTTCTCTGATTGCCGTGGCTAGGACTTCCAAAACTATGTTGCATAATAGTGGTGAGAGTGGACATCCTTGTCTTGTTCCTAGTCTTAGAGGAAATGCTTTCAGTTTTCACCACTGAGAATGATGTTTGCTGTGGGTTTTTCGTATATGGCCTTTATTATGTTGAGGAAGGTTCCCTCTATGCCCACTTTCTGGAGAGTTTTTATCATAAATGGGTGTTGAATTTTGTCAAAAGCTTTTTCTGCTTCTATTGAGACTCTCTTATGGTTTTTCTTCTTCAGTTTATTAATATGGTGTATCACATTGATTGATTTGCATATATTGAAGAATCCTTGCATCTCTGGGGTAAATCCCACTTGATCATGGTGTATGATCCTTTTAATGTGTTGTTGGATTCTGTTTGCTACTATTTTGTTGAGGATTTTTGCATCTATGATCATCAGTGATACTGGTCTGTAATTTTCTTTTTTTGTAGTATCTTTGTCTGGTTTTGGTATCAGAGTGATGCTGGCCTCATAGCATGAGTTTGGTAGTGTTCCTTCCTCTGCAGTTTTTTGGAAGAGTTTGAGAAGGAATGGTATTAGCTGTTCTCTATATGTTTAATAGAATTCACCTGTGAAGCCATCTGGTCCTGGACTTTTGTTTGTTGGAAGATTTTTGTTTTTTTTCTTTTGTGGCACGCGGGCCTCTCACTGTTGTGGCCTCTCCCGTTGCAGAGCACAGGCTCCGGATGCTCAGGCTCAGCGGCCATGGCTCACAGGCCTAGCCGCTCCACGACATGTGAGATCTTCCCAGACTGTGGCACGAACCTGTGTCCCCTGCATTGGCAGGCGGACTCTCAACCACTGTGCCACCAGGGAAGCCCCTGTTGGAAGATTTTAATTACACGTTCAATTTCATTACTTGTGATTGGTCTGTTAATATTCTCTCTTCTTTCTGGTTCAGTCTTGGAAGATTATACCTTTCTAAGGATTTGTTCATTTCTTCCAGGTTGTCCATTTTATTGGCATAGCGTTGCCTGTATTAGTCTCTTAGGATGCTTTGTATTTCTGCGGTGTCTGTTGTAACTTCGCCTTTTTCATTTCTAATTTTATTGATTTGAGTCCTCTCCCTCTTTTTCCTGATGAGTCTGGCTAATGGTTTATCAATTTTGTTTATCTTCTCAAAGAACCAGCTTTTAGTTTTATTGATCTTAGCTATTGTTTTCTTTGTTTCTATTTCATTTATTTCTGCTCTGATCTTTATGATTTCTTTCCTTCTGCTAACTTTGGGTTTTGTTTGTTCTTCTTTCTCTAGTTCCTTTAGGTGTAAGGTTAGATTCCTTATTTGAGATTTTTCTTGTTTCTTGAGGTAGGCTTGTATAGCTATAAACTTCCCTCTTAGAACTGCTTTTGCTGCATCCCATAGGTTTTGGATTGTCGTGTTTTTATTGTCATTTGTCTGTAGGTATTTTTTGATTTCCTCTTTGATTTTATCAGTGATCTCTTGGTTATTTAGTAACGTATTGTTTAGCCTCCATGTGTTTGTGTTTTTTACGTTTTTTCCCTATAATTGATTTCTAATCTCATAGCATTGTGGTTTGAAAAGATGCTTGATATGATTTCAGTTTTCTTAAATTTCCTGAGGCTTGCTTTGTGACCAAAGATGTGATGTATCCTAAGAAAGTTTCATGTGCATTTGAGAAGAAAGTGTAATCTGCTGTTTTTTGGATGGAATGTCCTGTAAATATCAATTGACTCTTTCTGGTCTGTTGTGCCATTTAAAGCTGTGTTTCCTTATTAATTTTCTGTTTGAATGATCTGTCCATTGGTGTAAGTGAGGTGTTAATATCCCCCACTTATTGTGTTACTGTTGATTTCCTCTTTTATAGCTCTTAGCAGTTGCCTTATGTATTGAGGAGCTCCTATGTTGGGTGCATGTATATTTATAATTTTTATATCTTCTTCTTTGATTGATCCCTTGATCATTATGTAGTGTCCTTCCTTGTCTCTTATAACATTCTTTATTTTAAAGTCTGTTTTAACTGATGTGAGTATTGCTACTCCAGCTTTCTTTTGATTTCCATTTGCATGGAATATCTTTTTCCATCCTCTCACTTTCAGTCTGTATGTGTCCCTAGGTCTGAAGTGGGTCTCTTGTAGACAGCATATAGATGGGTCTTGTTTTTGTATCCATTCAGCGAGCCTGTGTCTTTTGGTTGGAGCATTTAATCTATTCACGTTTAAGGTAATTATCGATACGTATGTTCCTGTGACTATATTCTTAATTGTTATGGGTTTGGTTTTGTAGGTCCTTTTCTTCTCTTGTGTTTCCTACTTAGAGAAGTTCCTTTAGCATTTGTGGTAGAGATGGTTTGGTGGAGCTGAACTGTCTTAGCTTTTGCTTGTCTGTAAAGCTTTTGATTTCTCCATTGAATCTGAATGAGATCCTTGCTGGGTAGAGTAATCTTGGTTTTAGGTTCTTCCCTTTTATCACTTTAAATATGTCCTGTCACTCCCTTCTGGCTGTAGAGTTTATGCTCACAAATCAGCTGTTAATCTTATGAGAGTTCCTTTGTATGTTATTTGTCATTTTTCCCTTGTGGCTTTCAATAATTTCTCTGTCTTTAATTTTTGCCAATTTGATTACTTTGTGTCTTGGCGTGTTTCTCCTTTGGTTTATCCTGTATGGGACTCTCTGCACTGCCTGGACTTGGGTGGCTATTTCCTTTCCCATGTTAGGGAAGTTTTTGACTGTAATCTCTTCAAATATTTTCTCGGGTCCTTTCTCTCTCTCTTCTAGTCTGAGACCCCTATAATGCAAATGTTGTTGTGTTTAATATTGTCCCAGAGGTCCCTTAGGCTGTCTTCATTTCTTTTCATTCTTTTTTCTTTATTCTGTTATGTGGTAATGAATTCCACCATTCTGTCTTCCAGGTCACTTATCCCTTCTTCTGCATCAGTTATTCTGCTACTGATTCCTTCTAGTGTATTTTTCATTTCAGTTATTGCAGTGTTCATGTCTGTTTGTTTGTTCTTTAAGTCTTCTAGGTGTTGTTCTTTAATTCTTCTCGGTGTTTGTTAAACATTTCTTACATCTTCCTGATCTTTGCCTCCATTGTTTTTCTGAGGTCCTGGCTTATCTTCACTATCATTATTCTGAATTCTTTTTCTGGAAGGTTTCCTATCTCCACTTCATTTAGTTGTTTTTCTGCGGTTTTATCTTTTTGCTTCATCTGGTACATAGCCCTCTGCCTTTTCATCTTGTCTATCTTTCTGTGAATCTAGTTTTTGGTCTACAGGCTGCAGGATTGTAGTTCTTGATTTTGCTGTTTGTCTTCTCATGGATGAGGCTTTCTAAGAAGATTGTACAAGTTTCCTGATGGGAGGGACTGGTGGTGCATAGAGCTTGTTGTTGCTCTGGTGGGCCAGGCTCAGTAAAACTTTAATCTGCTTGTCTGCTGATGGGTGGGGCTGGGTTCTCTCCCTGTTGGTTGTTTGGCCTAAGGCAACCCAACATTGGGGCCTACCTGGCTCTTTGGTGGGGCTAATGGCAGACGCTGGGAGGGCTCTTGCCAAGGAGTACTTCCCATAACTTCTGCTGCCAGTGTCCTTGTCCTCACAGCCACTCCCTGCCTCTGCAGGAGACCCTCCAACACTAGCAGGTATGTCTGGTTCAGTCTCCCCTGGGGTCACTGCTCCTTCCTCTGGGTCCCGATGCGCACACTACTTTGTGTGTGCCTTCCAAGAGTAGAGTCTCTGTTTCCCCCAGTCCTGTCGAAGTCCTGCAATCAAATCCCGCTAGCCTTCAAAGTCTGATTCTCTAGGAATTCCTTCTCTTATTGCCGGACCCTCAGGTTGGGAAGCCTGACGTGAGGCTCAGAACCTTCACTCCAGTGGGTGGACTCTGTGGTATAAGTGTTCTCCAGTTTGTGAGTCACCCACCCAGCAGTTATGGGAATTGATTTCATTGTGATGTGCCCCTTCTACCATCTCATTGTGGCTTCCCCTTTGTCTTTGGATGCGGGGTATCTTTTTTGGTGATTTCCAGTGTCTTCCTGTCGCTGATTGTTCAGCAGTTAGTTGTGATTCTGGTGTTCTCGCAAGAGGGAGTGAATGCACATCCTTGTAGTCTGCCATATTGAACCAATGTCCTCTATTTTTAGTTTTTTATTTTTTTAATATCTTTATTGGAGTATAATTGCTTTACAATGGTGTGTTAGTTTCTGCTGTATAACAAAATGAATCAGCTATATGTATACATATATCCCCATATCTCCTCCCTCTTGAATCTCCCTCCCACCCTCCCAATCCCACACTTCTAGGTGGTTACAAAGCACTGAGCTGATCCCCCTAATTGTTCTTTTTACATTTGGTAGTGTATATATGTCCATGCCACTGTCTCACTTCATCCCAGTTTACCCCTCCCTCTCCCAGTGTCCTCAAGTCCATTCTCTACCTCTGCATCTTTATTCCTCCCCCTAGATTCTTC
>NW_020174057.1:4235492-4382793 GCF_003031525.2 Neophocaena asiaeorientalis asiaeorientalis
TTTTTCTGAGGTCCTGGCTTATCTTCACTATCATTATTCTGAATTCTTTTTCTGGAAGGTTTCCTATCTCCACTTCATTTAGTTGTTTTTCTGCGGTTTTATCTTTTTGCTTCATCTGGTACATAGCCCTCTGCCTTTTCATCTTGTCTATCTTTCTGTGAATCTAGTTTTTGGTCTACAGGCTGCAGGATTGTAGTTCTTGATTTTGCTGTTTGTCTTCTCATGGATGAGGCTTTCTAAGAAGATTGTACAAGTTTCCTGATGGGAGGGACTGGTGGTGCATAGAGCTTGTTGTTGCTCTGGTGGGCCAGGCTCAGTAAAACTTTAATCTGCTTGTCTGCTGATGGGTGGGGCTGGGTTCTCTCCCTGTTGGTTGTTTGGCCTAAGGCAACCCAACATTGGGGCCTACCTGGCTCTTTGGTGGGGCTAATGGCAGACGCTGGGAGGGCTCTTGCCAAGGAGTACTTCCCATAACTTCTGCTGCCAGTGTCCTTGTCCTCACAGCCACTCCCTGCCTCTGCAGGAGACCCTCCAACACTAGCAGGTATGTCTGGTTCAGTCTCCCCTGGGGTCACTGCTCCTTCCTCTGGGTCCCGATGCGCACACTACTTTGTGTGTGCCTTCCAAGAGTAGAGTCTCTGTTTCCCCCAGTCCTGTCGAAGTCCTGCAATCAAATCCCGCTAGCCTTGAAAGTCTGATTCTCTAGGAATTCCTTCTCTTATTGCCGGACCCTCAGGTTGGGAAGCCTGACGTGAGGCTCAGAACCTTCACTCCAGTGGGTGGACTCTGTGGTGTAAGTGTTCTCCAGTTTGTGAGTCACCCACCCAGCAGTTATGGGAATTGATTTCATTGTGAATGTGCCCCTTCTACCATCTCATTGTGGCTTCCCCTTTGTCTTTGGATGCGGGGTATCTTTTTTGGTGATTTCCAGTGTCTTCCTGTCGCTGATTGTTCAGCAGTTAGTTGTGATTCTGGTGTTCTCGCAAGAGGGAGTGAATGCACATCCTTGTAGTCTGCCATATTGAACCAATGTCCTCTATTTTTAGTTTTTTATTTTTTTAATATCTTTATTGGAGTATAATTGCTTTACAATGGTGTGTTAGTTTCTGCTGTATAACAAAATGAATCAGCTATATGTATACATATATCCCCATATCTCCTCCCTCTTGAATCTCCCTCCCACCCTCCCAATCCCACACTTCTAGGTGGTTACAAAGCACTGAGCTGATCTCCCTGTGCTATGTGGCTGCTTCCCACTAGTTGTCTGTTTTACATTTGGTAGTGTATATATGTCCATGCCACTGTCTCACTTCATCCCAGTTTACCCCTTCCTCTCCCAGTGTCCTCAAGTCCATTCTCTACCTCTGCACCTTTTTTTTTTTTTTTTTGGATTCCATATATATGTGTTAGCATATGGTATTTGTTTTTCTCTTTCTGACTTACTTCACTCTGTATGACAGACTCTAAGTCCATCCACCTTACTACAAATAATTCATTTTCATTTCTTTCTATGGCTGAGTAATATTCCATTGTATATATGTGCCACATCTTCTTTATCCATCCATCGATGGACACTTAGGTTGTTTCCATGTCCTGACAATTGTAAGTAGAGCTGTAGTGAACATTGTGGTACATGACTCTTTTTGAATTATGGTTTTGTCAGGGTGTATGCCCAGTAGTGGGGTTGCTGGGATTATGGGATTATGTTTAATTTTTTAAGGAACTGTTCTCCATAGTGGCTGTATCAATTTACATTCCCACCAAGAGGGTTCCCTTTTCTCCATACCCTCTCCAGCATTTATTGTTTGTAGATTTTTTGATGATGGCCATTCTGACTGGTGTGAGGTGATACCTCATTGTAGTTTTGATTTGCATTTCTTTGATGATTAGTGATGTTGAGTATCCTTTCATGTGTTTGTTGGCAATCTGTATATTTTCTTTGGAGAAATGTCTATTTAGCTGTTCTGCCCATTTTGGGATTGAGTTTTTTTTTTTTTTTTGATATTGAGCTGCATGAGCTCCTTGTCAATTTTGGAGATGAATCCTTTGTCAGTTGCTTCATTTGCAAATATTTTCTCCCATTCTGAGGGTTGTCTTTTTGTCTTGTTTGTGTTTTCCTTTGCTGTGCAGAAGCTTTTAAGTTTCATTAGGTCCCAATTGTTTACTTTTGTTTTTATTTCCATTTCTCTAGGAGTTGGGTCAAAAAGGATCTTGCTGTGATATATGTCATAGAGTGTTCTGCCTATGTTTTCTCTAAGAGTTTTATAGTGTCTGGCCTTACATTTTTGTCTTTAATCCATTTTGAGTGTATTTTTTGTGTATGGTGATAGGGAGTGTTCTAATTGCATTCTTTTACATGTAGCTAAAAATATGGAATGCTTCACGAATTTGTGTGTCATCCTTGTTCAGGGGCCATGCTAATCTTCTCTGTATTGTTCCAATTTTAGGATATGTGCTGGCAAAATGATCACTGGACTACTTTTTTAAAAATATGTGCATCTATAACTTTGATATCATTTAATGATTTCATGCAATCTTGTATTTTATGCATTCCTGTAAACCACCTTAGATCCTTTCTGAGAACAAGGTGGAATATAAACAACTATGCAAAACCAAAAATCTTCTCCAGGGAGAACAAGTAGCCTATGATTGTGGCTAAAATAGGAAACAATGGTTTATTCAGGAAAAATGTGTCAAGTACGGTAACGTAGAGAGGAAATGAGATATTCATACCAGTGATGACCTTATATTGATGACCTTATATGTGTGGGATGAGAAGAGGAAATCTGGGAATAAGAAGACAGTTGGAGAAGCTATATGAAGTTGTGGTAGTATAATATTCCTGAGAGAAGTCCATCTCACCAGGAGAGGAACTTTTCTCAGAGACTTTTCCCCTTGTAATTTATTTGCCAGAGATGAAAGACTGATGTGTTCTGCAAGAGGCAGAAACAATGAAGTTTGGAAAACAAACCATAGGACAGGAATGGACTTTAAATTCATTTAGGGCAGTAGTTTCCAAACTTTATTTTAGCTGTTGAAGTTTTTTTATTTTTCCTCCAAATGGGATCTTACTCTGAACTCTGATGTAGTAAAACAGAAGCAAGCAGAACTTCTGAAATTGAAGCAGAGAGATGGAAGGTCTGTGGCCGGCCTGGTCCCATGAACCTCCATCTTGCCTTCAAGATGCTGAGAGCTCTGAGGAACATAAGCAGAAAGTAAACTAGGTGGCAGCTCACAAACATCCCTCATCTTCCTAAAGCTTGGGGAGATGCTTGTGGTCACATATAAGGTCAATGGCAGAGCCAAGTCTTGACCTCAGAGTTCTTGACTCTGAGTCCAGTGTTCCTTCCGGTGTACATTAGCGCTGCCTGACACAGTTGGAGGGGCAGTCAGCTCCAAGAGACTCTAAAGTCTGCGAAGACTGGAATTAGGTTTACTTCACTGTTGTAGAATGCTTGGCCTGCAGTAGGCCCTCAAGAAGTATTTGTTGAATAAATGAAATAGGTGACATATACAATGTCTTAAGTTGATTTACTCCTTGATGCTTTTAGGGAGTGAAATGGAGCTGAAAGATGTGAGAGTCTCTTCTTCAGGAAGAGAGGTTAGTTCCCGGAAGATAAATCATTTACTATTTTCATCTCCGTGAGCCTAACATGATCCTTGCGCTGTTCCTTTCCAGTTTAGTACTCCTCAGCCAGAGTGTCTTCACTTGTTTAGGTTTAAGATCTTTTTGGTCTTCCTGTCTTTGAATAGCCCAGAATGCAGGCCGTTTTTTAACCAGCTCGTTTATAAGCTTTCGTTCTATGGAGATTGACTTTAGTTATGGAGATAGATCTCGTTTCACAGATCTGGAAGTTGATGTGAAGGCATCCCCACAGTAGCATCTCAGAAGAATCTTTATTCAGTTTAAGCCAAGCCCTCTTCAGCTTTTATTTTGCAACAAAACAGAAGTGGCACCTGGGCATAACTCAACTGTGATCACTCACTGTAATTGCCTTTTAATGGCTTATCTTGAGAAGGGGACTTGTGCACAAAATCTGTGTGTTGGTGTCAGAGTTTCCATTCAGCTCAGGTTTACCTGAGATGGAAGCTAAGGGCAATTTATTTGGTGACTCCCACCTGTGTCTTAATAGGTGCCTCACCCTCTCAGGTGTCCTGGGCAATTGACCATAAGAATGAACATCAGGAGAAATGCACTGAGAGGAGAAAGGAAAGGGTGAGCAGCTATCAGCTTTTCAGATATCAGAGTTACAGGCGTTAGCTTAGCTTGGCTGCCAGCACATTCTCTAGGGCCCTGCAGTGTCCATGTTCACTTTGTTTTTCTTTGGAAGAATTAGCAAAGGTATTGGTTGACCTACCGGCTGCTCCCTGTGGCTGAAACAGCCTGTTTCGGTCAGAGTAAAATGGTTAGTTATTCCTCCACCCTATTAGTTATTCCACCACACTGAAGTTACCTTTCCAAAGAAGCAGCCTCAAAGATCATTTTATCTGCAGTGCCAAGGGGTGGACCAGAGAAGGCACTGCCAAGATTTGGAGTGGCTGGGGATTACGGGCTAGTTTTTATGCAGGCAAATGGATCAGAGGGACTTTTAAAAGTTGGCGTCAGGACTTTTTCTCTGTTTTTTTCTTTCTTCTGACAATAATGAATGACGTGTGTTAAGACTCATTTTCAATTATGCAACAAGTCCCCATTCATTAGAAACCCAAGGCAGTGATCCCAGCTGTATTTCAGTGGCTTTGAAAATGCAGCTCCCTATCTGACCCAAGGTTGAGCAATTTCAGTGCGCAGCATCCATGCTGCTAGCTCAGGTATCCTGGGAGCAATTAAATGTTTGCATATTCAGGAAAGAAAGCTGAATCTTCCCCACTTGAATTTAGAGCGCTCACGGCTTGTCATTTGTTTCTGGGATATGGACAAATGGGAAATACAGTTCCAATCTCATCCTGTGTTACAAGGGAAGGGAAGTGTTATGTAGCCAGGTGGGTAGGACCCTTGGATGGGTCCTCACAGTGATTGCTCCATATACTAAGACTGTGGTTTTGGGAATTCGTGTTTTTATGGCTAGGAACGTTGAGGGAGTCACTATAAATCTAGAGTTTCGGATACTGGGGAGGATGACAGTAGATAATAGTTGAATCCGCCTATATTCCGTAGTCTTAAACTGCCATCGAGTATCAGATATACCCTGATTTGATAACATCTTTTTTTGGAGGGAGTTGGGGACTGGAGAGAAGAAACAGAAACATACATGTTGATTAAAAAATATACTTCAATTTCAGAAACATCAAAATGTGAGAAATTGCATTTTAGCCTTGAGAACATAAGTGTATTATGAAATGATGGGGAAATAATGTTATATTGGAACTGCATAATTAGACGCTAGATGAACTGGCTCTTTCTCTTCCAAGTGTCCAATGAATCTTTGATGGTTAAGGTGAGCTTAAAGGTTTTGTTGCTTCTTGAAGGATTGGAAAATTGGAATTAATAAATGTAATCACAGCAATAATAATGACTACCACATGGAATAATGACTGTGTTCAAGACAGCCAGATGCTTTGTCTATACTGTTTCCAATTTTTTCTGTAATCTGGAGAAATGGTTATTATTCACCCTGTTTTACAGGTGAGGAAACTAAGGCTCAGGAAGTTTACATGACTTGGCAAAAGGTCACAGAACGGCTAGAGGGTTAGGATGTGATTGGAAATGTGCTCTGTTTGGTGCCCCCAAAGCCAAGTTTCTAGGGTAGCAAAAGATGAAATGTTTAAGCCTCGAACCAGAGAGCAGCAAAGTGGAAAGGGAGGGCCTCTTTGTGACTTTGGAGAGGAGAGCATGGTTCTTTTTCTTTTTTAAAATTTATTTATTTATTTTGGCTGAGTTGGGTCTTTGTTGCTGTACATGGACTTTCTCTAGTTGCGGCGAGCGGGGGATACTCTTCGTTGCGGTGCTCAGTCTTTTCATTGTGGTGGCTTCTCTTGATGTGGAGCCTGGGCTCTAGGCGTGTGGGCTTCAGTAGCTGTGGCTCGCGGGCTCTAGAGCTCAGGCTCAGTAGTTGTGGTGCATGGGCTTAGCTGCTCAGTGGCATGTGGGGTCTTCTTGGACCAGGGCTCGAACCCGTGTCTCCTGCGTTGACAGGCAGATTCTTTTTTTTTTTAGGATTCCTAATCATTTTTTATTCCAAATAAAAGATAAAGATTGAGATTTTTAACCCAATTTTTTTTAACATCTTTATTGGAGTATAATTGCTTTACAATGGTGTGTTAGTTTCTGCTTTATAACAAAGTGAATCAGTTATACATATACATATATCCCCATATCCCCTCCCTCTTGCGTCTCCCTCCCACACTCCCAATCCCACCCCTCTAGGTGATCACAAAGCACCGAGCTGATCTCCCTGTGCTATGTGGCTGCTTCCCACTAGCTATCTATTTTACGTTTGGTAGTGTTTATCTGTCCACGGCAGGCGAATTCTTAACCAGTGCACTACCAGGGAAGCCCAAGAGCATGGTTCTTGTCTTGGCCCCACGATAATAGCAAGGTTTATTATGTGGCAGGTTCAAGGCCAGGTACTTTGCACGCATTGTCTCGTTTAATTCTTAAAATAGTCCTGAGAAATTATCACTATTCCCATTATACAGACAAGGAAACTGAGGCTCAAAGTAGTCATTTAGTTGGTAAGTTTAAACGGTGGTCTGACTTCAAGTCCTGTGCTCATGACCAGTAAATTATTTCGTAACAAATGGAATTATGTTTTTCCTGATAAGTTAGGACATCCCTTCTAAATTATCTCCCAAACCTCCGTTTCGCCTTCAGCCCCTGCTCCAAGCCCCCTGTGGTTTACCTGACCGATTTTGTCAAGCCCATGCTTTGTTTCTGAGCACACAAGAAGGAACCACAAGGTGTCAGTATAACATTACACAGTTCCAACATGGGGGAAAGGGTTGTGCATCTTCCCAACTGCATTAACCAGGTCAGACTTAAATCTCAGACAGACACGCCATTGTCAGCAAGACTGGCCTTCATAGTTCATCCTTTTCTACATGCAAACACATGGAATTAATTCCCCACTAGCTAATCCTAAGGGCAAGGATCCCAGAGACCTCAGCTGAGTGACAGTGGGGTAGCAGGAATAAATGCTCCACCAAGACCTCGAAAAACCAGGAAAGGCTATTTTTAAATTTTTATTTAAAAAATATTTTGCATCCTGACCCTCCACTGCCCCTCCCTATTTAGTTTTTATGGAATTTATACTTCAAAAGTACAGAAGCTGTGGAAAGAGCAAGGAGAATAGGAGAAAGGCAGAGAGCCAGGCTTTGTTGTCGAAGGACAAGGACTCAGAGCTCCTAGGTTCCTTTCTAGGTGATTTTGACCTCGATATCCAATACCCTTGGACTTGTTTCCTCATGCATGAAGTGGGAGGATAGTGTCTGCCTTGCAGATTGTTGGGAATGTTAAATAAGGCTAAGTCATGAAATATGTTTAGGTGCTTAATCATGGAAAATATGTGCTTTCTTCAAATGTTTGTTTCCTTAGCTTAGAGACTTACGGCAACTAAGAGAAAGACCAAGATTCATATTAAAGAAGGGAAGAGGATGACGTAGCTGGGGTAGAAATCAATACACAGTGTATGAACAGAGAGAATTCCTGTTGAGCTAATAACAAAAAATATTTACCAGGCTGACAGAACAAAAGGAATTCTGTTTGCTTCTCTCTGTACCATTTTGTAGTTTGTCATAATATAGTGGCAACAA
Organism: Neophocaena asiaeorientalis asiaeorientalis; assembly: GCF_003031525.2. Classification (NCBI taxonomy): domain Eukaryota; kingdom Metazoa; phylum Chordata; class Mammalia; order Artiodactyla; family Phocoenidae; genus Neophocaena; species Neophocaena asiaeorientalis. The sequence goes on from NW_020174057.1 coordinate 4,243,242, forward strand.
GAAATGACCATGTTTTTCAAGAGGAGTGGGAAGATATGCATATAGAAATATGTTTGATTTCTAAAGGTTCTTAAGCACCAGTTAAGTTTTATAGATGCGTATCTCAGATCATTCTTCACACGTGCCAGGGTTATCTGAATATAGACCAGGGTCAGGAGCATTGAGCTCTGTTTCACACCCAGCTCTGTTCTTTACTGGCTTTATGATTCAGGTCCAGTTGCTTAACCTCAAAATTACAGTAGCTCCTACTTTAAAGGGTGAGATAAGGATTATATAAGATAATGCATGTAAAGTGCTCAACACATAGTAAGCCCTAGATAAATGCTGATCATTATTATTGATAACTTTGCACAGTTACATAATACTAGCGATTTTCATGGGCCAGGAATTCAGTCACAGCTGGGAATCTGGTAATATCTGAAATTGCTTAGCAAACAATAAAGAGAACAAAAACCTAGGCTCCTCCTTGCAGATCTCTGCTGAAAGACTTCCTTATATCCTTTTATATTCTTTCAGGGTACTTGCAGCAGTGCAAGGATGTGGTGTCTTCTCAGGCCAAATTGACTTCCCTTTGCACTTAAATTACATTCTTGGGGACCAGTTGGGAACCCACTAATGCTTTGAACTGGAGACTCCAGCAAGCCAGTAGGGTCAGAGGAATCTCTGGTTTCCAATGATTCACAGAACAGATGTGGCCACAAATAACAGCACTTTCGACCATAATTTCAATACCTTTAATTCCCATTCCTCACCTTTTACAGAGACGCTTCCATTTGAAATCAAGCACTTTTATGTTCAGTAATCAAAAATCTCCCATCAAATAAAAGCCTGGGAACATATGGCTTCAAGATGAATTCTGTCAAACATTTAAAGAATTAATTCCAATCATCCTCAAACTATTCTAAAAACTTGAAGAGGAAGGAACATTTCCAAAATAATTTTAAGAGGCCAGCATTTCCGAGGTACTAAAGCCAGACAAGGACACTATAAGAAAAGAAAAGAAAACAGGCCAATATCCCTGAATAACATAGATGCAGAAATTCTCAACAAAATACCAGCAAACTGGATTCAAGGACATATTAAAAGGATCAGTCACCACGATCAATGGGAGTTCATCCCTGGGATGCAAGGATGGTACAACATATACAAATCAATAAATCTGACACATCACATTAACAGAATGAAGGATAAAAATTGCATGCCCATTTCAAAAGGTGCAGAAAAAGCATTTGACAAAATCTAGCATCCTTTAATGATTAACAGCTATCAGCAAATTAGGTATAGAAGAACTGTTTCTCAATATAATAAAGGTCCTATATGACAAGCCCACAGCTAACATCATACTCAGTGGTAGAAAGTTAAAAACCTTCCCTCTGAGATCAGGAACAAAACAGAAATGCTCTCTCACCATTTCTACTTAACGTAGTACTGGAAGTCCTAGCCATAGCAATTAGGCAAAGGAAAGAACTAAAAGGCACCCAAATTAGAAGGAAGAAGTAAAAGTATCTCTGTTTGCAGATGACATACCTTATATATAGAAAATCCTAAAAACTCCACTAAAAAAACTATTAGAACTAATAAATGAATTCAGTAAAGTTGCAGGATACAAAATCAACATAATCAGTTGTGTTTCTATATACTAAAAAAGGACTGTCTGAAAGAGATGTTAAGAAAATAATCTCATTTACAATAGCATCAAAAACAATAAAATACTTCAGAATAAATTTAACCAAGGAGATGAGAGACCTGTACACTGAAAGTATAAAACATTGATGAAAGAGATTGAAGAATATACAAATAAATGGAAATCTATCCTATGTTCTTAGATTTGAAGTATTAATATTGAGAAAATGTCCACATTACCCCAAATGATCTACATGTTCAATGCAATTTCTATCAAGATACCAATGACATTTTTCACAGAAATAGAAAGCACTATCTTAAATTTGTATGGAACCACAAAAGACCCTGAATAGCCAAAGCAATCCTGACAAAGATGAACAAAGCTGGAGGCATCATACTTCGTGATTTCAAGCTATATTACAAAGCTATAGTAATGAAAACAGTATGGTACTGGCATAAAAAGAAGCACATAGACCATTGGAACAGAATAGAGTACCCAGGCATAAACACATGCATGTATGGTCAACTAATTTTTGACAATGGCAACAAGAAGGCACAATGGAGATAGGATAGTCTCTTCAATAAATAGTGTTGGGAATTAAAAAATGGGCAAAGAATCTGAACAGACATTTTTCCAAAGAAGACATGCAAATGGCCAATAGGTATGTGAAAAAGTGCTCAACATCACTAATCATTAAGGTAAATCAAACGCTTAATGAGATATCACTTCATAGCCATTAGGATGTCTATTATCAAAAAGGTAAGAAAGAACAAATGTTATTGGCAAGGATATGGAAAAAAGGGAACCCTCCTATGCAGTTGATGGAAATGTAAATTGGTACAGCCATTATGGAAAACAGTATGGTGGTTCCTCAAAAAATTAAAAAGTGAACTACCAGATGATCTAGTAATCCAACTCCTGGATATATTTCTAAAGAAATTGAAATCAGTATCTTGAGAGAGATCTGCACATCCATGTGTATTGCAGCATTATTCACAGTAGCTAAGATATAGAAAATACCTGTGTCCGTCAATGGATGAATGGATTAAAAAAAAATGTGAAACATGTATATACAATGAAATATTATCCAGCCATAAAAAAGAAGGAAATCCTGCCATTTGTGACAATATGGATGAAACTGGAGGGCATTTTGCTAAGTGAAATAAGCCAGACACAGAAAGACAAATAGTGTATGATATCACTTATATGTGGAATGTAAAAAAGTCACCTTCCTAGAAATAGTAGAATGGTGGTTGCCATGGGCTGGGGGGGAAGGAGAAATGGGGTGATACAGGTCAAAAGGAACACATTTTCAGTTATAAGAAAAATGAGTTCTGCAGCCTTAATGTGTAGCATGGTGGCTATAGTTAATAATACATTAGGTGTTGTGTACTTGAAAGTTGCAGAGAGTAGATCTTAGCATTCTCACAACAACAACACAAAAGGAGTTTATGTGAAGTGATGGATGTGTTAATTATCTTGACCTTGTTAATCATTCCACAATGTATACGTGTATCAAATCGTCATGTTATACACTTTAAATATACACAATTATATTGGTCAATTATTTCTCAATAAAGTTAAAAATGAAACAAAAAAATCCCCAACACTATTATGTTCTCCTTCCAACCATCCTCAGGGAGTTGAGCATTTCTACAGAAATATCAGTTATGTGGATTAGGTGTTTTCAAAGTATGATCCCTAGACCAGCAGCATCAACATCATCTGGGAGCTTGTCAGAAATGCAAATTCTTGGGTTCCATCCAGCCTATTAATTCAGAAACTCTGAGGTGGTAGGGCCCAGCAATTTGTGTTTTAACAAGCCCTCCACATGATTCTGATGCTCGCTCAAGTTTGAGAATTCCTTCCTTGAGCCTCCAAAATAGGTCACCCCCAACACCATGGAGATGCTTTGGTGCTTGTTTCCAAGCATCTGGCTGTTGAGGTTAGATGCATGATGTTTTTCTTGATGGTTTATCTTTATTTTATCGTATTATCTCTTATTTTTCCTGTAGAGAAACCAATAGGATTTGGAATTCTAATGACCAAATCCAGCTGTCTTACTCAGCCTGCATATGCATAAATATATTTGACTTATTTCCCTCTATTACTCATTATTGCAAACTGCAAGGTTGAAAATTTTAACTGAATTTGCCCTTTTAAAAAATTTACAGTAACAGACTATTTCATTCCCTAATGATTCTTTTGTGTGTGTGCTCTTTTCCCTTCAGGAAACAAAACAGTGTATCTTTGTCATCTTTAATCCTGAGGCTGAAAATTGAGAACTGGTTGTGGATTTTGCATGGATATGTATATGACAGCACTTATGATTGCTTCAAGTATTGTGATACTAATAACACCAGTGCCAAAACTAATATATTAAATAAGGCTAATACACCCATATAATTTACAAAGTACTGTTACATGTATTTTCCTATTTAATGCTTACTTTGCTATAGGTACTATTTTTACTTTAAAAATGGGAGAAACTGAGCTTCAGGGGTTACGCTTTCATCATTGAACATCATATGATTTTTTGAGGAGAACACCATATGATTTTTTAAAACTTTTTGTTGGAGTATAGTTGATCTACAATGCTGCGCCAGTCTCAGGTGTACAGCAGAGTGAACCAACCATACATTTTAAACAGAACTTTCTCTTGGAATAACAATAACAACTAAAGCATACTGCGTGCTATTCAATATCTATGTGCCAGGTACTGTGATAGGTATGTTCTGTTTTATTTGACCCATGAAACAGCCCAGTGAGGTAGTAGATATTCCTGTTCCCGTTGTACAAGTGGGAAAACAGTCTTACAAAGGTTAAATAACTTGCCTATATCATATATATTCTTTCTTATTTTTAAACAACTTGATGGGAGTATCATTGCTTTACAGTGGTGTGTTAGATTCTTTGCCTTATAACAAAGTGAATCAGCTATACATATACATAAATCCCCATATCTCCTCCCTCTTGCATCTCCCTCCCACCCTCACTATCCCACCCCTCTAGGTGGTCACAAAGCACCGAGATGATCTTCCTGTGCTATGTGGCTGCTTCCCACAAGCTTTCCGTTTTGCATTTGGTAGTATGTATTAGTCCATGCCACTGTCTCACTTTGTCCCAGCTTACCCTTCCCACTCCCTGTGTCCTCTCTGCATCTGCGTCTTTATTCCTGTCCTGCCCCTAGGTTCTTCATGAGAAGAAGATGCTTTTTTTTTTTTTCTTTAGATTCCATATATATGTGTTAGCCTGCGATATTCATTTTTCTCTTTCTGACTTACTTCACTCTGTATGACAGACTCTAGGTCCATCCACCTCACTACAAATAACTCAATTTGGTTTCTTTTTATGCCGAGTAATATTCCATTGTATATATGAGCCACATCTTCTTTATCCATTCATCTATTGATGAACACTTAGGTTACTTCCATGTCCTGGCTATTGTAAATAGAGCTGCAGTGAACATTGTGGTACATGACTCTTTTTGAATTACGGTTTTCTCAGGGTATATGCCTGGTAGTGGGATTGCTGGGTCATATGGTAGTTCTATGTTTAGTTTTTTAAGGAACCTCCATACTGTTCTCCATAGTGGCTGTATCAATTTATATTCCCACCAACAGTGCAAGAGGGTTCCCTTTTCTCCACACCCTCTCCAGCATTTATTGTTTGTAGATTTTTTGATGACTATTGTTTCCTTAGGTAGGTTTATTCCTGGGTATTTTATTCTTTTTGTTGCAGTGGTAAATGGGAGTGTTTCCTTAATTTCTCTTTCAGATTTTTCATTATTTGTGTATAGGAATGCAAGCGATTTCTGTGCATTAATTTTGTATCCTGCTACTTTACAAAATTCATTGATTAGCTCTAGTAGTTTTCTGGTGGCATCTTTAGGGTTCTCTATGTATAGTATCATGTCATCTGCAAACAGTGACAGTTTTACTTCTTCTTTTCCAATTTGGATTCCTTTTATTTCTTTCTCCTCTCTGATTGCTGTGGCTGAAACTTCCAAAATATGTTGAACAATAGTGATGAGAATGGACAACCTTGTCTTGTTCCTGATCGTAGAGGAAATGCTTTCAGTTTTTCACCATTGAGAGCGATGTTGGCTGTGGGTTTGTCATATATGGCCTTTATTATGCTGAGGTAAGTTCCCTCTATGCCTACTTTCTGGAGGGTTTTTAATCATAAATCGGTGTTGACTTTTGTCGAAAGCCTTTTCTGCGTATATTGAAATGATCATATGGTTTTTATCCTTCAGATTGTTAGTATGGTGTATTACATTGACTGATGCGCGTGTATTGAAGAATCTTTGCATTCCTGGGATAACCCCACTTGATCATGGTGTATTATCCTTTTAATGTGCTGTTGGATTCTGTTTGCTAGTATTTTGTTGAGGATTTTTGCATCTATGTTCATCAGTGTTATTGCCTGTAGTTTCCTTTTATTGTGGCATCTTTGTCTGGTTTTGGTATCAGGGTGATGGTGGCCTCATAGAATGAGTTTGGCCTTGTTCCTCCCTCTGCTATATTTTGGAAGAGTTTGAGAAGGATAGGTGTTAGCTCTTCTCTAAATGTTTGATAGAATTCGCCTGTGAAGCCATCAGGTCCTGGGCTTTTGTTTGTTGGAAGATTTTAAATCACAGTTTCAATTTCAGTGCTTTGTGATTGTTCTGTTTGTATTTTCTATTTCTACCTGGTTCGGTCTTGCAAAGTTGTGCTTTTCTAAGAATTTTTCCATTTCTTCCAGATTGTCCATTTTATTGGCATATAGTTTCTTGTACTAATCTCTCATGATCCTTTGTGTTTCTGTAGTGTCAGTTGTTACTTCTCTGTTTTCATTTCTAATTCTATTGAGTCTTTTCCCTTTTTTCTTGATGAGTCTGGCTAATGGTTGATCAATTTTGTTTATCTTCTTAAAGAACCAGCTTTTAGTTTTATTGATCTTTACTAGTGTTTTCTTTGTTTGTATTTCATTTATTTCTGCTCTGATCTTTATGATTTCTTTCCTTCTGCTAACTTTGGTGTTTTTTTGTTCTTCTTTCTCTAATTGCTTTAGGTTTAAGGTTAGGTTGTTTATTTGAGATGTTTCTTGTTTCTTGAGGTAGGATTATATTGCTATAAATTTCCCTCTTAGAACTGATTTTGCTGCATCCCATAGGTTTCGGGTTGTCCTGTTTTCTTTGTCATTTGTTTCTAGGTGTTTTTAAATTTCCTCTTTGATAGATTCTTCAGTGATCTCTTGGTTATTTAGTAGTGTATTATTTACCCTCCATGTGTTTGAATTTTTTACAGTTCTTTTCCTGTAATTGATATCAAGTCTTATAGTGTTTTGTTCCAAAAAGATACTTGATATGATATCAGTTTTCTTAAATTTACCAAGGCTTGATTTGTGATCCAACGTATGATGTATCCTGGAGAATGTTCCACGTGCACTTGAGAAGAAAGTGTTTTCTGTTGCTTTTGGATGGAACGTCCTATAAATATCAATTAAGTCCATTTTGCTTAATGTATCATTTAAAGCTTGTGTTTCCTCATTTATTTTCATTCTGGATGATCTGTCCATTGGTGAAAGTGGGGTGTAAAAGTCCCCTACTATGATTGTGTTACTGTCGATTTCCCCTTTTATGTCTGTTAGCATTTGCCTTATGTGTTGAGGTGCTCCTATGTTGGGTGCATAAATATTTACAATTGTTATATCTTCTTCTTGGATTGATCCCTTGATCATTATGTAGTGTCCTTCTTTGTCTCTTATAATAGTCTTTATTTTAAAGTCTATTCTGTATGATATGAGAATTACTACTCCAGCTTTCTTTTGATTTCCATTTGCATGGAATATGTTTTTCCATCCCCACACTTTCAGTCTGTATGTGTCCCTAGATCTGAAGTGGGTCTCTTGTTGGCAGCATATATACAGGTCTTGTTTTTGTATCTGTTCAGCCAGTGTATGTCTTTTGGTTGGAGCATTTAATCCATTTACATTTAAGGTAATTGTCGATATGTATGTTTCTATTACCATTTTCTTAATTGTTTTGGATTTGTTATTGTAGGTCTTTTCCTTCTCTTGTGTTCCTCCCTAGAGAAGTACCTTTAGCATTTGTTGTAAAGTTGGTTTGGTGGTGCTGAAGTCTCTTAACTTTTGCTTGTCTGCAAAGGTGTTGATTTTTCTGTTGAATCTGAATGAGATTGTTGCTGGGTAGAGTAATCTTGGTTGTAGTTTTTTTCCCTTTCATCAGTTTAAATATGTCCTGCCAGTCCCTTCTGGCTTGCAGAGTTTCTGCTGAAAGATCAGCTATTAGCTTTATGTGGATTCCGTTGTATGTTATTTTTTGTTTTTCCCTTGGTGCTTTTATTATTTTTTCTTTGTATTTAAGTTTTGATAGTTTGATTAATGTGTCTTGGCATGTTTCTCCTTTGATTTATCCTGTATGGGACTCTCTGCGCTTCCTGGACTTGATTGACTCTTTCCTTTCCCATATTAGTGAAATTTTCAACTATAGTCTCTTCAAATATTTTCTCAGTCCCTTTCTTTTTGTCTTTTTCTTCTGGGACCCCTATAATTTGAATGTTGGTGCATTTAATGGTGTCCCAGAGGTCTCTGAGACTGTCCTCAGTTCTTTTCATTCTTTATTCTTTATTCTGTTCTGTGGTAGTTATTTCCACTATTTTATCTTCCAGGTCACTTATCCTTTCTTCTATCTCAGTTATTCTGCTATTGATTCCTTCTAGAAAATTTTCTTTTCATTTATTGTGTTGTTCATCAATGTTTGCTTTTTAGTTCTCCTTGGTCCGTTTTAAACATTTATTGTATTTTCTCCATTTTGTTTCCAAGATTTTGGATCATCTTTACTATCATTACTCTGATTTCTTTTTCAGGTAGACTGCCTATTTCCTCTTCATTTTTTTGGTTTGGTGGGTTTTTACCTTGCTCCTTCATCTGCTGTGTATTTCTCAGTCTTCTCATTTTGCTTAACTTACTGTGTTTGGGGTCTCCTTTTCACAGGCTGTAGGTTCCTAATTCCTGTTGTTTTTGGTGTCTGCCTCCAGTGGGTAAGGTTGGCTCAGTGGGTTTTGTAGACTTCCTTGTGGAGGGGACTGGTTCCTGTGTCCTGATGTATGAAGCCAGATCTTGTCTTTCTGGTGGGCTGGACCCTGTCTGGTGGTGTGTTTGGGGGTGTCTGTGAACTTACTATGATTTTAGGCAGGCTCTTTGCTAATGGGTCGGGTTGTGTTCCTGTCTTGCTAGTTGTTTGGCATGGGATGTCCAGCACTGAAGCTTGCTAGTCGTTACGTGGAGCTGGGTCTTAGCGTTGAGATGGAGATCTCTGGGATGGGAGACCTGTCAGAAGGCTTGTTTGATGAAATGAGGCAAAGGATGGTGACATTCTGTACCCAGGCTGTACTCGCGAAGGGAAGGGAGTGCCTCAGGAAGCCGAGTGCGCGCTTCCATGGCTGAGGCGCACAGAGGCATGGATTCTCCTCTAGGTCTTAATGGGTCACATAATGACCCAATAATAAGGGAGTTCTTATTAAAACGTACATAGATACACACAGACACAGACACACACACAAATGCCTAAACAACCATAAAAACTTCCCTAAGCTCAAGCATTAATATTTCATAGAATGTTCAAATGAAGGAGGGCACTTTTGACAGCCTATTCCAGAAGGTACTTGTATATTAATTTTGCAAATTTAAACATGTCATGTGAAAATAATTTAGACAGAAAAAAACCCAAAATCCTCTCTAACATTTAAAAAGACCTCTTAGTGAGCTTTGACAGGCATAACTGAGGTTGAAGAAATTGCACACTTGTGATTGAACAGGTCATCATCAGTGAGTTTCTCTGGGCCTACAGTTTCCAGTCAAGGGCTGTTGGCCTACCCATGGCCATCTGCTGAGGATCAGTCATAGATAGACACAGTTATAATAGCTGACACTTATGGAGCCCTTCCTAGGCACTAAATATAGTGCTAAGTTTTTTTCATGTGTTATTTAATTTAATCCTCACAACAACCCACGGAGATAGATGTTATAATCACCCTCCTTTTATAGAGGATGCCTTAAGGAATTTGCCCAAAGTCCCACAGCTGGTAAATGGCATAGCTGGGATGTGAACCCAGATGTCAGGTCAGAGCTTGCCCTCATATTCTGTGCCATGTTACTCTCCATGCTGCTTTTTTCCCTCAGCTACAGCTTTCTGGGAAAGCATTGATTGCCTGAAGCAAGGGTAGCAAATCCATAGCCTGGTGAGCAGTCAGCGGTGGGGCCTGGTAGAAACAGCTGTGTCAAAATTGGAACAGGGGTTGTTCACTAGGTCAGTCAGGTTTCTTCTTGTGAATACGGACTGAGGAATATAGTAGAGTATTCTAGAAGGAAGGGGCTGACACCAAAAACAACTATGGAGAGAACTCATATAACTGAGGCCATAAGGCCTAGAGGTCTAGAGAAGTTGTGAATGGACCAAAGCAGTGATCAGGCAAAGGTATTAGTAAGCAGAGGTGTAAGGTAGGGAAAAGAGGCAGAGTAGAGGACAAAATGTATAGTCCTGGAGGAGAGAGATTATGACGTGACAGAGAGCTTCAGTGAACTCCGACGGTCAAGAAGACAGAGACTGCCTCCAGGGTCCTGTCCATATTCCCTGATGCTCAACAAATGCTGGTGGGTTGAATAGGGAAGGAAGATGACTCATAGGAGGGTGGCTGGGTCCTGCTGGTGGCAGCACACCTGACGGCAATGCAAGAACTCTTACTGCTGAGAAGCTGAGATTTCTTAACCTCTGCAGCTGAGTGACTTTCAGGGGACACTTCTCTCTTTTCTTTGCCTCCTTTTTTCTCATGAGATTTCCTTCTCCTTTATTGACGAGAGTACCGTTTGATAAAACCCCATTTCCATTTCTTGACATTGCTTGAAGCTACTTTTTTTTTTTTTTGACAAGAACAACTCAATGGCAAAGAACACTATTTATGTGAAAAGAGGAAACAATTTCTTTATACCCCCTTCAAACTTTCCTGTTTCCCTCATTAGGGATAGGAATAAGAATAGTCAATTCCACCTGCGAGTGATAGCTTTTTAAAATCAAAGCACAGAAAGTTAAGGTTCGCCTAGATTTCTTCACATCTTAAGTGTAACAAATTTCAAATTACCTTTCAATAGTGAAAGATGTTTTGTTTTCTTTCTTTTGTAAGAATTCAAGATTGATCATAGATTTGCATGAATGATCTAGATAATGACTTTTTATTTATTAGAATAATTTATAAAATTATGTCACATATTCTCCTGCACTGTCATTTATATGCTTCAAGAATGGAGCTCAAGGCCAGTTTTATATAAAAGTTTACATCCTCCGGTTTGCTCCCTGGTACCCAGTCTTGAACATGTATTTAAAGGATCAGCTATGCATCCTAGGGGGCATACTTCATGGAGAGAACACAAGATTTTGATTCAATAGTGCAGATTTCTAGTCCCAGTTTTACCACTTTTCTGTAGTGATCTCAAGCAAATCACTTAATTCCTCTGAGCAGCAGTTTTCTCGTATGTGAACTGGGGTACGTAATTGTAAATTTAGTAATAACTATTTAACATGATTTTTGTTAAATTTTGTTTTTGACTTAACAGCAATTTTGATAATGATCTATATGTGAAAGCATTAACGTAATGATTATGATGTTCCAGATTTCCCCTTAATGCTGATTATTGGCTACAAGCTGCATTATTAATATTTGCTATACACATCTTTATTTACTGAATGGGTGACTTTGCGTGAGTCATTTAATATTCTCATCATTGTTCTTTGGACAAAGACCAAAGTCTTTGGCGTGGCTTGTCTCTCCACCTCAATACCACTTCCTTCCCTCGTTGTCAAAGCTGTAGTCATACTGGCCTTCTCACAGTTTGGAAGGAAGCCTCTTCCTTTGTACCTGAGAGCCTTGCACGTGTTGTTTCTCTGCTTGAAGTGCTCCCCAATTGCAGTCTTTCTCCACTTCTCTCCTCTCTTAGTTAATGCTTATAAGTCTCAGTTCACATGACACATGTCTGGGGCAATTCTTGCCAATTGCTGGATTAGCTCAAGTCCACTGTTATCGGTGCTTCTACCAAGTGTATACTTCTTCCTTGTACTCTTCACTGTAGATTTATTAGTGGGACAGTTGCAGTGGGACTAAGCATATTTACTTAGTCAAAGAAAATTAATATATACTAACAACTATCTCAGGTAGTAGAGAGAGTGATCAAATGCATAAAGTAATTTATCTATTGATTATATGGTAATTGGGTTTGTCTACAAGTAGATATAATTACAAGCTAACATAAAATAATTAAAAATTGGTACCTGAGAATGTAAAAATATACAAAGGCAAGGTCAGGTAAAAAGATACAATAAATATTTAGACTATAAGGTCCAATAGGGTTAGTAAAATTGAGCTGCAAATGTGATTCTAAGCTTGCCAGGGGCCAAAACAAAAATGAAAATATGATCTGTTATGTGATGGTCATTGACCTGAGGGAAAAACACTCTAGTCTTCTGGGGAAAAGAAAGCTGTTCATGGCCCTTTTTTTTTCCGGAAAAAAATTTCTTTGAAGGGAGAGAACTTATTTTCTCCGTGGCTTCTTGAGCAGCTTGGCAGCTTTCCAAAACCTGCAGCATTAGAAGGTCAGAGGTTCTGTTCCCAGATCTCCTCTCCCCAACTCTCCCCTCCTCTTTTCTACTCTTCCCTCCTCTCCCCTCCCCTCCCCATGTTTCCTCCTTTTGTCTCCTGAAATTTCTATCTCACTGCAATTAAACAATAAACTTCAAATAATGTGGGTTTTCCCAGAGCTTGGGCGGTAGTGGGGGAATGTCTGAATCTGGCAGGTCCTAATCCGGTGGTGTGTGTAGTGAAAACAGTCCGACAGCCCAGCTGCAGCACTCACTCCACACTCACCTGGACTGAATCGCTTCATCTCCCTGCGGCTCAGTTTTTATGTCTACAGGGGCTGCTGATGCCTGCTTCAAAGGGCAGCTGAGAAGCTGAATGAGAGAACACCTGGGGCTGTGCATGGCTGAGCCCATATACCATAAATGTTCTCTCTTACGTGTTTTTTCCTCCCTCTCAGAACTGGCATAAAGATCCATGGAGATATGTGTATTTGAAAAACTTTAGTATGAGTGTGAGCGTGTGTATATTCTAGAGGCCCAAGGAGAGGAGAGACCCACTCTTCTAGTTTAACAAACAGCCAGGGAAGAATTGCACTTATTTCTGTTTACTAGTGGTCTCTTCCCCTGATTGTTACTTTTTATATATTTTCACTTAATTTTTACCTAAAGCAAGACAACAAAGAGTGGATTCATAGCCTCTAATCTTTTCATTATATGTATGTAATTTTAAAGTGTATGTGTAATATATTTTTAAAAATCCCTATTTCTGCAAAATAATAAGACATTGCATCAGTGTTACATGCAAGTCAAGACAAAACAGGAAGTTGTGGGACCAGCTGTTTTCATGGCCAAGGGTCAGGAATGACTTAACAATTGAGCTTTAATTGGGGTTCCCCACCTTCACCACCTTTTTACTGAAAAATTGGACTCTGACTTAGCAGAACTGAATCACTGCCAGAGATTTTCTTTAAAATTCTCAGAATGTTTATTTGATCTCTTTTGCTAAATTTCTGTACAAAAAAAAAAAAAGAACTCGATTAGATTATGAAGCCTGTGAACCCTGAGTCAATTCTTCTTGCCTTTCTAACTTATTCAAACCAGATTTTTCCATTGGGGAAGGTCATGAGGAATGCGCGGTTTCTATAGGAGCCACCTCAATTCTGGTGGTTTCTATGACAAAGCTTTGGGAGTGACAAAGTATATTGCCCGCTGGTTACCAGCACAGTCCAGAGGGACATGATTATTTGTACAGTGATTTCCTCTCATTTTTTTCTCCTGAAAGAAAATATCCTGGTAGCCCACCAAATCTAAAATTGGATACTCTGTATGTATCTCATTATGGTTTGGGGGATAAAGGAACTAAAAACAATGGTAGTTTAAAAATAAAATTGCTTTGTTTCCTCTGGCTGTGTCAGAAATGTAGACTCTGTCACCAGGAGAAAAGGGTACTAATTGTGTGGTTATAACACACTAGCAAAAATGTCTCTAGCACCAAGCGTTATAACTGGTAAAGGCTGAGTGGAATTATACACAGAAATCCAGGGTATTTATCTCTGTTAAGAATATTTAGAATTAGTAATCTATGGATATTATTGAGAAAGGTTTTAATGATCAGTATCCATCCAGAAGTGATATTGACTTGACTGGAAGGCCATTCTGTTTTGAACATCTGGCATTTCACTGGGTTCAGCAATTTTCTATCTTTACATTTTCTAAACTTGGAATAGTAACCCCAAAGGCAGCCACTGAGGGCAGTTCTTTGTGGCCTGTGAAACTCTATTACACAGTTCTGCTTTGGGACTGGCAAAGCAACATTTCCAGCACTGTGAAGTTAACACAATATTTACTGTAGTTTCTACATCGTATCTATATAACATGTAATAAAGGTGAACATATCATCTTCCCGTCATTGAGTACTTACTGTGTTTAGTACTACTCAAAGTCCTTCACCTATATTATCTCATTTAAATCTGAGTTGGTATTATTATCATTCCCATTTTACAGAAGAGGAATTGAGGTTCTGAAAGTTTAAGTGACAGTTGGTGTGTAGCACCTGGAGCACACATTCCAATCCAGGAGTCTCTGGCTGTGGATTCATTCCTCTAAATTGCCACATGTGTCACCCCTCAAATGTCTGGTTAATAGTTACTGAGTTATCAGTAGGACAGACGAATGAAGACTAGTTTGTGGTCTTAACTCTCTAGCTTATTTCCTATGTGACCTTGGGCATGTTATTTATTCTTCGGCCTTGGTTTCCTTATCAGTCAAATGTGAAGAGCTGAACTGGATGTTTTTTCAGATTCCCCTTATCATTCTGTTGTATGAGCCTATGATTAATGTGAATTGTTTGGGCAGTATGGATAATTTGAGTAAGCAGTGACTGTTGTGATCTGCATCGAAGCTTTTTATCTGCATCACAGTGGCTTCACCATGATACAGGGCATGATAGATAGTAGAAAAGTACCCTGGGCTAGACATCTGATGACCTTCTGGAAGGAAGTGAGAAGATCTGTGCCTGGCATGGAATCAGTGCTCCGCAAATGTTTGTTGGAAGACTGGGGGCCCTTGCAGTCTATTTAGGTGTATGACACAAATAGAGCATGTTTATGTAATAACACCAAAAATTATAATGAGAATGATAACAACAACAACAAAAATAGTGATCGCTTACTGGGAACAAAGCACTCGCCAACACAAGGTTATTACTTGCATACAAACCACTTTGGGACCATTATACGTTTTACCCCTTTTATTGTCTTTTCCAGGCCAAATTTGGACCTTTGGATCTGGAATGACAAATTGATGCTTTCAGCCTGGTAGAGCTGCCTCTCAGCTGATAGTTCAGTTCTGGCAGCATCCTCCATCTTAATCTTCATAGCAGTGGCTTATGTAATAATTTGAATTTTATTCCACTTTTGCACTTATTTAGAAAAATGCATGCAATGGAAAAATGAAAGTAAAAGAGAGCTGATTTTAATGATAAATAATTTGATCCCATAAATTTAATTCAATTTAGAAAAAGATGGAAATTATCGAGATGCCAGAGCCGAGACAGTTTATCCTTAATTGGACATTTATTGATTTTATGCATGTCAACTGTGGTTCAGTTGTCAGAGGAAAGAACAAAATTACAGACATGCAAAATTCTAGAGACCCATAGTCAAAGATAATGTTTAAAGTGGAATGTAATTAAGAATTTTATATTTCTTATAGCACATGGAACATGGAGTCTCACTTATAAAATATGTGATGATACAGTTAAGTTTTTAAAATTTGATAATTTGCAATAATACAATATGTAAGAAAATTGTCAACTTCATGTTTTATCACAATGCATATTTTTGCACAGATATATATACACCAAGGAATATATATTCACATATATACATGTATCCCAACATTTTCATTAGTAGCTCATTTTCCCAAGTGTTTAGAAGTCATTTATCTTGTCACTGCAATTGCCAGCATAGTAAAACTTGGAAGTAAGCAGGTCAACTTCTGAGAAGCGAAAATGGATGCTGAGTACCACTTGAGTATTAGAGTTTGAGTATTAGAATTTAACTCATAGGAACATCCCTTCATTGTCAGTTAGAGCCAACAGACTCATTTCTAATAAGCTTAATAAACCTGATTTTCAACCTGCAAATTAGAAAAGGTTTGATCCAAATATGTATAAAGAAAGCAGTGAGTGAAGGTAGAGATAAATGACAAAAACAGCACAAAACTTACTGGAGGCAGAGCTAATTTCATAAGCTTTCATAAGCTCTGAAGATATCATTTGCAGGGACTTAGGTTTATACCAGTGACCCAGAGTCAGAAAGAAAGAGTTAAATGGAATCTATAGTTTCTATTTAAGAAGGCAGATTAATGGGTCATGTATCATAAAAAGATATCTATCCAATATGGCAAAATAAATTGTAAGGGAGGATGAAAGCTGACACATTATATCTTTGGAAAACGAAACGCTGTGAACTATTTCATTTATTCACTTATTCATTAATTCCTAGATGATATATCAAGCACCTACTGTTTATTCATTAATCCAATAGATATTTATTAAGCACCTGCTTCATGTCAGGCACTGTTCTATATTCTAGGGATACATCAGTGAACACAATAGATATAAGTATCTGTCCTTGTGCTGCTCACATTTTAGTTGGTGAAAGCAGGTGATAGAAAAAAAACTAAGTAAACATATAGAATGTCTGTATAGGATATAGACAGTGTTGAATGCTGTGGAGAAAAATAAGGCAAGGAAGGAGGAAAAGGAGTGTGGGAGAGAGTGGGATTGCAATTTAAGGTAGGCTGGCCAGGGACACCCTCATGAAGAGGGTAGTGTTTGAGGAAGGACTTGAAGGAGGTGAGGGACTGAGCTCCTTGACTCAAAGAAGGAAGAACATTCCTGGCTGAGGGGATGGCAAACGTGAAGTTTCAGAGTCAGGAGTACGCCTGGGGCAGCAGAGCAACAGCACCGCAGGCAGCAGGGCATCAGCAGGGAGCTGGGAGGGGAGTAGTAGGAGATGCTTTGGGTAGAGAAGGGTCTGGTAGTATAGCACTTTTGCCCTGTGAATGCGGGAAGCCATTTCAGGAGGACTGATGTGATCTTAGATTTTTAAAAGGATATGCTGGCCAGGGTGTGAACAGACTAAGGAGAAAAATCAAAGGCAGGAGACCATTGCACTGTTCCAGGCAAGAGGTGGTGGTGATTTGAACCAGGGTCCTAGTGTAGAGGAGTGCAGAAGGGATCAGCCTTGGATTCTCTTTTGAGGGTACCATTGACAGGATTTACTGATGAATAAGATGTAGGATGTTGAGTGAAAGAGATGAATTAAGGATGACTAAGGTTTTTGACCAGAGAAACTGATGGAGTTGCCATTCATTCAGAGACTGGAAGACACAGGTTTGAGGGGAATGGTTAGGAGTTAGGGGCTGGAATGTGATGTTTAAGATGCCTGTTAGAAATTTTAGTGGTGATAAGGAGTTGGTGTATGGATACACAGGACTAGAGTTGCAGGGAGAGGACTGGGCTGAAGGTGTAAATTTGGAAAGTGTAAAAGTATAAATAGTATATGCAGGTCCCAGGGACTACCTATGGAATAGGATGCTATTAAAAAATGATTGAGATACACTATTTCCCCTTAAAGAGTGAAAACAGAAATAAAAATTAAAATAAGAGGACAGAATTCCACAAATACGTAAAAGAAAAAAAGTGGCCATAAACTTACTGAGAATTATGAAGATGCAGTGAACATGATCAGTGGAACGTGATACAGTAGAATGTGATCAAAAGGCTTCCTTAAGAAATCAAGGAATGCTTCAGAAAGAAGATGGAATTGTTTAGTCAGTCTTAAAGGGAAGATAGAAACTTTGACAGGAAGAAATGGGTGGAGAAATACAATCCAGGTTCAAAGGTAGTCATTAGTGAAAGCACTAAGAAATCAGTGACTATTGTTGGTGAGTAATGAGAATTAAGAACATTTTTGCGAGATCCTTATCTCTAAGGAACCTTAAATGCTGTATGATGAGAACTGTTCAGCAGGCTGTGTGGTACCATTTGCTAAACTTTCTCTTAACGAGTTGTATAACGTACATACTGAAAAATGCACAAATCCTAAGTATACAGCTCAGTGAAATTTTACCACCCCAAAATACCTGTGTAACCAACACTTCAATCAAAAAAGAAGCAGCACCCCAGAAGCCTCACTATTCCATCCCTACACACAAAGGAAACCACTGTTGTGACTTCTAGCACCACAGATTAGTTATGCCTGATGAAACTTTGTGTAAATGGAAGTTACTCTTTTGTATCTAGCTTTTTTCAATCATTATGTTTGTAAGTTTATGTATATTGTTGCTAGTAGCAGTAATTTGTTACTTTTCATTTCTTTAATTAATACAGTTTATTTTTCAAATCTATTGATGAGCATTTGGGTCATTTTCAAGTTTTGGCTATATATATATTACGCTGCTATGAACATTCCTGTGCATGTCTGTTGGTGAATGCATGCATTTTTCTTGGGCATTTCCTTGAGAACAGAATTGGTGGAATACAGGTAATGTTAATGCTCAGCCTTTGTAGGTAATGCCAGTTTTCCAAAATGTTTTTACCAACCATCATTAAACTACCACTAGAGTGCATGAGAATTACAGTTCTTCACATTCTTGCCAACACTTGGAATTGTCAGGCTTTATAAGTTTTAAGCCATTCTGGTATGCACAATGGTAAGTGGTTATGATTTTAATTTGCATTTTCACAATGACTAATAATATTTAGCACCTTTTCAGATGTTTAGTTATATTTGAATATTTTACTTGTATCAAGTCTTTTGCCCATTTTTTATAGGTTGTCTGTCTTTTACATGCAGATTTATAGGTATACTTTATATATCCTGGATATAAGTACTTTCCCAGATATATACATTGCAGATATCTTCTTTAAGTCTCAGTGCATTTTCACTTTCTCAGTAATGACCTTTAATAAACATACTTTCTTAATTTTAATGAAGTCTCAATTATCAACTTTAAGTTTTACGTTTAATGTTGTAAAATAGGTACCTACCTCCCTACATACATTACATATTACATACATACATACGTACAGCACCCTCATAGACACACCCAGAATAATGTTTGACCAAATATCTGGGCACCTTGTGGCCCAGTCAACTTGACACATAAAATTAACCATCACAACTCTATTACAATTAAAAATCTTATTTTTCATCATAGAATTAATACATGCAGTTAAGAATTTTGGAGAACTGGTAAAAAAGTTTCACAGCTCAATACCTAACACAGTACCTCGCACTTAGTAAATTCTCCAAGAGTGTATGCTCAGTGAATGGTAAATGAATGAATATACCTAGAAAAAAAACTTTGTTAATATATTAGTGTTAGTCCTTTTATTGTGTATTTTTTTGTTTTATACATTTTGATAATATTGTATGTATTTTAAAATCACCTTTTATTTGGACTATTTGATTTTCAAAGTGTTGAGTCTTCTTTCTACTAAACAAGTGTGAAGATTTATCATTTGGCATATTCTCATTCTCCAAATAACATGATGTGGTTTATCAATCCCTTCTTCACCAAAATCTCTTTATGATAAATATAAAATATTCCTGGACATATGTCTGTTTTTGTGTAATGCAAACTAGCTGAGGCATGTGATCAAGCACATTTTTTGGAATTTCAGTGGTTATCAGGAAAACTCAGGAATTACCTGTGAATGTGAACTATCTGGCACTGTGAACGGTAAGAGTAAGAAGCATCTATTTTGATTTATTTGACTTTGGCTCCAGTTCCCTAGGATTTGGGCTTCCTGTGATTGGGTCTAAATAAGGAGAATCATATGAAAAAATGAAAGATCAGAAAGCAAGACTTAGTGCCTTCTTGGCCAGGGGACCGAAGCCACAAAGTGCCTCAGGCAGAAGAGCAATTCATTAATTACCAATGGAAAGAAAAGTTGAATCTTGGTCACAGTGTTTTTCTTGAAGAGATGAGAAGGACTTCGCAGTTGGAGTAGCAGAACTGAAAACAAAAATGTGCATTGAGATATTATTTTGTTACCAATACATTGGATTAGGAAGACATTTTATCTTTCTTCACCATAGTTTCCCTACTGTAAAATGAAGAAGACATTTAGGGGATTTAATTTTGACAGATTAATTCTAAAAATAATAATTATAAAATATAAAAGTTACGGAAATCACTCAAAATGTGCATTGGACAGCTATGATATGCATGGTACCATATTTGTTCTTGTAAAATGCCAAAAAAGTGTAACCCTCCTGCTGTGGACTGAATGTGTCCCCTAAAATTCATATGTTGAATATCTAACCCCCAAGGTGATGGTATTTGCAGGTGGGGGTTTGGGAGGCTATTAGATCATGAGGGCAGAGCTCTCACAAATGGGATTAGTGCCCTTATAAAAGAGGCTCCCCAGAGATCCCTCCCCCCTTTCCATCTTATGAGAACAAATTGAGAATTCTGCAGTCTGCAACCTGGAAGAAGGCCTTCATCAGAACCCAGCCATGCTGGTACCCTGATCTAGGACTTCCAGCTTCCAGACAGAAATAAATTTCCATTTTTTATAAGCCACCTAGTCTGTGGTAGTTTGTTATAGCAGCCTGAATGGACGAAGGTACCTTCCTATCTTTGTGGTACCTCAAGCAGGGCTCTGCACACAGCAGGTGCTCAATAAGTGTTATGTGAGGGTTCCTACCCTCACAAAGCTTACATCTATTTGGGGAAAGTAAAAGACACAGCTACAGATTCTACATTGGTTTGGCAGTCCTGCAGCCATGTGATACACATAGGCTTTGAACAAGCACCAGATGAGTGCCAAGATAGAGAGAACCTGTGGGCAAAGGTGGCTCAGGAGGCTTTATGGGCCTAACAGGGAACTATGATTCAAACAGGTGGGAAGAGAAGAAGGGTGCTTGAGGCAGGGCAAGCAGCCACTGGCAATCATGTAATTTGTGGGAGTGGAGCATCTACGTGCAGCAAGGAGCTTGTTTAGAGAAATAATGGGAGGTGCAGCTGCAAAGAGACTGGGCTGCCTACCTTGGCCCTGGGCTGTGGAATGGGGATTTTGTTCTTTATCCTGTAAAGAGCAGCTGCCTTTGTTTTTGTGCAGAGGAGTGACAAGATTAAACTAGCAATTTTAGAAAGCTCTACCAGGTGTCAACAAAAGGAATGAATGAGAGGGGACCCAAACTGGAAGCAGGATGCTCTTAAGAGATTTTTAGCAGAGTCTAGGTATGCGATGATAAGGGTCTGCTTTGGGGAAGAGGGAAGAGAAAAAAGCTATGTTAGTGAATGAACTAATAGAGAACTAACAGAGTTTGGTAACCTTGGGAAGGTGAAGTGGGGAAAGGAAGAATGAAGGATAATAACATTTGAAGCTCAGGCGGCTGGAAGGATAATGTTAGCCTTTGACAGAAATAAAATAGCAGAATAAAGAAAGGGAAGCCAGACAAAAGGCAAAATATTGATAGATTATTTCACTGTTACACTAATATATCATGATTAATGGTACAACATCTCATTCAGTATTTATATAATATCTTGTAGTTTGCCAGGCACTTTTCCGGGGATGGTATGTCATTTGTGATGATGCAGTAACCCACTAGAAATGCACAGGTGGTTAGAGATATGCAAATACAGGTGGAATGAAAGTAAAAGGCTGAGGAATAGCTTAGAAAGTCCTCCATGTGGAAGTGTGCAGAGCCAACAGCACAAAATGCCTCGTTTTAATCTCCTGTTTAGTTCTCATTTGTGTTACTTAGTTTGAAACGGTGTATGTATGACTGAGTGATTAAATCTTTAATGTTCACTTCTTTCTGCAATAGCCAGTGAGTCAACCAGCGTTTTGAAATAATTCTTTCAAATAATGTTTGTATCTCATCTTAGCATACATTTTCTTTAAAAAAATGTTATAAATATATATATATAAAATATATATACTTTTACATATATATATATATATATACACACATCTATAATTTCCATTTGCAGATTCAACAGTATACTGGAACAAAACCAAAACAGAATCTGCTGTTGCGTGTTTTTATCAGCTAGTGCTGGGGAGAGTGATTGGCAAACTGAATTACAGTGGTATTATTAAAATTCATGAACCGTAGAGTTACCGACGTGTAATATTCAAAAATGCAGTGGGTGCTAAGTATCTTTGACACATTCCCTAAAGCTTTAACCATCTTGGGAAAAAAATGTTAGAAGTCTGTCAGGAACATACTGGATTTTCCTAAAGCATATGGTGATGAAATAGAATATCATTTTATGAGAAAATATTGTCATATTGGCTTCCTGGCCCAACATGTCACAGTCATTTTCTATTTCTGTTTTGTAGTTGCCTTTCTCTTGTGCTCTTTCTTTCTAGGATGAATTTCGTTCCTGGTCTTGGAAGAATGTCATTGCTTCTCCCCCTCTCTCTTTTGGCCATTCCTTTGTTTTCATTCTTCCTTCCAGAGTCTTTTGTTCTCCACAATAAAGTCTTTATTCTATGTTTCAAGACTGGGAAATGTGTGCTTTGATCAAGTTTTTGTTTTGACTACACTAAGAGAGTTTTCATCTTCCAGCCCTTTCTCTCCTCCATGGTTTGTGTGCTGCTGTTTCATCCTTTTTCTGAAGTAGTTGCTTTCATCCCAAACCTGGCTGGGTTGCAAGAATGGAAGTGGTTATTCTCTAGCTTGCATTTTTAAAAAATCCATTTTTATTTCAAGAGGATGATAGAAAAAAAAGCCACTGGACCTTTTTACCACTTTTTCTGTTTGGTGTCCTTAGACTCTTTATAAGAATTGAAAATGTTCCCAGTGTTGGTCTAACCCACAACACCCAGTTGGTTGCAGGCAGTGTTGTGGGTTGGCATCCTCTAGGGGTGGCTGGTTGGTAAGCTCAATTTCCAAGTTACTGGAATTGTCATATTGATCTGTTTTCTAAGGCAACTAAGGAGCAACACAGTCTTCCCCAAGGGCTTTTATTGTTTCAGAGTTTTAGAGGCCAAGTGGGCATTTCTTGCTGGCTGTGAATTTCAGATTCTTTGCTCTATACTCTCAATAATTAAGGCCTGATGAGCTTGGATAATTGTTCCTCAGCACAGCTCCCTACTTGAGGCATCTGTGATGCAGGTCATAATCCCCTCCACTCTCCCCCAGTGAGGACAATAGAAGCCTCCCTGCAGAGGCATTTGAGACACACCAAGTTTTAAATTTCATACCAGGAAGTGGACTGGGAAGACATGGCTGAAAGCTGGACGAAAACAAAGGTTGGGCCCACATCACCTGGGCCACATCCCAGTTTTTGATATTCATCCCGGAGCTGATTCAATCAGCTATAATGCTGGGAGAGACTTATCGTTGACTTGAAGCAAGATAGAGACGTAAAGTCACAGCCTATTCAGGGCAGGTAGAAATGGTGTGGCAGACAAAAATTCCTTGCAAGCAAGTTAATTCCAGAGGAATGACTTGGATATAAACCATTTAAACAAATACTATTTAAAAAGCTTTAAACATTAAAAAATAGATCACCATTAAGTGATTCCCCAGCTTCCCTACTTTCTGGATTCAGTCTGTTCTCCATGATATTAACAAATACATCTTTACTTTGTGGTTTATCCATTTGGGACCTGGATCACACTAAAAGTACTTAGATTGGCCCATAAATGTCATTGAAATATCTAAAATATAATACTGTTGATGCAAGAATTATTTTCTTTCATAAATTTAATTTAAAATGGTTAAATTCCACCAATCCTTTCATTTCTCCATCTTTGAGCCACTTTATTACCTCAGTTATACTGTACCACCCAAGCTGATTCATCCTTCTAGAATATTCTTTCCCCCATTCCTCAACTATTGAAACCCTTCTTATTGGTTAAAGTTCAATGCAAATGCCACTTCTTCTGGAAGGCCTGCTTTCAACAAATATTTATCAAGTGCCTTCTCTGGACCAGGTAGTATTCTAAGGTGTGGGGACCCATCAGTGAATAAGGATAGAGTCCCTGCTCACATGCAGTTTACATTCTGGGAGTTGGAGATAGCTATTGATAAATAACCAAAAAACTAGATATGTAATTTATCAGGTAAGTAGAGGAGGTAAGGTAATAGGTAAAATAAAGGAGAGGAAGGGGCCAGAAAGTGATGGGGGAAAGATCAGTGAGGAGAATACAATAACTTTGCCTTTTGTACTCCTATAGGATATAATCATACTTTTAAAATTACGTACTTTTTTATACATGAGAAAATGACGTAAGTGCCTTAGTCATTGTAAGCTGCTTGCAGACAGAAAGTTATTAAGCTTTACATTCACCAGTGCCTTGTATACAGTAGGTACCTAGTCAGTGTGCAGTGTACATGACATTGGTGGCACACAGGAAGCTGACAGTTTATCCATAACAGCATGAATATATGTTGATGTTGTGTGACCTAAGTCAGATCAAGAGGTGGAGAAAGAGTGTCTTGTCGATCAAATGGGGAGCGAGAAGTGACAATGGAGACAGAAGTCCATCTTCTAAGGCTGGAGATGTTCAGTGGTGGAGGTCAGAGAAGTGCAAGGAGGCAAGCATACAGCTGAGAGTGTGCTGGGAAGGAGGTAGGGGAGAGGCAGGTTGATGCATCGGGGGGACTAAAATAAGAGTCACTTGTGATGCTAACCTAGTAAATAAAGGTCCCTCCTCTTCACCCTGATTAGTGAGCCTAAGGACCCCCGATGACTGAGATTTTGAATAGCATACTGAATTTCAGCTTCCATATGGTACCCCTCTAATTTAATGCATTAATTAGCTTATGTAGCATTTAATACTAAAGGCTATTTCCTATTAACTAAGCATCTTTTGTGAATAACCTTTTGGTAAGAGTGCTAGAAAGACCAAATCTGGTTTTTATTTCAGCCATTTCCAGAAGTATTAGAGTGGGATAAAAAGTGAGTGGGGAGCAGGGCAACCACGGAAGTATTCTGTGTAGCTAATTACTAAGAAATTCATACTAGAGTTCAGTACCATGGATCTTAGGAACATTTTTTTTTTAAATGAACAGGACATATGTAGAATTTACAATGTACCATGCACTATTTTAAACGTTGTACATATCAAATGATGTCTTGCCTTTGTGGCACTCTTTTCAGTGTTCAGATAATTCCATCTCTCTACTTGATTTTTACAACCACCTTGGGACATAGTATTCACTCCCTCTGGCCTTCAGATATGTGAGGGGTGCAGTCACTGCCAGTGAGCTGGGCAGAACCCCTCATATTCAGAGGGCTGTGGTCTCTAAACCCCAGTGCTCATGCCTCATATTGAGCAAATTTGTGAATCTATATGTTTGAAATGGGGGCCAGATATTGGCCAAGGTATTATGTTACTTTCTAACTTGAAAACAAGCCAGATTCCTCTAGCACATCAGCTGCCCAGTTAAATAGTGTGGTCAGGGTGTATTCATTTTGAAGCTATGTTTAGAGACATGATCCTGTCTTCCTCTAGAAGCCTCTTAGTTTTTCAAATTGTCAAAAAGTTATGCTAGAGAATGGTTGTCTATTTATGGAACTTTAAAAAAGTTGGAAAATTTTTTTGTATCTTAAAGAAGGCAATTAGTGCCTCTTTTTTCTTGGTATCAATGTAGTTTTGTAGTTTTGACTATCTTTAAATGTAGAAGGGAAAAAATCTAAAATAAAGTATGTTTTAAGGAAGTAAATAAGGGCCTTAATTTAAAAATACGTATCTATTAGCAGTAACCTGAAGGTGCTTACAAAGTGACTCAAAACTGTTTTCTTTATTTCTCTCTGTCTCATGAGGCATAAATAAGGCATAAGAAACCAAAGTGATTTACCCAGGTTTTACTGAGTTGGTAATAAAATTTTGGACATAGAGAACATAGGTTGGGAAAAACACACTTTTCTCTGCTTTCTTTACTTTATGTGAATACTGGTTCATAAAGTTGCTATTATAGCCTTAAGAAATGTCTTACTCATGAAATGAGGTATTGATTCCTTGGTTTATCCTTTTTCTCCTCCTTACCCAAATTCCCTTTCAGTTCCACAGTAAGGAAGGGAAGAAACGAACTACTGGGACTAAATACTGAAATAATGAAAACAAAGACTGGAAACCAAGAATGCTAAAGTAAACTAGCTTTAAATATGGTTTGATTATTATAGTAAGACTTATTTTCTTAGAAAAAAGTTGCCTCGTATTTTGAAAACTAGCATGTATAGTAGTTATATGTCATTAAGACAGTTTTTTTTTTCCCAAAGGACGATGACTCCTGGGCTTTAGGTAGATAGAATCACAAACTCGAATACTTACATAGACCGAGTTATAGGAGAGAATGAAGTGGATCAAGTTTGAGAGAGAATGAGATTTGCCTGGAGTGTGGGGACTTTGACGTGCAGGCCTCAGCCAAACATGGTCTGGCTCTGATGCTCCAGCTGATTGCTTCCAAGTGCAAATGTGGGCCCTTGGCAGCTGGATTTCCCAAATTTTCAAGCTGGGTATCTAGATTTTTATGTGGAAGCCCAATTAAAAATTGGTATCCAATTCAATAGTTGGTATCTGGCACCAGAACACACCAATGGGCTGGCCTTAGCTTCGGAAGGGCCTGGGTTTAGCTTCTAAGATAAAGGATGCCTCTGCACTTTTTTATTGTTTAATTTTATTTCAAAGCCAGAAACAACAGCAATGAAGGCTTGAAAACATGGGAACAACTGTTGAGATATCATTCTTCCAAAGGAGTTGCCTGTTCTCAAAGGTTCAAAGGAATGCTGTTTTAGAGGGGAGTCATAAGAAGGCACTTTATAGTCCAAATGAACAGCAGTTGCAGTGTTTGGAAAGCATACTAGGCAAGCAAGTGGAAATGCATAAAATTGTGCTAATCTTTCAAGGCCATTCTTAAACCCCACTTACTCTTGACCCGTTTGCTTTAAAATCAAATGTGATATCTATGCTGTGCACCAGACAACTGTAATACTTACATCTAGAGTGATACTTAACCATAGGTTTAACAATACGATTGTCGTGGGTAATGATGAACCAGAAGGTCTACAGCCTTTAAGAAACCAGTTCAGTTATGCAATGCACATCAGCTAAATATAAACCCTGTCTGTATCATACCTGAGTGTCCTAGTACTTTGTTACACGAAGGGTAGACCTCAGACCAGCAGCATCAGCATCACCTGGGTGCTTATAAGAAATGCAGAATCTCAGGCCCCACCCCAGACCTACTGAATCAAAATATGCATTTTAACAGGATCTCAAAGTGGTTGATATGCACATTACAGTTAGAGAAGCACTGTCTTGGATCACTTTATAGCTCTCTTTGTCACCTACCATATCCTGCTTTGTATTAAAGGTCTTTTGTCACTACTGGTAGACTATTAATTTGTTGAAGGCAAAAGCTACATTGAAAAAAAAATCCTACTACCGTGCTTAGCAGTAAAGATTGAAAAAGTTAAGATTGCAAAAAAATATTGAATTGAAATGGCAAAAAAAATAGTCATAGCAATACTTATAATCAGAGTAGCTTACATTTATTGGGTGCTTTCTATGTGCCTGATGTGGGGGTTAAGTATTTTACAAATTATATTTAATTTAGTCCTCACAGTTAGGTAGAAGATAGAAAGCATTATTATATTTATGTTACAGATGAGGGTGCTGAGAATTCAAAAGGTTAAGTACTTTCTGCGGGGACATGAAGGGGCAGAGAGGAGAGAGCTTTGCCTGATGCCAAGCCAGATCCTGCACCATTAGCAGACTTGGGTTGGTAGGTGTGAATGAAAAAAATAAGAGAAGAAGATTGGAAGAAAACTATTTCAAGTTTGTGAGATGAAGAGAAGGATGTTTTATTCTTGATGGTATTGGAGCATTCATCAATAGCTGTCTTCAGGATCATGTCTCCGAGATGAAATGCTTCCTTTTATAACAGAGAATATCTGCTGGTGAACACTCATACTTGGCCAGAAGATGGAGCACTTTTGTCTTCATATTTTATTGATTCATCTGCCTGGAGATGAAAAGGCAAGAAAAAAATTTTCTTTTTCTGCCTGTGACAGATGTTTTCCCTTTTCTCCTAGAGGAGTGAAAGGGATTAAGAACTCCGCTAAATGTAGGAAAGATGATTGAGATTGTGGAGAGGAAAAAGAGAGGAAAATGTCACTTGGCTTTTCAGACCCTTCCAGTGGCAATCAAAGAGCTCAGTAGATTCTGTGGCACAGGAAGACCTAGTAACAATTTAATGGGACCACCAGACAGTACTGTTATGGTGGTGATAGGCAGTATGTAATTATTTTTAACATGCGTGTATGGTTACGGCCTGACATGTATCACAGTGCTGTTCAATACTAAAGAAGTATAGATGAAA
This sequence comes from Neophocaena asiaeorientalis asiaeorientalis, assembly GCF_003031525.2. Classification (NCBI taxonomy): domain Eukaryota; kingdom Metazoa; phylum Chordata; class Mammalia; order Artiodactyla; family Phocoenidae; genus Neophocaena; species Neophocaena asiaeorientalis. Next base: position 4,271,365 of record NW_020174057.1, read on the forward strand.
TGAACAATTCTCCCTGTGTGCTGGGAAAGAAACCAGCCTGATAACCCACTGGGGGATAAAAACATGCAATAAGGAGCTTAATGAAATTGTCTCTGCAAGAGAAAGTGAGAATCTCTTTTCATAAGCAAGCTCTGAAACATTTTCAGATTCTCTTAGGAGGAAATGTATTAGATTATTCACAAAACACTCACATGGAAAGAATTGTCTCAAGCCACATTTCCATCCTGTTTTAAGAACTAGATGGTGAGCCCTGCACAGATTTTTGCCACCTACCAGCAGTTAGTTTCAGGAGATATTTAGTTAAACATCACTGTAAGCAAAACAAAACAAAACATATTGATGTTCATTCCATAACCATGTGTGCCATTGCTCCTACAATTTAAGGAGCCCTTACAGCAATATCCAAGAAGAATATTATCTGCAGAATCTGTTAGCATAAAGTTAATTTCAAAATATCAAAACTTTTATACATATATTGTCAAAAGTAGATGAACAGGTCTCAGGAGTAATTTCTTAGATTTCAAGGTAAATTAATGTCATAATAATTTATTTTAAACCCATATGCAATCACACATCTAAACTTCCATAATTATCTCTTCTGGGATAAAAATAAAGAATTTGCTCCTGTCGAACTCTTCCCTTTGATTGTTTAGAATCTAACATCCTCTTATTGGATGCTTAGGTAATTTAAATGACAGCTTCAAACATAAGATCTTATTGTAAACATATATTAAATTCAGTTTCAGGTTGAAATGCAAACATTTGTAATTTGGGATTTAGAACAATTTAAGTCATGGAAATATTTTTTAAAACTTCACACTCTGTATTTTATTATATGAAAATTAAACAAAATGTATCACAACATACCCTTTAACTGTAAAAGGGTTTCCTACCTACAAAATACTAGAGGTTAGTAAGAATCCTATTCCTACGTAAAGAGACCTCTAAAATGGCTTTACATTTTTCTACTTAGGACATGAGTGGAGAGAGGGACTCCAACTGTCTAGCCTTGAATTGAGACTGACATTAATTCTCCTTTCACATCTGTCAGTCTCCTAATCCAGAGAGCTGCCATGCCCAGATGTGCCTTCTTTTGGCAGCCAGAACTCCTGTTTCACGGGGGAGACTGCCGCCTTGCTGGTTAGGAGTTTAAGCTTGGGAGACTGGCTTCACATTATAGTTTTGCCACTTATAGTGATGTGGCCTAGGGCAGATTACACAAACTATGTCTCATTTTCACCATTTTGTAAAGGGAGAATAATAAATAACAACATCTGCATTGTGAGAAAATTGTGTGGATTAAATGAGATAATGCAGATACAGGACTTGGCACCATGTTCTTCCAGAAGTAAGTGCCCTCAAACAGCTCTTTTTATTATTAATAGCAGGAGAATGGAACCCATCATCTCCATTTAGTCATTAAATAAATCAACTTGGATTGTTACCATTTAATTTTATTTTTGAAATAACATTTTGTATGTATTTTATTACATGAGCGATACACAGACATTATAATTACAAATTATAATTTCACATAAGCAAGAAGAAAAATCAAAGTCTTACCATCCAGGGAAGACATTTATAATGACAACAACAACAAAAACACACACACACACTTTTTTCTCCATGCAAATATGTGCTTCTATTTGCATAATTAATCCCATTTAAACCAAAGTGGGATTAAAAACTCTATACATGTTTGTCAAAAGCACATGCACTGGAGCAAAACTGCCCTGATTTAATTCCACTCAGTAGACTACATAACCTTGGGAAAATTATTGACCTCTTTTATGTGTTGGTTTCTTCATCTGTAAAGGGAGAATGACTAGAGGATGTCCCCCAAAGTGTTGTGAGGGTTAAGTAAGAATTTATGTAAAGCATAGTGCTCTTTATTATAGAAATCCCTGTGTAGGATGTATCTTTTAAGGATCTCATTTTAAAGGCCTTTTTAAGGGTAAAACATCAGGATCTAGTGTGAATCTATTCCCATTACTATCAGTACTTCTCTCTCTCTCTAGGCATTTAATATTTCACATGACCAGTGTTGAAATTCCTCTGACTTATAGGTGATTTACAAATGGAAAAGTCTAGCTCAGTTGAGCTACTGTAAGTGCCTACAGTAAGATTATTTTTCCCAATAAGATTTAATCAGGTTGGAAGTAGTAACTGTGTCTTATACTTCTTCATATTCCCCATGTATCTACAAACTATGCTTTGAATATTAAAAATGTGATGATTTTTGAAAGAGTAATTGAAAAGTCCATAAAGTAACATTCATCAACTGAGAAAAAGTTTACTCAGTGTTCTGAGTTGCTTGTATTTTCTTACTTTAGGAACAGGCAATTGAATGTGCTGATAAAAATTTTTTTATATAACATTACTTGAGCTGTATTAGAAATTTTTTTGGCTTTGCTTTCAGGTCCTTAAGCATTAAATATCTTTTCTTCAATTTGGCATTTGCTGTTTGCTATTTGTCTGTACAAAGTGTAAGGCAAAAGATGAAAGTGATGCTCTAAAAAACTGAAATCTCTCTAAAGACAATTGCAACAATAATTATGCATTGCAACTTTATAATTAAAGTCCTTGATGAAATGTACATGTTGAATGAGTTATTTGAAGAAGTCCCCCTTTTTGCCTTCTCCCTTTTAAAAGATTAATTCATTTAACTGAAACCAACCAGAGGAAGGAAACAGTATGCAGGCTTGAAATTTCGTTTGGAAGCAGTTAAGTTCTGTCTTTCCCCAAATATAGATTGTGCAATTAATAGGGAACTTGGCTAGAACAAGACTGTTGACAAAATGTAGCTAGAAGATTTGAGCTATTTTTAGTTATTATGCTGTTTGTACTTAATAACATTTAACATGAACATTTACTTACATGGAAGTTATTCTTTTAAGATATAGTGAAGAAATATTTGGCATACGTTTTGAGAAAATATCTAGTTTTCAGTAAAAAAAAAAACCTACATTCAAAAGAGATAAATATCTTCATTGACTTTAAGTTGGGGGAAATTGTTTTAGGATATATAACACTCACTTAAAAGATTCATTACATGTAAAACTTACTCTGAAGAAGTAAAAATTTTCATCTATAAAACATTTCAATACTGTTTTGCTTTCAAATATATCTAGTCACTGAATGTCTAATAAAATTTTGTCTGGTAGAGAAAATTAAGGGAATTGCTTTAATAAATAAAAAAGATTTTTAATTAACATTGTCAGTAAAAGAGGTCCTTCTAAAGTCCTTGAAAATACTTAAAAACAGCTTCCTCTCTTCAATAGATTTTTTTCAATTACAATCTTTATCTCACTATTTTTCCTTTCATAGGTAGTAAAAAGAGTTTGAGTTCTGTCCTTGTTAAGTATCACAGATTTCTAGCAAGTGGCGTAGGAAGAAATGAGATATGAAACACCTAAAGAACTTTGCTGTAACACTTCAGTATGTCCTTCCCATGAGTGGATGTGTCAACCAAATCAAAGAGAGTCTGTGTTTTATCTCTGAATCTTGCTTCACTGTACTTGGAGCTCATGGTTCCCTCATGTCCTGGCTTCTTCTGAAGATCCTGAGAGCTCTGGAACTACCAGTGGATCTGCTTCACTGGGACCCTGGTTTGTGCTCTGGATCCATTAGATGGAGCCAACCTGGGATCTAAGCAGATAACTGTGGGGTCCCCCTAGCACTGGCAGCCCTGTTCTTGACACTTCCAACAAACAGAAGGGCAGAGGGTGCTGTTTTCCTGCTGCTGACATGAGTGGTTTAGGAACCCAGGCAAGTCTGGATGGGGGAGTAAGGCCAGTAGGGGGCATCATAACTGCCTCCCTCTATTCCCTTCTGTTTAGTATTTGCTAGGGCTGTGTGTGTAACTTATATCAAAAAAACCCATATACATGGCTCATAATCATAAAAAATCACAAAATAATATATTTACAAGGATTATAATAAGATAAAGACACTGCCCAGCCCCACTTTATGCCGTCCCACCTCACGCCATCCCTTTTCTAATCCCTTACCTCGGAAGTAACTACTTAAAAATCTTTCAATTTTGTATTTGATATTTACTTTCTATTTCTAAATAATAGCTACAGATATTTCTTGATTTCCAATTTTAAATATTATCTGTTGACTGTCTACAGATCTTTCAAATATAATTATATCACACATATATACACATGTAAATATTCTTCATAGCTGAGCCATGTAGTGTACTGATTAATTTCCTTCTATAATTTTCTTCCCTTGATGTTAATATTGTCTCAGTTTATTTTTTAATGAACCTCTAGTAGTTCCTAACACATATTTGGCAAGTGCTACATGCCTAGTATTGTTGTAAATGATTTATAGGTAAGAAGTTAGGGGATGGGAGGTGGGGCGTAAAAGGACAAAGTTCAGGTTCCTTGCTTTGTCGCAGTAGATCTGGCCCCCGGCTGTCCCCCCAGCTTTATTCCTTGTCTTCGTCTTCCCCTTATTTTACATTCTAGCCCTTCTTGACTCATTTTAGATCCCAGAATTTACCAAGCTCGCTCTTCTTCCCTGGCCTTTCCACCAGCCTCTGGCTATCTGAGTCACTCTTCTGTCCCTGTTATTTGCCTCTTATTCATCCTCAGGGGACAATCTTCCATGACCGCTAAAAAATGTTAGTGTGTCCTGCAATGTATTGCTGTAGGACTGTGTTCTTCTCACTTACCACTCTTTATGTTTATTTTATTACTTGGTTGACATCTGTTTTTCCCTCTGAACCATAAGCTCTGTGAAGGCGGGTCTGGGTGGTCTTGTTCCCCGAAGGGGTCCCAGCATTTGGTATCTAAATTTTTGGCTGTTTATAATTTTAGCTATTATGTGATGGGGCCTCTAAGGAGAATGACAGGAATGCAAATGCACATGAAAACATTGCAGTGATTCAGGCTGAGAAAATCCTGTGTAAGGGTAATGAATTGTTTACTCACATGAAGTAATGTTGTTTCTCCTTTATAAGTTGCCTAACCTTAAACTGGCTAAGACTCATTATAACTACAAAGTAAGAGGTGATGTGGCTTTAGACCTTGGGCAACGGGTCTGAGAATCCAGTTCTTATTCAAATTTTGCAAATGATCCTAGGAAGCCTTGAAGAACTCAGTTAACATCTTGGAGTGTCAGCACAGCTGGCCATGGATTCTCTAAACTTCCATCTACCATACGCACTGGAGGGGTAGGCTGTGCCAAAAGCTGTGGTTCTCTGAGCAGTAAAACCAGAGAAACCAGTTGGGGCTGTGCCTTCATGGAGCCTCCAGTCTGGGAAGGAAGACAGGTAATATGCAGCTAAACACATACATAAATACGTACTTGCAGATTGAAAACGTGGTGTTAAACCAGAGACCAAATGGTGATGGAGAATAAAGAGGGAGCTCTACATACATGGTCAGGGAAGGAGGACCTGAGGATGTATCACTGGAGTAAAAAGGGAGGGACAACTGAGGGAAAGCAAGTTCAAAGTCTCTAGGACAGGTGACCGTTAGGGTTCTGTCTCGAAGACAGCATGGTTACGTCTAGGACCCAAAAGGAGTCCATTGTGGCTGGAAGAGGGGGGATGCAAAGGAGGGGCTCAAAATTAAGTTTGAGAGCCTCATTATTTGGGATTGTGAAGCCAGTGATACTCCATTTGTGGTCTGCACATGGGCTGCTGGTCTGCAAACTATTGGCTATCTGTCTGTGACAAGAAAAAGACATAATCAACCATGTCAGACAACTTTGTGCAGACGTAAATCAACTATGTCACCTAGAACATCTTTTAGGTATGCTTATATATACCCACGTAGCAAAGGCTTTCTCAGCGATGAAGGAGTGGGAAGTTTTACATTGCCGTCCCGACGTAAATTTCTTACCTTGTTGCAGACCAACACTTTGAGCATATGATGGGCAAACACTGAAGGATTTTCAGTGCACGTGAATGTGTATTTGGTGGTGAAGGAGCTGATGGGAGGATGTGATGTTGTGATTGAATTCACTTTTCAAAATGATTTCTGTAACTACAGAATAGAGTGTGGAGTGAGAAGAGGCAGGCGAAGAGATGAGTCAGGACCAGCAGTCTAGGAAAGAGATGACAATGGCCTGGACCAAGATGGCTGCAATGGAGGTGGAGGATTAGTGGGACAGATCATGATCTTTTTGGAGATAGAATGGATAGGATTTTCTTATGGATTGGGGGATGGGGAGTTAAGGGGGCCATTCACACTCGACCTCCAGGTTTCTGCTCTGAACAACCTTTTGAATATTCATGCCACTGATTGAGATGGTAGAGGTTGAGGGCGAATGAGTTTAGAATTGGGGAGGTGTGGTATACCTGGATATTAACAATAGTAGTTATAATAGTGGATTTTTAAAAAACAGGAGCCTATATGAAATCTTCAAACTAATAAATAATAGCACAGTCCATATTTTTTCTCATAAAATGCTTCTTTTGAGTTTTTGTGCCCTTGGCAGTGAAAGCATGGAGTCCTAACCACTGGATTGCCAGGGAATTCCCATAAAATGCTTCTTTTGAGTTTTTGTGCCCTTGGCAGTGAAAGCATGGAGTCCTAACCACTGGATTGCCAGGGAATTCCCATAAAATGCTTCTTTTGAGAGCAAGGAAAAGAAAGATAAAAAGTTGTGTTGAGGTATAGATGTTGGAAGGGGTTAGACTCATTCATGAGCTGAGGGATCTTTTCATCAGAAGTGATTTAGGTATATGACTAAGCCAAGTTATATAGTTATCATGATCTTGAAGAGTGCTTCTGAATGGTTGAAATTATAAATCTTATATACACAAATACCAAGGGTACGTCCAGGGTGAGGAGTAAGTTTCATCTTAAATGTCAACTCTGATTAATTTTTAGTGAATTCTCAGAGAACTCTTTTGGAGGCTACATCTGGATTGAGTGAAAAGTCTGCTGTCATCGATTTTTTAGTGTGTAACTTGGATACAAGGGGGACTGTGGCAGCAAGCAGGCCAAGTATTTGCTGACCCTCTGCATCTTTCAGGTATAGAAAGTGAATTGGATAAATGTCTCAACATGTGTGACACTAGATACATCATTCCAAAAACTGCAAAATGGAACAAGCACTAAACTTTGAAGGGGACTGTCTGTGTGATTAAAACTTGGAATGGATTCCAAGAGCCAGAGTACAATGTTGTAATTGTTCCTTCCTTTGACCATGATACTGGAACCAAAGCTGGCTGTTAATAACGAAAATGCTCTCTGGGATGTTGAAGCAATTTTGCTCTGGGATCCATTAGGGATAGGAAAACAGCACGATAAAGACTGGGCAAATTCCACAGGTCTGCCTTGGCTAATTGCTGTGGAATCCAATTATATGGCTGCACCTGGTGATATGGTGGACCATTCTCAATTTCACCCATTTTATTATATGCACAAAGACTGTTTCACTTTCTCTTCACTCATTTTAATTTAATTTGGCTCTGTCACCCTGTCCACTACTTCTGAACTTTTCCCAGCAAATGGAGGCCTTTTCTTCCCTACCCAAAAGAAGATTCTGGTGACCGTGTAAAGTATTTTGGGTTGCCAAGGAAACTGAAGACTAGTTTGGATTCATCAGAGAGTGGCAACATTTTGATGGAACATTGGGAAGGGTGCTGCCAACCTCTGCTAAGGTTGTGGAGACAGGAAGGTTGATATATGGTATTAGAGATGACTATCCAAGGAGTCTGCCATGATTTCATGAATAATAATGAAGCAGAAGGGGAATAATGATTTGAGGAAGTTGATAAAACAAGTCACATCAGTTTTATGGCCAAAATTCATGAACAGCTTCCTTTTCTAGTGGAAGAGAAGACACTGGTGATTTTTGTAACTTAGATATATTTGTCAAGGTGCTACCAAATCCACTGCTGAACAAGAGAAAGAATAGGTCAAATTCAAAAGAATTACTTTTAATTTACCCTGAGATGTTTGCTGTGGGTGTGAAAATGAATTGAGAGAGCAAGTGAATGCCTGTTCATTTGTTAATATTTGGGTAGACTCATAGAAAGACTTGTAGATGTTTGAGGTCTTCTAGTCTACATGGTTTCAAACACTTTATTCTTTATAATAGCACAACATTAAACAAATAAACTTTTTTGTGAACTTTAAAATAAAACAGTTAAGGACGTTGTTTTGTTCTATCTGTCAGAAACCCAATTTGAATCCAACCTCTTTTGTAACTGGATACTGTCTAGGATAGCCTCATCCGCCAGAGAGCAGACAGCAGAAGGAAGAACTACGGGTCCTTCAGCCTGTGGAACAAAAACCACATTCACAGAAAAATAGACAAGATGAAGAGGCAGAGGGCTATGTACCAGATGAAGGAACAAGATAAAACCCCAGAAAAACAACTAAATGAAGTGGAGATAGGCAACCTTCCAGAAAGAGAATTCAGAATAATGATAGTGAAGATGATCCAGGACCTCTGAAAAAGAATAGAGGCAAAGATCAAGAAGATGCAAGAAATGTTTAACAAAGACCTAGAAGAATTAAAGAACAAACAAACAAGGATGAACAATACAATAACTAAAATGAAAAATACACTAGAAGGAATCAATAGCAGAATAACTGAGACAGAAGAACGAATAAGTGACCTGGAAGACAGAATGGTGGAATTCACTGCTGCAAAAGGAAATAAAGAAAAAAGAATGAAAAGAAATGAAGACAGCCTAAGAGACCTCTGGGACAATATTAAATGCAACAACATTGGCATTTTAGGGGTCCCAGAACGAGAAGAGAGAGAGAAAGGATGCGAGAAAATATTTGAACAGATTATAGTCAAAAATTTCCCTAACATGGGAAAGGAAATAGCCACCCAACTCCAGGAAGCGCGGAGAGTCCCACACAGGATAAACCCAAGGAGAAGCATGCCAAGACACATAGTAATCAAATTGGCAAAAATTAAAGACAAAGAAAAATTATTGAAAGCAGCAAGGAAAAAACGACAAATAACATATAAGGGAACTCCCATAAGGTTAACAGCTGATTTCTCAGCAGAGACTCTACAAGCCAGAAGGGAGTGGCATGATATACTTTAAGTGATGAAAGGGAAGAACCTACAACCAAGATTATTCTACCCAACCATGATCTCATTCAGATATGATGGAGAAATCAAAAGCTTTACAGACAAGCAAAAGCTAAGAGAATTCAGCACCACCAAACCATCTCTACAACAAATGCTAAAGGAACTTCTCTAAAAGGGAATCACAAGAGAAGAAAAGGACCTACAAAAACAAACCCAAAACAATTAAGAAAATGGTCATAGGAACATACATATCGATAATTACCTTAAACGTGAATAGATTAAATGCTCCAACCAAGAGATACACGCTTCCTGAATGGATACAAAAGCAAGACCCATAGATATACTGTCTACAAGAAACCCACTTCAGACCTAGGGACACATACAGACTGAAAGTGAGGGGATGGAAAAAGATATTCCATGGAAATGAAAATCAAAAGAAAGCTGGAGTAGCAATACTCATGTCAGATAAAATAGACTTTAAAATAAAGAATGTTACAAGAGACAAGGAAGACCACTACCTAAGGATCAAGGGACCAATCCAAGAAGAAGATATAACAATTATAAATCTGCATGCACCCACATAGGAGCACCTCAATACATATAAGGCAACTGCTAACAGCTCTAAAAGAGGAAATCCACAGTAACACAATAATAGTGGGGGACTTTAACACCTCACTTACACCCATGGACAGATCATGCAAACAGAAAATTAATAAGGAAACAGAAGCTTTAAATGACAAAATAGACCAGATAGATTTAATTGATATTTATAGGACATTCCATCCAAAAACAGCAGATTACACTTTCTTCTCAAGGGCGCACGGAACATTCTCCAGGATAGATCACATCTTGGGTCACAAATCAAGCCTTGGTAAATTTAAGAAAATTGAAACCATATCAAGCATCTTTTCTAACCGCAACGCTATGAGGTAAGACATCAATTACAGGGAAAAAAACGTAAAAAACACAAACACATGGAGGCTAAACAATGTTACTAAGTAACCAAGAGTTCACTGAAGAAGTCAAAGAGGAAATCGGAAAATACCTAGAGACAAACGATAATGAAAACACGATGATCCAAAACCTATGGGATGCAGCAAAAGCAGTTCTAAGAGGAAAGTTTATAGCTCTACAAGCCTACCTCAAGAAACAAGAAAAATCTCAAATAAACAATGTAACCTTACACCTAAAGGAGCTAGAGAAAGAAGAACAAACAAAACCCAAAGTTAGCAGATGGAAAGAAATCATAAAGATCAGAGAGGAAATAAAAGAAATAGAAACAAAACAATACCACAGATCAATAAAACTAAAAGCTGGTTCTTTGAGACGATGAACAAAATTGATAAACCATTAACCAGACACATCAAGTAAAAGAGGGAGAAGACTCAAATCAATAAAATTAGAAATGTAAAAGGAGAAGTTACAACAGACACCACAGAAATACAAAGCATCCTAAGAGATTACTACAGGCAACTCTATGGCAGCAAAATGGACAACCTGGTAGAAATGGGCAAATTCTTAGAAAGGTATAACATTCCAAGACTGAACCGGGAAGAAATAGAAAATATGAACAGACCAATCACAAGTAATGAAATTGAAACTGTGATTAAAAATCTTCCAACAAACAAAAGTCCAGGACCAGATGGCTTCACAGGTGAATTCTATCAAACATTTAGAGAAGAGCTAACACCCACCCTTCTCAAACTCTTCCAAAAAATTGCAGAGGCAGGAACACTCCCAAACTCATTCTGTGAGGCCACCATCACCCTGATACCAAAACCAAAGATACTACAGAAGAAGAAAATTGCAGACCAATATCACTAATGAATATAGATGCAAAAATCCTCAACAAAATACCAGCAAGCAGAATTCAACAACACATTAAAAGGATCATACACCATGATCAAGTGGGATTTATCCCAGGGATGCAAGGATTCTTCAGTATATGCAAATCAATCAGTGTGATACACCATATTAACAAATTGAAGAATAAAAACCATATGATCATCTCAATAGATGCAGAAAAAGCTTTTGACAAAATTCAACATGCATTTATGATAAGAACTCTCCAGAAACTGGGCACAGAGGGAACCTACCTCAACATAATAAAAGCCATATACGACAAACCCACAGCAAACATCATTCTCGTTGGTGAAAAACTGAAAGTATTTCCTCTAAGATCAGGAACAAGACAAAGCTGTCCACTCTTGCCACTGTTATTCGTCATAGTTTTGGAAGTCCTAGCCACGGCAATCAGAGAAGAAAAAGAAATAGAAGGAGTACAAATTGGAAAAGAGGAAGTAAAACTGTTACTGTTTGCAGATGACATGATACTATACACAGAGAATCCTAAAGATGCCACCAGAAAAATACTAGAGCTAATCAATGAATTTGGTAAAGTTGCAGGATACAAAATTAATGCACAGAAATCTCTTGCATTCCTATACGCTAATGATGAAAAATCTGAAAGAGAAATTAAGGAAAGACTCCCATTTACCATTGCAAGAAAAAGAATAAAGTACTCAGGAATAAACGTACCTAAGGAGACAAGAACTGTATGCAGAAAACTATAAGACACTGTTGAAAGAAATTAAAATGATACAAACAGATGGAGAGATATACCATGTTCTTGGATTGGAAGAATCAATATTGTGAAAATGACTATACTAGACAAAGAATGAACAGATTCAATGCAATCCCTATCAAATTACCAATTGCATTTTTTACAGAACTAGAACAAAAAATCTTAAAATTTGTATGGAGACACAAAAGACCCCAAATAGCCAAAGCAGTTGAGGGAAAAAAAACAGCTGGGAGAATCAGACTCCCTGACTTCTGACTGTACTACAAAGTTACAGTAATGAGGACAATATGGTACTGGCACAAAAACAGAAACATAGGATCAATTGAACAAGATAGAAAGCCCAGAGATAAACCCACGCACCTATGGTCAACTAATCTATGACAAAGGAGGCAAGGATATACAATGGAGAAAAGATAGTCTCTTCAATAAATGGTGCCGGGAAGACTGGACAGCTCCATGTAAAAGAATGAAATTAGAACACTCCCTAACACCATTCACAAAAACTCAAAATGGATTAGAGACCTAAATGTAAGACCGGACACCATACAACTCTTAGAGGAAAACATAGGAAAAATACTCTGACATAAATCACAGCAAGATCTTTTCTGACCTACCTTCTAGAGTAATGGAAATAAAAACAAAAGTAAACAAATGGGACCTAATGAAACTTAAAAGCTTTTGCAAAGCAAAGGAAACTACAAACAAGACGAAAAGACATCCCTTAGAATGGGAAAAAATACTTGCAAATGAATCAATGGGCAAAGGATTAATCTCCAAAATTTGTAAATATCTCATGCAACTCAATATTAAAAAAACAAACAACCCAATCAAAAAATGGGCGGAAGACCTAAATATACATTTCTCCAAAGAGAACATACAGATGATTAAGAAGCACATGAAAAGCTGCTCAACATCACTAATTATAAGAGAAATGCAGATCAAAACTACAATGAGGTATCACCTCACACCAGTTAGAATGGGCATCATCAGAAAATCTACAAACAACGAATACTGGAGGAGAAGGTGTGGAGAAAAGGGGCCCATCTTGCACTGTTGCTGGGAATGTAAATTGATACAACCACTATGGAGAATAGTATGGAGGTTCCTTATAAACCTAAACATATAATTACCATATGATCCAGCAATCCCACTACTGGTCATATACCCTGAGAAAACCATAATTCAAAAAGACACATGCGCCCCAATGTTCATTGCACCATTATTTACAATAGCAAGGTCATTGAATCAACCTAAGTGCCTGACAGACGAATGGAGAAAGAAGGTGTTGTAAATATAACCAATGGAATATTACTCAGCCATAAAAAGGAATGAAATTGGGTCATTTGTAGAGACGTGGATAAATCTAGAGACTGTCATACAGAGTGAAGTAAGTCAGAAAGAGAAAAACAAATGTCGCCTATTAACGCATATATGTGGAACGTTGAAAAATGGTACAGATGAACCAGTTGGTAGGGCAGAAGTTGAGACACAGATGTAGAGAACAAACGTATGGACACCAAGGGGGGAAAGCGGTGGGGGGTTGGGGGTGGTGGTGTGATGAATTGGGCTATTGGGGTTGACATGTATACACTGATGTGTATAAAATTGATGACTATACTGCTGTATAAAAGAATAAATAAAATAAAATTAAAAAAAATAAAACAATTAAAAGCAAAACTCATTGCGTAGGAGATGGAGTGGAGAGTTGAGAGCATGACCCACTTGGGTTTGTGCCTTTCTCACTCACCTGGTTTTTCCATGAGACACCACTGTTCTAAGGACTCAGCTTGAAAACCTCTAATCGAATGCAGTCTCCTCATTTTATAAACAGGGGTAAGATGACTTACCCAGAACCGTGCAATTAGTTCCCGGGTGGACCAGCTCCCTGTAAATATGATCTTTCCATTACATCATACTTGGAGTGTCAGTGATGACCCTGAGCTTCTCTCTATCCCTTCCTATTGCTCCTGTCAACAGGGTTTTATTTATAATCTTCTTCTTCCCATGTTATTTAATAGACTTCATCCCCATCACTGCAGTTCTCATAACAGCTTAAAGAAAAACATATCTGACTCCACATGCCTATGAGCGTGCAGTAGGGAACATTGGATATGACTTCCTCAGCGGCTGTTGCTCCCGAACATGCCCTGTGAGCAGGGGTCCCAGTCCATGACCAATACTGGTTGGGTGGTGGGGCAGGGAAGTGGAATCTGTCTTGTCATCTTGTATTGTACTCCCCTGCTGTGTGACAGAATAGAGTAATGAGAAACTCTCTGCAGGTCTTGGGTTGTTTGAATGCTGCTGTCTTTCTCAGAGCTGACATTGTGTCTGGCCTCTGATAAATGATAAATTCTCATGTCCTGTTTTGTGAGATTTTTAATCATGTGCAGTTAATAGACAGACTGTTACAAAGCATAATAGTATCTATCACCTGAATAAAATAAGAAGTGTTAATTTTATATGGAATTGTATTTCTAAGGATCACCGATTTTTGGAGGTAGATATCATCTTAGAGAATTTGTCATCCATTTTTTTTCTCTTATAATAAGGAAGCTTATGCTCTGAGTGGTGAAGAACTGTGTCTGTGATGAGTCAGCTAGCTCAAGGTGTAAACTCAGTCCTCACTCAAGACCCATTGTTCATCCCACTCTTTGGTTAGATTTGATTGAAAAAATATGCATTGTGCGTCCTCTAGTGCAAAATATCTGTGAGAGAGAGATTTTCCTATTTCTTTCATGGGGAGGGGGGAGGGGTAGACAATAAAGACCCTCTAAGAGCTGAAGTCTTCACCTTATTTACAGGAAACCTGCTTTCTAAAAACATTGTTTGCCAGGCCCTTTGTTCTTTTTTTTTTTTTTTTTGTCTGAGAGAAGAGACAATGTTTCATGCTAGGAGGTTAGGCATGATCAGTGGTCCTGGATATAATTTTTAGATTAATGACTGCATGCTTGCTTATACATTGAATAAGATACAGGTTGATTCATTGGTTCAAATACTGTCAAGGCCATAGGTTGCAACTCCTTTGAGCTAATTTGCTAAGACCAGACCCATGGCCCCAGATTTCACCATCAAATATGGGCAGCTATCATGCACATATGGGACAATAGATCTATACAAGTCTAATCATCTCTCTTGGAGAGATGAAATAACCTATGTAGGACAGTGATGAGACAGTGATGAGAGGGAGGAGCTTTCATTGTATTAAAGAGTAAATTATTGTTATTTTTCCTATCTTTGAAAGCATTCTGTTAGAGATTTAAGAGTTCGGGCTCTGGAGCTAGACTTCCTGGGTCTGAATTCCAGGCCTGCTTTTTACTGCCTGTATGACCTTCGTTGACTTAGTTAACCTCGTTGTGCTGAATTTTTTGCCTCTGTAGAGTAAGTTAATAAGAGTAAACACCTCAGAGTGTTCTGAAGATTAAATGTGTAAATACATGCAGCTGCTAGAATAGTCTGGCATATAGTAAGCACTTAATAAATATTACCTATCATATGGATTTAAGGCACCCTCTAAACTCAGATGCACATCAAACTTCTAATTGTTTGAAACTGGATATGATAAGTATTTGTTGTTTGAAGCAGCTACATTTTGGAATAATTTGTTTTGCAGCCGTAGATAACCACACACTAACCATGATTAAAAGTCACCACTGATATGGAGATAGTCTAGACAGAGCAGGTCTGATGTCAAATTCTTGTTTTTTCGTGTACTTATTTAATATGGATTTACTCTGTGCTAGGCTTTTTGGACACAAAAGTTAACTTTTGAAAAAGACACTGTCCTTGCCTTCTTGAAAGAAACAAGCTTGAAAAATTTGTGGCAGACCTGTTTATTCATCGTCACTAATTTATTTTAAACTATGATTTGTTAGTGTTTAATTTGAATAATTTATTAAATATATAATTAAATATCTTTGCTCTGTTAAACAAACAAACAAAAACCTTCTTCTAATTGTTTTAGTGGATTCCAGCAGCCATCTCATTTTCTATAATCAGGAAGCTTTTAGACATTGCCAAGCACTGGTAGCCTCTTCTGGGCAGGCTTTGCTTGTTTGTGACCAGAGTTGGTGGAAGGTCTATTTTCTATGAATTTATTCGTTTGGTGTACATTCTTGAGTGTGATTAACGTGGCACACCCTGAGTCAGGTGAACCTGGGATTGGGGGAGAGTGGGATGGGGAGGTAGGAGGGGGAGGACAAAAACCTCAGTGAGATATAGTTTCAGCCCTCAGAGGGCTGGACTGTGTGAGAGGTGGGGTACGGTGAGGATGAAAATAAACACGGAATGGTCTTGCCTTCAGAGAGCTCACTGTCTTGAGAGAGATGATCCGTAAACAAGTAGTGACAAAGCAGTGAGAGCCCTGCAAAGTGCTAAGGGGGCACAGAAGAGGAAGTGACTCAGACAGCCTAAGGGGACTGAGGAAGGCTTTAGACAGGAAATGACAAAGTGGGTCAAAGGATGAATCACTGTCGAATAGAAGAGAGAGGGTGAGTTTTCAGGCAGGGGAAACTGCATGCGCAAAGGCACGGAGCCAAGACTCACAATAAAAGTAGTCAGTATTAGGGCACTACCCAACTTCAATGACACGTCATTGCCCAAGCTCTTTAGCTCAGCTGGCAAGAGTCTGGTGTGAGGCAGTCCGTGCCCACCTTCCCAAGTCGTTTTTGCTTCATAACCACTAACCACACTAGCGCCCCCCTTTTTTTTTAATTTTTATTGGAGCATAGTTGATTTACAATGTTGTGTTAGTTTCAGGTGTATAGCAAAGTGAATCAGTTATACATATACATATATCCACTCTTTTTTAGATTCTTTTCCCATATAGGCTATTACAGAGTACTGAGTAGAGTTCCCTGTGCTATACAGTAAGTCCTTACTAGTTACCTGTTTTATATATAGTAGTGTGTCTGTGTCAATCCCAATCTCTCAATTTATCCCTCCCCCCCACCCTTACTCCCTGGTAACCATAAGTTTGTTCTCTACATCTGTAACTCTATTTCTGTTTTGTAGATAAGTTTATTTGTACCCTTTTTTTAGATTCCACATATAAGTGATATCATATGATATTTGTCTTTCTGTGTCTGACTTACTTCACTCAGTATGACAATCTCTAAGTCCATTCATTTTGCTGCAAATGGCATTATTTTGTTCTTTCTTATGGCTGAGTAATATCTCACTCTATATCTACACCATATCTTCTTTATCCATTCCTCTGTCGATGGACATTTAGGTTGCTTCCATGTCCTGGCTATTGTAAATAGTGCTGCAGTGAACATTGGGGTGTATGTCCCTGGATCATCGTAAGCATGATCACTTCAGAGCCTCTGTCACTATACCTTGTAGTTTCTCTATACTTCACCTACATCTTTGTAGATAGTCTATTAATCTCTCTTTTTCTATGCCAGTCTGTTTCCTGCCTGGATCTGGAGAGATAGGAGAGGGCTGGGGACCAAGTTAGGAAAGGCCTTGCATGCATGTAAAGATCTCAGACCATGTTCATTTGGAAATGGATAGCTGTGAAAGATAGGTCTTTATGCAGGGGTTTGACATAACCCAAAGAGTGGGGTAAACACATGGGGTCAGTGTAGATCACCTTCTTTAAACTTTTGATAGTGCACTCCATTGTTGAAAAATGAGGACTTCCCTGGTGGCACGGTGGTTAAGAATCGGCCTGCCAGTGCAGGGGACATGGGTTCGAGCCCTGGTCTGGGAAGATCCCACATGCTGCGGAGCAACTAAGCCCACGAACCACAGTTACTGAGCCCGCGTGCCACAACTTCTGAAGCCTGCGTGCCTAGAGCCTGTGCTCCACAACAAGAGAAGCCACCACGGTGACAAGCCTGCGCACTGCAACGAAGAGTAGCCCCTGCTCGCCGCAAGTAGAGAAAGCCTGTGCGCAGCAACGAAGACACAATGCAGCCAAAAGTAAATAAATAAAATAATAATAATTAAAAAACAATGAGCATGTCCTCATAACATATGCATATCTGTTTATTTGCAAGTTATATCCATGCATTGTTTTTTATTGAAATACAGTTAATTTACCATATTGTGTTAGTTTCAGATGTACAGCCAAGTGATTCAGTTAAATATATGTATATATGTTTCAGATTACTTTCCATTAAATGTGATTATAGGATATTGAATGTAGTTCCCTGTGCTATACAGTAAATCCTTGTTGTTTATCTATTTTATGTATAGTAGTTTGTGTCTGTTAATCCCATACTCCTAATTTATCCATCCCACCTCCCTTTCCCATTTGGTAACCTTAGGTTTGTTTTCTACGTCTGTGAGTCTGTTTCTGTTTTGTGTGTGTGTGTGTGTGTGTGTGTGTGTGTGTGTGTATGTGTAAGATGTTTTGATGTGGGCCCTTTTCAAAGTCTTTATTGAATTTGTTACAATATTGCTTCTGTTTCATGTTTTGGTTTTTTGGCCAGGAGGCATGTGGGATCTTAGCTCCCCAACCAGGGATTGAACCTGCACCCCTTGCATTGGAAGGCAAAGTCTTAACCACTGGACTGTCAGGGAAGTCCCAGATTGCTTTATATTATTTTTTAGGTTCCATATAAGCGATATCATGTAACATTTGTCTTTGTCTGACTTCACTTAGTATGGTAATCTCTAGGTCCATCCATGTTGCTGCCATGCATTCCTGTACTAACAACTTTTGCACAGTGTAAAATATAAAAGTAGATAATAAAAGGAACAAGATAAACTATATTTAAAAGATTTCAAATTGATTTTCAATTTTTCTGTCACTAAAAACCACGCTATTCGTGTTCTGATTGCTTCGTCTTTAAGGGTCTCGCTAAAATTATAGCTAGTATTTCATTATACACTTAGAGTGTCCTTCATTGTCAAGGAGGGTGCATATAAATCCGTATTCCAGATAATCTTCTTGATAACTTCAGTTGGGTAGAGATAGGATAATCTCTTGTCAGATCTAGTTACGTTATAATTGTTTTGGATATGTAGTGTGGTGACAGAGTGCTTCTACCAAGTGTAATTTGCTAATTTTCTTATTGTTTTCCATATTTCTAGCAAAGAAAACAAAGAAATTATAATAATAACAATTAATTAAACTCATAATTTGGCCCGCATTATTTAATACAGACTGAGAATCAGGAGTTTATGTACCATTTTAAACTCACACTAAAAAAAAAGACCAGGAGCTTTTGATACACAATCTAAATAAAACTTCAGAACAATCATGCCAAATCAGCATTATTTTTAGCTTTTTATAATGAGGAAACTTTTTATAAACATGGGAAGATCAAGGAACTTGCCCAGTAGCTACTAAGTGTCAGAGAAAGCTTCAGTTTAAACTCAGGTCTGTCTGTGCCTGGAGAACTTGCCCCTAACCTACCTATAAAAAGCTGATAAATAAAAGGGAAATTTGGAATGCTTTAATTAAATGGCCTTGATTTTCTCATTAAATAGAAGAAGAGGCTTAGTGGACTTACAAGGCTATGTTCAGATAAAACTGGTGTGAAATGTGATTACCCAGCTTGAAGGCAGAGTACCTGAAAAGCTACTCTTAACTCTTCTCCACATTAAAACCAAGAATCTGACACTCTCCATACAGCAAATTCACTCTTATTCCATCCTGGTTTCCCTGTGGTTCCTTCCTCCCCAGCTGGAGGTACCTATACTTGGCACTTACAGTTAATGCTATAAGTGAGTAAGGACTTGGCTGGGGAAAAGACAAAGAATGCATGTTTCCTTTACTTGTTATTTTTGGTCTATTGTTCTTGGACCCAAGTTGCAAGATGTTGAGGTGCATGTCAAAAAATGTTAAGAGTTCTTAGGGAGGAAATGACAGGAGACCTCTCAAGAAAACACTCAAAAGAGAAGGCCACCATTAGCAGATACATAAACCTTGACGAGAAAGTCTATTTTGATAGCTGGGCAGGTGATGCCATTAGCATAGTTCCTGTGGAGCTGTGGGCACCATCATATCTATAAAATCTCTTGAGTCTGACAAGTCCCTGTCTTCTTTTGCAGAGCCCAGCACTCTGAGAGGTCATGATTACTGAAAAGGGTGCAGGGATGGGAGTTTGGGGGTGTCCTAGCACAGGTAAGAAGATAGCCTAGAGAGTAAGGGGGATGGAGAGTGAGATGTGAACTTGGATGAACTTTAGAAGGGCAATGATGGGGATGGGTAATAGACCAAGGAATCAACCAGAAAGGAACAGGATAACCGCTGATTTGTACATGGAAAGAGCCCTTCTAATGTCCTAGCTCTTTAAACACTAGGCTTTCTACATGCTGTTGTGTGCACCTTCAGAGAAGGCGGGTGGAGAAACAAGTCACTTTGGCTCTTGATTAATACGTTTTTCAAAGATTATAGTCTAGGGTGGGAGAGAAAACAAACAGAATTTTGTTCCTGCAAAGTAATTCATACTAATCCACTGGGATGCCACAGGAAATTCAAAAGCATTATGTTAAGTGCTTGAAAAGGTAGCACTTTTAATATATTTTCCATTATTTCTGACTGATTAGGTCAAGCAGTTCCCATTGTTGAGTACTGGGCTTTTATTATGGCTTGGGCAATTTTGAAAGGTGTTAAGATTCTTTAATAAGGCCATAGAATATAGTGTTTCTACTGGCACATAAACTTAAGGGTCTACACACACAAAGGCACACTCCCTTGTAACTGAGGACAACGAGCCACTGCTGTCTTCCTGCAATGGGCCTCTCAATCTCCTGCTGGCAATAAATAGTACATCACTCTGGGTCCTGCATTTGGGGGGCGGTGGGAGAGTGGATGGGGGAGAGGATGAAGTGGGTTGACTCATTAACCTTGAGTTGTTAAATGCTGTTGGAAAAACTCACTAAATCTAGAGACCTGTCTGCTCTTTCCTACCCTCAGCCCTCACCAAAGCTAAGTATTCTTTCTATGTTTTTTTAAAAGTATATATAGTTTTTAAAGATTTTTTTTGATGTGGACCAGTTTTAAGGTCTTTATTGAATTTGTTACAATATTTCTTCTGTTTTATATTTTGGTTTTTTTGGCCGTGAGGCATGTGGGATCTTAGCTCCCTGACCAGGGATCAAACCCACACCCCCTGCATTGGAAGGTGAAGTCTCAACAACTGGGCCACCAGGGAAGTCCCTAAGTATTCTATTTATCACCTATTGATTCCTTCTTCTGTTTCTTTGGCAGCCACTGTAATACGTGAGTTTTCAACTCAACAACGTACTCCTCACTTTTTCTTGTTCCTTCTTCCATCTCGTTCATCACACATTGCTGGCCTCCTTCTCTCATGGGAGATGACCTGCTCACCTGTTTTCCTGGGAAGATTTGTTTGAAATCACCTTATTTATTTCCCCCTCAAAGTCTTCTGCCTTCTCACTCTTCTATTCGGCATCTCTCCTCTTCCCTCTGCCTGGATTGGAGGTCACCTCCATTGCTAATCCCAAATCCTTTCCCACTGACATCACTTCCTCTAGGTAGGTGTATGCTCACTTATCCCCTTTTACTCACAATATCTGTTCCCTCTTGAAATTTTAGTTCTCTTTGAGAAAGAGATACCAGCTTGAACTCATAGCAGCTGAACTAACAATGACTGCTAAAAGTTTTCAAAAAGGATATATTTTATACTTAACCTTTCTATTTCATGATTTATGACTTTTAAGCTCTTTCCATTCTTTTAACACCACATGTTGAATGGTTGAAGGACAGAGGGATATTTAGTTTGGAGAAAGGACTCAAGTTTGCCATGTAACTTGTGTTCACATACAGGGCTCTCAGATGAGGGACAGATTACTTTTCTTATAAGCCTAAAATAGAGAATTTGAATCAACAAGTAAAAGCTACAGTGAGGTAAAATTTTAATACAAATCAGGGTGAATTTTATTATCACTGGAATTATCCAGAGATGAAATGGGTCACTGTGGGTAACAACAAGTTTCCTGCTGCTGGAGGTATTCAAACTCAAGTTAGGTTGTTGTAGAATCGATTCAAGCATCAAATGAGCTCTTACACCAGGGTGCTTCTGAATCCTGAGATATTGTGATTGTCACACAGTCATTTCCAAGTTTTCACTCATTTGACTTGTTTGCAGCCTAAGCCATCACTGTGTTCATGTTATGTTTATCTTTTTGTTTTGCATATATATGAAAATAATAATGGTCATTGTGAAAATTTTAAAATAATACAATGTGTAAAATGTCTGAGCCCTCCTCGTTCTTCTCCATTCCTTTCCACTCACCAAGTTTGGTAAGGATTGTTAGGTACATATGTAAATATCTTTCTATCTAGCTGTATATGCATCTTTAATAAAATAGGCTTATACTATATTGAATGCTTTGCAACTTACTTTTTGTTCGTTGTGGAAAATGGTGGGCTGCCATCCAGGTCAGTATATAGTTCTCTCTCTCTGTTTTGATGGCTGCATAGAATTCAATAGTATAAATCAGGGGTCACAGACTTTTTCTTTTAAAGATTAGGGAGTAAATATTTTTATGTTGTCATCCCTTACAGTCTCTGTCCTAACTACTCGGCCCTGTCATGTAGCACAGGGGTCCCCAACCCCCAGAACGCAGACCAGTACTGGTCCGCGGCCCGCTGGAACTGGGCCATGCAGCAGGCGGTGAGCAGCAGGCAAGCGAGCGAAGCTTCATCTGCCGCTCCCCGTCGCTCGCATTACCTCCTGAAACATCCCCCCGCCCCACCGTCCGTGGAAAAATTGTCTTCCACGAAACCAGTCCCTGGTGCCAGAAAGGTTGGGGACCACTGGTGTAGCATGAAAGTAGCCACGGATAATACATAAGTGAATGCATATACCTGTGTTCCAATAAGACCTAACTGATTTACATTAAAATTTGAATATTGTATAATTTTTAAATGTCATGAAATATCATCCTTCTGATACTTTCAACCATTTAAGAATATAAAAGCCATTATTCTTAGCTTGGGGCTGCATAAAAACAGGTATGGGCAAGATTTGGCCCATGGGCTGTAGTTTGCCAAGCCCTGGTTTAAACTGTTAGGGAGGGTTATTTATTCTTCACATTTGGTGTGCCCTTCCACTCTTATGCTAATTAGTGATCTTCATTAGCATAAGAACTTGCCTTCTCCACCCCTTCACTAACTCTGCCCCAGGGGAGATGGAATGACATGAAATGATTGGTGAGGTTACAGGAGAGAGTGGGCATGCCCTTTTCTCTTTTCTTTCTCTTTGAGAACCAGCTGCCTGCAGGGCTCGTATACTTTCTATGAGATCGTCTCCCTAGACCAACATTGCATCATGGGCAGTCTGTCTAATTCTGAGCCTTATTATGAAACAGTCCACGTGCCTTTCTTATTCAGATAGAAACCACTTTATCCAATATCAACTTCATCAATAATAAAGATAATATTTGGTCTCTAATCTGTTTTTACTCATTTGACTTATTTTTCAATTGAATTAGGCATAGAATAGACACGCTACTTACTGAATCATCTAATAACGTCAACTTGGATTTACCATAATTTATTTAGCCATTCCACACCTTTTCATTCTTAATACTGGGTTGGCCAAAAAGTGGCTTCCATTTTTAAGTAAAAATAAAAGACACATTTTTCATTTTCACCAAGAACTTTATTGAACAATGTATTCACCCTTTTTAAAATTTTTTAATTTAATTTTATTTATTTTTTTATACAGCAAGTTCTTATTAGTCACCAATTTTATACACATCAGTGTATACATGTCAATCCCAATCTCCCAATTCAGCACACAACCATCCCCACACCCCTGCGCTTTCCCCCCTTGGTGTCCATACGTTTGTTCTCTATATCTGTGTCTCGACTTCTACCCTGCAAAGTGGTTCATCTGTACCATTTTTCTAGGTTCCACATACATGTGTTAATATACGATATTTGTTTCTCTCTTTCTGACTTACTTCACTCTGTATGACAGTCTCTAGACCCATCCATGTCCCAACAAATGATAGTTGTATGGTGGCATCTTTAGGATTCTCTATGTATAGTATCATGTCATCTGCAAACCGTGACAATTTTACTTCTTCTTTTCCAATTTGTATTCCTTTTATTTCTCTTTCTTCTCTGATTGCCGTGGCTAGGACTTCCAAAACTATGTTGAATAATAGAGGTGAGAGTGGACAGTCTTGTCTTGTTCCTGATCTTAGAGAAAATGCTTTCAGTTTTTCACCATTGAGAATGATGTTTGCTGTGGGTTTGTCATATATGGCCTTTATTATGTTGGGATAGGTTCCCTCTGTGCCCACTTTCTGGAGAATTTCTATCATAAATGGGTGTTGAATTTTGTCAAAAGCTTTTTCTGCTTCTATTGAGACTATCTTATGGTTTTTATTCTTCAGTTTGTTAATATGGTGTATCACACTGATTGATTTGCTTATACTGAAGAATCCTTGCATCCCTGGGGTAAATCCCACTTGATCATGGTGTATGATCCTTTTAATGTGTTGTTGGATTCTGTTTGCAAGTATTCTGTTGAGGATTTTTGCATGTATATTCATCAGTGATATTGGTCTGTAATTTTCTTTTTCTGTAGTATCTTCATCTGTTTTTGGTATCAGGGTGATGGCGGCCTCATAAATTTTCATTCCCATGGAATATCTTTTTCCATCCCCTCACTTTCAGTCTGTATGTGTCCCTAGGTCTGAAGTGGGTCTCTTGTAGATAGCATATAGATGGGTTTTGTTTTTGTACCCATTCAGCAAGCCTGTGTCTTTTGGTTGGAGCATTTAATCCATTCACCTTTAAGGTAATTATCTATATGTATGTTCCTATGACCATTTTCTTAATTGTTTTGGGTTTGTTTTTTTAGGTCCTTTTTTTCTCTTGAGTTTTCCACTGAGAGAAATTCCTTTATCATTTATTGTAGAGCTGGTTTGGTGGTGCTGAATTCTCTTAGCTTTTGCATGTCTGTAAAGCTTTTGATTTCTCCATCAAATCTGAATGAGATCCTTGCTGGGCAGCGTAATCTTGGTTGTCGGTTCTTCCTTTTCATCATTTTAAGTATATCATGCCATTGCCTTCTGGCTTGTAGAGTTTCTGCTGAGAAATCCGCTGTTAACTTTATGGGAGTTCCCTTGTATATTATTTGTCATTTTTCCCTTGCTGCTTTCAATAATTTTTCTTTTGTCTTTAATTTTTGACAGTTTGATTACTGTGTGTCTCGGTGGGTTTCTCCTTGGGTTTATCCTGTATGGGACTCTCTGCACTTCCTGGTTTGGGTGGCTGTTTCCTTTCCCATGTTAGGGAGGTTTTCAACTATAATCTCTTCACATATTTTCTCTGGTCCTTTGCCTCTCTCTTCTCGTTCTGGGATCCCTGTAATGCGAATGTTGTTGCGTTTAATGTAGTCCCAGAGGTCTCAGGCTGTCTTCATTTCTTTTCATTCTTTTTTCTTTATTCTCTTCCGCAGCAGTGAATTCCACCATTTTGTCTTCCAGGTCACTTATCCGTTCTTCTGTCTCAGTTATTCTGCTATTGATTCCTTCTAGTGTATTTTTCATTTTAGTTATTGTATTGTTCATCCTTGTTTGTTTGTTCTTTAATTCTTCTAGGTCTTTGTTAAACATTTCTTGCATCTTCTCAGTCTTTGCCTCCATTCTTTTTCTGAGGTCCTGGCTCATCTTCATTATCATTATTCTGAATTCTTTTTCTGGAAGATTGCCTGTCTCCACTGCATTTAGTTGTTTTTCTGGGGTTTTATCTTGTTCCTTCATCTGGTACATAGCCCTCTGTCTGTTCATCTTGTCTATCTTTCTGTGAATGTGGTTTTTGTTCCACAGGCTGCAGGATTGTAGTTCTTCTTGCTTCTGCTGTCCACCCTCTGGTGAATGAGGCTATCTAAGAGGCTTGTGTAATTTCCTGATGGGAGGGACTGGTGCTGAGTAGAGCTGACTGTTGCTCTGGTAGGCAGATCTTAGTAAAACTTTAATCCGCTTGTCTGCTGATGGGTGGGGCTGGGTTCTCTCCCTGTTGGTTGTTTGGCCTAAGGCAACCCAACACTGGAGCCTACCCAGCTTTGGTGGGGCTAATGGTGGACGCTGGGAAGGCTTATGCCAAGGAGCACTTCCCAGAACTTCTGCTGCCAGTGTCCTTGTCCCCATGTTGAGCCACAGCCACCCCCCCGCCTCTGCAGGAGACCCTCCAACACTAGCAGGTAGGCCTATTTCAGTCTCCCCTGAGGTCACTGCTCTGTCTCCTGGGTCCTGATGCGCACACTACTTTGTGTGCCTTCCAAGAGTGGCGTCTGTGTTTCCCCCAGTCCTGTCGAAGGCCTGCAATGAAATCCCACTAGACTTGAAATTCTGATTCTCTAGGAATTCCTCCTCCCATTGCCAGACCCCCGGGTTGGGAAGCCTGACATGGGGCTCAGAACCTTCACTCCAGCGGGTGGACTTCTGTGGTATAAGTGCTCTCCAGTCTGTGAGTCCCCCACCCAGCAGTTATGGGATTTGATTGTACTGTGATTGCACCCCTCCTACCATCTCACTGCGGCTTCTCCTTTGTCTTTGGATGTGGGGTATCTTTTTTGGTGAGTTCCAGTGTCTTCCTGTCGATGACTGTCCAGCCGCTAGTTGTGATTCTGGTGTTCTCGCAAGAGGGAGTGAGAGCATGTCCTTCTACTCTGCCAGCTTGTTTCCTCTCCCATTCACCCTTTTCTTCCACTACCTTTTGCCATTTTTCAGGCAACTTCATTATTCAGTTTTCCCAAAACTTTTTATCTTTTTGACAAAGAACTATTCCAGGTGCCTTTTACAGTCTTGTAGGGAATTGAAATTTTTTCCATTAAGAGAATTTTGTTAAGACCCAAATAAATGGAAATCTGAAGGTGAATATGGAGGATGAATCAGAACTTTCTAACCAAGCTGTGACCGTTTTTGCGTGGTCATCAAAGAAGCATGTGGTCTTGTGTTATCGTGATGGAAGATTATGTATGTTTTGTTGGCTAATTCTGGGTGCGCTTTTTTTTGAGTGCCACTTTTAGTTGGTCTGATTGGGAGCAGTACTTGTTGCAATTAATCGTTTGGTTTTCTGGAAGGAGCTCACATTAGAGGACTCCCTTCCAATCCTACCATATACACAACATCACCTTCTTTGGATGAAGACCGACCTTTGGTGTGGTTGGTGGTGGTTCATTTCGCTTGCCCCACCATCTCTTCCATTCCACATTATTGTACAGTACCCACTTTTCATCACCCGTCACAATTTGTTTTAAAATCGGAACATTTTTATTACGTTTAAGTAGAGAATTGCATGTGGAAATATGGGCAAGAAGGTTTTTTTCACTTAACTTATGTGGAACCCAAACATCAAAGCAATTAACATAACCAACCTGGTGCAAATTATTTTCGGTGCTTGATTTGGATATTTTGAGTATGCCAGCTATCTCCCATGTGGTATAACATTGATTGTTCTCAGTTAGTGTCTAGATTTGGTTGCTATCAACTTCAGCTGGTCTACCCAACCATGAAGCATCATGTATCAAGAAATCTCCAGCATGAAACTTTGGAAATGACTTTTGACATATTCGATCAATTACAGTACCTTTTCCGTACACTGTACAAATCTTTTTTTTTTGCATTTCAGTTGTGTTTTTACCTTCCTTGAAAGAATAAAGCATAATATGCTGAAAATGTTGCTTTTTTTCCTTCCTTCTTCAATATTAAAATAGCTACACAAAAATTCATCAATTTTGATAAGTCTTTTTTTAAACGCACGCTGATATGACAGCTGTCGCATGAAATCTAACAAAATTGCTTTGAATGAAGTTAAAGACAACTAAGTGCTACTAGAGCCATCCTATGGAAAAAACTGAATGAACCTTTAGCCAACCCAATACTTCCTAATCCTTTGGTTAAGCATTCATGATCAAGTCTGTGGACTGATTCTGTATTCCTTCTTGTTTCTCATGCCATCTAAAAGACCCATGTCTTATGGGTCTCTCTTTGAAAACTCTGATAGATATCTCTAGAGATGACCTATGCAGTCTCTGTACCCTGAACTTTTTCCTCTTTTAGATTTCTTTTTTAAAAAAATTAATTAATTAATTTGGCCATGTCTGGTCTTAGTTGCGGCACGTGGGCTTCTCTCTAGTTGTGGCGCACCGGCTCTAGAGTGCATGGGCTTAGTTGCATGTAGAATCTTAGTTCCCTGACCAGGGATCGAACCCATGTCTGCTGCATTGGAAGGCGGATTCTTAACCACTGGACTTCCACTGGAGGGAAGTCCCTCTTCTAGATTTCTTGCCTGCTTTTACCAGCTTAATATTCCTACAGAATGGCTTTGAGATGTCAGATATGTCATACATACCAGTCTTTAATGAATCTCCATCAATAACCAGATAAAGAATAATTCCATAGGTGATATTCAAAGCCTTCTGCATTTGAACCTTACTTCTTATTCTAGCTTATCTTTCATTATTCTTAAAAAGTATTATTATAATGTAATATATAACGTAATGTAATGTATCATGTAATGTAAAATGTTTATAATAGTGCCTGGCATGTAATAGACACTCAACACATCAGCTGCATTGTTCCATTACACACACTCCAATCACTTTCCAATCAGAGTGACAACTTATTATTTATACATATACATATTTATATATACAAATTGCTTTCACCTGTATTTCCCCATGTATTCAAGTAATTTTTCAAGCCATCATCTTTACCAATTGAAATCTTATCCAACCTCCAAAGCCTGCCTGATGAACTTCCTTCTCTGTGCATTATAATCTTAGACTTTCAGAAATCTTAATTCAGCAGAAGAGCTCAATAATGGTAAATTCTTGCAGAGCACTGTGTGAAGGCCTTGGGACCCCCAAGATCACAATTATGTGGTAGAAATTGACATGTGAGCAGAAAGTTACTACACAGTGTGTGATGGTAAATTTTATGTGTCAGTTTGGGCTAAGGGATGCCCAGATAGCTGGTAAAACATTATTTCAGGTTGTGACTGTAAGGATATCTCTAGAAGAGATTAGCATTTGAATCAGTGTATGGAGTAAAGAAGATCACCCTCACCAATGCAGGTGGACGTCCATCATCTAATCCAGTGAGGCCCTGAATAGAACAAAAAGGCAGTAGAAAGGTAAATTCACTCTCTCTGCTTCAGCTGAGACATCCATCTTCTCCTGCACTCAGACATTGGTGCTTCTGGTTCTTGGGCTTTTGAACTCAGACCAAGAATTCAACCATCAGCTTTCCCAATTCTCTGGCCATCAGACTCGGACCAAATGATACCACCAGATTTCCCAGTTCTCCAGGTTGCAGACAGCAAATCATGGGACTTCTTGGATTCCATAACTGCACCAGCCAATTCCTATAAGGTCACCTCTTATAGGTCTCTCAGTGTATTTCATCACTTCTTTTTCTCTGGAGAACCATGACTATACAGGGAAGCAGAGGGTTAGGTGTGAAATGATATATGTGATTTCAAGGTAAAATTTTTTAAATAGAAAGGAGTGATTCACAAATTGCATTCACAAGTATTTATTGAATGCTTACTACATGACATGTCCTGTACCAAGACCTGCATTGTGAGTAAAAGTAGACCTGGTACTGTTCTCACAGGAATTTACCACCTGTAGAAGGATACAGACATTAATCAATTAATCTCACATATAAGAAAAAAACTAAGATTCAGGCAGATGCAATGAAGGAAGGTACGTGGTTCTATGAGAGGGTCAGATAGAAGGATCTGACTAGGGTGGTGGGTGGACATGAAGGGAAATGGATGGATCAGAGATACCGTTTAGAGAGATAGGCAGCAAGAGAGTAGATATGGCTTCCCCATCCTTTCCATCTCCTAATCAGAGTTCTGAAGGAGGAATCGGGGTTCAGCAAGTAGGTGTGTGGAAAGAAGGGATTTCAAATTAAGGAAGTACAGTATTCTTGAGTCAGGAAGTGTAAGTTATTTAGTACGGCCAAGGTACTGGGAAGTGGTAAAAAGTGAGGCAGGAGAGGTAGGTAAGAATGACCAGATAATGAAGGATCTTGTGTGTTATTCTAAGGAGATCGGACTCATCATGAGGGTAGTAGGGAAACATTGAAGAACTTTACACAGTGGAGCTACATGACCATTGTGTGGAAAATGGTTATAGGAGGGATAGTGTGGAGAAATGAAACAAGTCTGGAAAAAGGGAGACCACTTAGATGATTACTACAAAATCCCAGGAGGGAGATGTTGAAGACCTGCTTGGAATCTTGGGCATTGAAATCTCAGTGTGTTACCCTCATTAAGCATTGTTAAAATGAGGGAATGTTTCTGGGCTCATACTCTTTCTAGGTCTGGCTCTTGGGATCTGGGTTTTTAGATAGGTTCCATCCAGGCACGAGTTTCTATGATTATTTAAGTTTAGATTTTTCAAAAGCAAATCTCAGAAAATATTTAAATGCAAGCTGATTATTTGGAAGGTGATCTTAGGAAACGTTGTTAGGCAAGTAAAACAGTGAAGGAAATACACCCAATAAAGAACATATTAGAGATGAGATGACTGCTGTGGGCAAATGGGATTCAACCCCTCTAGGGTTTCTGGGAGACGGTATAGACCAGGCACCTCAGAATTATTCCATCTTAGGGTAAGGCAGCTTGTGTGTTTATTCAAAATTCTGTTATTACTTGAGGGATGGCACATCGGGACTGTCCCATTGCAAGAAGAGTGGTCTCCTACGTGCTGAGATAGCCATCAGGCAGTGGAAGTCAATGGTATTTCTGTAGGCTTCCTTCTAGATCTGTGGTCTCAAGTGAATGAAGTCTTTGAAGTGTCCTGAGAAATTCCAGGTGCATTATAGGGATCTTCTGGGTATCACAAGAGATTTTTCTGTTTACATGTCTGGCAGTCTACCCTGTGGACTCTACTGCAGTACTCTAAACAAGGCATAACTATGGCTCATTGTAGCTTCTATAGCGTACAATTGGCCGGCAGGCCAATTTTTGTGCACCATGAAACTTTGTAAAAAGAAGTTCCATTTGAATTGGTCCTAGGAATTGTCATCACTGGTTTCAAAGAAGGTGCGTTTATTTAATATTCTATATCTTTGTATTGTTTCCAGTTCATCCTCTGGCCTGAGATGGATTTGACTCAATTCATTTATTTTTATATTTTGCTTTGTAAAGAAGGAGGTGGTAAGGAGAGAAGAATTCCAATGTCATTTTTATTGACAAGAAACTTAGTGACCATTGAACTCTACAGACTTCTGTAAAGGATGATTCTGCATGTGTATAGCTTTATCTTTTCACTGTCATTTTGATATTTCCAAGAAGAGATGGATGAAATGAGATGACTATGGCTAATTTGCATTTAAAAGGACTTTCTTAGAGTGGCAGCTCAGCCCAAGAAGATTGCAAGTTCAACATAAAAGGTCAGAAATATTTGTCCACCAACCAAGATAGTGTAGCTAAGGAGTGCTGGGATTGTTCCCGCTGCCCTGGGAAGTCTTGATTTAGGAATGCATTCTTCTTCTTCTTCTTTTTTAAAGAAAAGTTGTGACCAAATTTTTGTGTCCTGGCAGGAGAAAAGAATAAGACTTGACCTCCTTTTGTTGTAACAGTTGTCTGCAACTGCCTTGTTCCATTGTCTCAACGTGTGTCATCTGTCAATCGTCAACTCTCCTTCCAGGACAGAGCTGCATTCTCGTTGTGTTATCACTTTGCTATGTGGTGTCCTTTCTCATCTGGTTTTGGAATTTAAAGGAAAAAAAAAAGACCATGAAAAATGTGTAAGTTGGATGCTATTCATTCACTTATTTATAAATAAATGGAAGCTGACAGGCATCTCTTCAGAAAATGTTTACTATATGGACAAGTGTTGATGACATGGTCTGAAAGACACAGTCTGGTGCCATCGGGACCAGCTGCTCCTTCAGTAGTTATCATTGTGCAGCCTCGCTTTCGTTTTGGTTTGGCACATGCATTTTCAGCCTGCCTTACATTGTGTCTCCAGGATACTCTATCTCTGGCACTGTCTGCCAGAGACAATAGATGGGCCTTTATACTAGGCTTGAGAGCTTGGTCTTTGTCTGCTCTTGATCTTTGGTAATACTGCTGCTTGCATAATGGACCTTGCCTGATGCCAATGGATGCATCTGCTCTTGGCCCAGTAACTTCGCTTCATGGAAATGGCACTTGATTTTCTGTTCTTCATGCTGCCGTGCTGACATTTGCTAAACTGGACAAATGTTTTTGTTTCCAGTGGAGAAGAATCACTGCTCATTGCTTAGCTAGGGCAGCAGTGGATAGATCTCAGACTGGCTTAATTCATAGATCCTGAATGATTCCTCCACAACTACTCCAAGGGTTACCATCTGGGAGGCTGTTGGGGAATTGGTAGTTGGGTTCCTTGGGAATCTGCTGCTCCCTGTATGAACTTTAGATTGCACAGGCCTGTTACACAGTTACAACAGAGGACTTAAATCCTTGTCTATCCACCAATCAATAAATCAGTTGATTAACCAACAAGCATATATTTAACAGCTGCTTGAATGCGGGGCACTGTGTTGGGCTCTGAGAATACAGAGGGGAATTGGTTACAATCCTTGCTTTAGAGGTTTACAGTTGGATTAAGAAAAATCGTAATGTACACAAATTATACACAGACACATACACATAAGGTACTGTTAAATGTATTCAGAGGAGGAATTTTAGAAAGTGAGAGATCACCGTGAGCTGAAATGCCTTGGGAAGACATCCTTGGGAGAAATGAATTTTAAACCTAATATGAAAGACTAACTGATATGGTGAGGTTGAGGGTTGAGTGAACCCAGATGGATAAAAATACACAGTCATAAACAGAGCTATTCTTGGATGTACAGTGGTTGTTTTAGAGATGAAAACACCCTATGCCTTTGAACATCATATTTTTAATCCACAGGTTGTGCCATGTCATTTGTGTTTATTTGCTATACTCTCCAGAAACCTTAATAAACTGAGGGGAAAGGAGAGAGGACTGACATTTATTAACCACCTTTGTTTGCCAAGCACTGTGCTATCTGCTTTACATACGTTATCTTACTGAATTCTTCTGTAGTCCTGTGAGCCATGCATTACTGCTCCTATTTATAGATGACAAAACTGAGGCAGAGAGAGGCTAAATTACTTGCCCAGGTCTCATGGTTATGAAGTGACAGCCCTCTACATAATTTACACACAGCCAGTAACTTATGTGATTTTTAAGGTAGTCAAGAGAGTAGGGAAGTTCAGCATCAATGCTGTTTCTAAAAAAATATTTGAAATGCTGCTTGTTAGATTAATACATTGTCAGCAATTACAAAAATGGATTAAAATGAAAAAAAAATAACAGAGACTTCTTTGGTGGTGCAGTGGCTAAGAATCTGCCTGCCAACGTGGGGGACATGGGTTCAAGATCTGGTCCGGGAAGATCCCACATGCCGTGGAGCAACTAAGCCTGTGCGCCACTACTACTGAGCTTGCGCTCTAGAGCCTGTGAGCCACAACTACTGAGCCCACGTGCCACAACTGCTGAGCCTGCATGCCACAACTACTGAAGCCCATGCGCCTAGAGGCCGTGCTCTGCAACAGAGAGAAGCCACCTCAATAAGAAGCCCATGCACCACAACGAAGAGTAGCCCCCACTTGCAACTAGAGAAAGCCCGCGTGCAGCAATGAAGACCCAACGCAGCCAAAAATAAATAAATTTATATATATATAAAAAATAGCAAAAAGAAATAAACTAAAACAGTTGATGAGAATACTTTTGGGACACAAATGTCATACAGTATGTCACATGGCACAGGTAGAACAAGATGTGTGTATGTGTGTGGTGTTGCGGGCTATATTCCTTTGAATTTGGTGCACTCTGCACATTTTAGGTACTCACAAACGGTCAATATCTGATATATTAGAATTTTGTTACAAAATGATGAACAGTTCCACTCGGACTCTCAAGGTGACAGATGTTCTATAGCTAAAATATTGCTTTGGAAAAATCAAAATAGACCCACTGCACCTAAAATAATCAGCCAAAAATATGAGGGAAAAAAATAGAAAATGGAGACCTGTGGCAAGGCTCAATTGTATTTGGGCAATTGTTCTCAAAATCTTCTCTGTGGGTCATACTCTGGCCTGGACCATCTGTCTACCATGGGCTTCCTCCTGGGCCTTTCACACTCTTGGCTTCCCAGCCCCTGCTATCTTATGTGAATGGAGGAGCAGAGGCTCTTGCATGCCAGCCCCCAGGGCAGTGGCTCAAGGGGCAGCAGACTAGGGAATGTAATGATGTTACTTGTGCAAGCAGTTGCTTGCAGACTGTAACTTTGCCCTGTGTCCTTTAGCTATTCTTGGTGAATTTCCAGAGGGATAGTCTCTTACAGTAAAGCCCCACTCCCTCCATGACCCCCGGCTGGAAACATCATCTGGCCTCTGTGTGCTCTGCTCTTGCATTGGGCTCATATAGGGACCAAAGTGAGTAACCTGAGGCCTACAACCCAGGCTAGGGAGAAGATGACTTCATCTCATCTGGGCCATTCTCTCAAGAATTTGTCCCTTTGGATTTTGCTGAAAAGCAGCTCAATGTAAATGCCTCTCTCACCAGGACCACCTGCCTCTATAATCTATTGCAGGCTGTATTTTGCTGCAAGAAATGGTGAGACTTTTCTTTGAAAACTTTTTCATTGTGACCTATGACACACAGAAAAGTGCACCACACAAATTTATACCAATGAATTATAAAGTGATTGCTCATGTAATCACTACTTGGGCAAGGACTAGAACATTGCTAGCACCTCAGAAGCTTGCTGAGTGTTCCTTTCCAACACAGCCATGTCTTTTTTCTCAAGATAACCCTTTTTCTGACCTGGTTGGTAATCATTTCCGTGTGTGTGTGTGTGTGTGTGTGTGTGTGTGTGTGTGTGTATTTTGATCGTTTTATCAATATAAACTGTAGTCTGGAGACTGGCCGACTTTTTAAGCCTTTGACCTTCTTCAGCTTAACAAGGAGAGACTCCATAATCCAGTCTGGGATGCTGCATGGAGGGAGACTTTGGTCTCAGACAAGGTTGGGGGCAAACTCCTGCTTTGCCATTTCCTAGCTGTATGGCTTCAGCAGGTCACGAATATCCTCTAAAGTTGAGTTTCTTTATTTATGCAATTGAGATGACAAACTCTACAAACATGGCTATTGTACCAGAAGCAAGGTAACACAGGAAGCTACCTAACGTGTTGTCAGAGACTTGGTTGCCCTCAGGAGCCCTTCTTTCTCAAGAAGAATGATGAGAGGTGCCTTCTGATGACACATATGAAGTCTTCCTTTGCTGCTCCTGACCCCAGTAAAGCTTCTACCTTCCGTCTCCTGCCCCAGACAAGGCTCTCTGAGTTGTGCATTGTGGTCATTCACCAGTCATTCATTCATTCAGTGCACTGGGGTGGGTGTGTAGAGGTATACAGTACCTGACAAATAATAGTCATGGAATAATGTTGGCTGAGTGAATGAATAAGTGAATGAGTCACTTACCCTGTCCCCTTTCTGAGACTTTATCATCTAGTAGAAGCAGTAAGACGTGTACAAAAATAATGAGGAAAGCATATATGAAGAGGCTGTATGAAGTATCGGTTAAGAGTGCCAGCCCAGGGCTTCCCTGGTGGCGCAGTGGTTGAGAGTCTGACTGCTAATGCAGGGGACACGGGTTCGAGCCCTGGTCTGGGAAGATCCCACATGCCATGGAGCAACTGGGCCCGTGAGCCACAACTACTGAGCCTGCGTGTCTGGAGCCTGTGCTCCGCAACGGGAGAGGCCGCAATAGTGAGAGTCCCTTGCACCGCAATGAAGAGTGGCCCCCACTTGCCACAACTAGAGGAAGCCCTCGCACAGAAACGAAGACCCAACACAGCAAAAATAAATAAATAAGAGTGCCAGCCCAACTGCTCCACTTACTAACTGGGAACTGGGATAGTTTATTTAACAGTCTGTGTTTAGTTTCTCCATCTGTAAAATGGAGCTAACAACAGTAACTCCCTCAGAGACTTGTTGTGAGGCAGAAATGAGAAAAACAGGTCAACTGCTTATAGAAGAGAATGACACATTGTAAGTCTTAATTAAATGTGATTGTTGTTATTGTTATCATTATGAAAAGGTGACAAAATGCTAGAAGAATTCGCAGAAAGGATGTGGTAGGAGACAATACCTGAGGGGAATTTTTAGAAAGTTTTCAGAACTTATTTGCGCTGAGCTTTGAACCTATGTAGGATTTAGATTTACTTCTTTTCCATCTTGGGGCACTCAAAAGTGCTGCTCTCTCATCTGAGTTGTCTTTTCTCCACCTTCCGTGTCTGTAACCCCTGCCTGTCACTCAATGTCATTTGCTCAAAGAAGACTTTCCCCTATCTGCCTGACAAGGTTAAGATACTTGGTCATAAGACATGTAAAGCACTGCAGGCTTGGTTGGTTTTTAGAGCACTGATTGCAGTTTGGATTTATAAATTTATTCCTGTAGTTATTTATTTAATTTCTAATTCCCCCACTAGATTGTAAGATTCTTGAGGGAAGTATAAGTGCCTTTGTTTTCCCCATTGCTTCATTCCCAGTGCCTGTAAACACAGTAGTAGACCCCAATAAATACTGCCTGGAGTAGATCCTAATAAATACTTACTGAATGATTTCATTTATATAAATAGAAGTCGGGGAAGTCATTTTTGGAAGAGGGACAAATAAACAGAATGAAGAAATAAAAAAAGAATCATAGATGTGGTTTGTTTAATCTGAAATTCATCTAAGTAATGTACTCTAAGAAAGAGAATGCTCCCTTTCAGATAATACACACGGACGTTACAATTTCACAGAGACCCTGCCTCTACTACTGTTTTGTAACCAACAAGAAAGTCTTGGTGGGAATAGGGGAGGTAAAGGTAGGTGGACAGAGGAAGTAGAGCAGACCAGGGAGTGGCCATCTGAGACCAAGTAAGTTGGTCCCTGTAAATCCTACTTTTGCTGAGGACGACCCAAATAAAGGGCAGTGTGGTGGTTTAAGAATTGAAACGTGAGTGATGTCTTGGAGAGGCAGAGAGCCCAGTGACTGGGACCCTGGACCTGGGAGTCAAATGCTCTGCTCTAAGCCAGTCTGGCCTTGGTGCTATCCACAAGGACCTGGGGTCGTTGTAAGGATAAATAACACACATAAGTTACTTAGCCCAGTGCCCAGCATTATGGTATCTGCCTAGTAGTTTCTAGCCATGATTACTGTTTCCAGATTTCCCCTATTCTGTGATGCGTATTCCTCTATTTCATTTTAATGTGTCTAAACTCGGAACCAGACTTACAATCTAAGTGTACTTTTATTATAATGGTTCCTTTTTACTTAATAATGCTATCATTATATTGAAGGTGAATTCTAGAATCAGTAGTGTCTTAGAATTGACATATAATTTTATTATTATATTTTTCCTCAGAAAAATGGTTCTTATAGAGTTGCATCTTAATTTGAGAGAAAAAAAGAGAAATGTTAAAAGTTGTCACAGAGAAGTGTTATAAATGTTTCTAGGTATATAAAAGGAGACGATCTTGGGGAAGCTTTCCAGAAACTAGTAGATTATGGGAATGGGCAGCTTTTGTTTCTCTCCAAAGTCACTTGTGTAATACTTTTTTAAGAAACATGAGACATTTACTTAACTAGTGAAGGACCCCACAAGATAAAATTCTATTTATAAACACTCCTCTGCAAGAAGTTCAAAGTGCTTGGCAGATAGTTTGTAATAAACTCTTACAAAATGCATGTGCAATGAGGCCTAGGGTGGAGAAAAATAGGAATGCAGGACTCATTTGTACTTTTCTGTTTTAGAACACATTTAAGTAACTTCCCAAAGGCCAGAAAATCAGGGACAAGGCTGGGAAGAAACTGAGTTTTCTAATGCCAAACTTATTTGTTTGCTGAATACAATTACCATTTCATCAAGTATTTTTGTGCTTTTTCTCCCCTTCATTCTACTTATTTGGATAAATTTTCAATTTTTGATTTAGAAAAATTCAGATTTATTAACTAGCCAGGTGAGCTACAACTGTGATTGGCAATTTGCTTATCTAATGACTTAAGTTAAAACCTAAACTTCAGAAAGTAACATAAATGTCAGCAATTACTATTAAAAACCTATCTCATAACCCTGAAAGTTGGTTACTGAATGTGTGTATCTTTAGATATAATCTTTAGGCCAGTATTTTCAAAGTGTCTATGCTAACTGATGTTATAAATACAGGATAAATATAGTTAGAAATTAGGATTCCATGTGTGTTGGGTTGTTTAAACAGTGGGGATTTCCTTTGAAATATTTGAAATTAACATTATACATCATTTTCACTACCAAACTGGCAAAGGCTAAGTCACACAGTGTTGATCAAAGGAAGGCTCAACCATATTCTCTTGTAGAAGCTGTGGGTATAGAAATAGTTGCAGCCTTTCTGGAAGGTAATTTGGCAATATGCATAAAATTGCAAAGGTGATACGTCTCTGACCCAGTAATACCACTTCTAGGAAACTCTCCTAAGTAACTAATTATGAATGTACAAGTTATAGCTAAGGATGATCATCACAGCATTGTTTACAATAGCAAAACAATTAGAAATAGCCTACGTGTCAAATATAATATATTGATTAAGAAAGTTATGGTACAATCATGTAATGGAATTCTGTATTGCCATTAAAAATGTTACCATTCTATGCTATATTGGTTGATGTAAAAGATACCACCGGAAAGAGCAGGTTACAAAATAGTGCTCGGAATGATCATGAGGATATGTCTGTGTGTATGGACACACATACATGCATAGAAAATATCTGTTAGCGTATACAACAAAAGTTAACAATCATTATTTCTGGGTAGTGGGTGATTTATATTTCCTCTTTTTCCTTATGTAGGTTTTCTAAATTTTTCTTCTGTGAACAAATATTACAATTAGAATTTTTAAAAATGTAACTTGTAATTTTTAAAATATTAAAAAAATTTACGATATTATTTACAAGAATGGTGAGGGCAGATAGGTGTGTGCACAGTCAGTACCAGTATTGGATTGTTTGTCCCAGTAAGGAAGGGGCCTGCAAATGGGAGACAGCACCTAAGACCAGAGTTTGAGAATTTTATAACATCTCCTGGGGAGCCCTCAGGGATTTTAATAAACCACAGAGACCAAGTTACATGCCCTACTGTGTGGCAGGACTGAGGACAGTATCTCTTCTCTCAGTATTTTTCTTTGTATCTATATCCAAAAAAATAAAACACTTCATTTCCAAGAAAACTCTTCAAATCTTTGGAAGGTTCAGGTGATCTTGCAAATCACCTTCTGTTAGTTCTGCTTGTCTTCCTCTCATTAGCCAGAGTGTGTGACTTTACTGAAAGATTCATTTTTGGCTCCTTTTTTTGGAGAAAGTCATTCCCTGTGCCCCATCGATTCGTTCTAATTCCTTCTCTTTTGGCCACAGTGTTATCAAATTCATGACTTTCTTTTTTTTTTTTTTTGCGGTACGTGGGCCTCTCACTGTTGTGGCCTCTCCCGTTGTGGAGCACAGGCTCTGGATGCGCAGGCTCAGCGGCCATGGCTCATGGGCCCAGCCGCTCCGCGGCATGTGGGATCTTCCCGGACCGGGGCACGAACCCGTGTTCCCTGCATCGGCAGGGGGGCTCTCAACCACTGCGCCACCAGGGAAGCCCCATGACTTTCTTTAGTGT
This sequence comes from Neophocaena asiaeorientalis asiaeorientalis, assembly GCF_003031525.2. Taxonomy (NCBI): domain Eukaryota; kingdom Metazoa; phylum Chordata; class Mammalia; order Artiodactyla; family Phocoenidae; genus Neophocaena; species Neophocaena asiaeorientalis. Next base: position 4,310,625 of record NW_020174057.1, read on the forward strand.
TCCACAAAGGTGTCCTGGTATTTTTCCTCCCTCCTTCCCTCCTTTTCCTTCCCTTCTTCCCTCCTTCCATCTTTTCCTTTCTCCTCCCCTCCCAATAGAAGCAAGAATATCCCTCCTTATGCAAATCCACCCATTCTGTATCTCTGGAAAGCTCTGACTAAGGGCTTGGACAACCATCTTCCTTCATTGATTCCTCATTTATATTTTTGGTGTTTGAAGACTTGAACACTCTCTTCCCAGGACTTCAACTGAGGATCATGCTATCCCCACACTTCCCACCACAAACTAGTGACAGTTTGCAAAGGTGTATCCATTTTTTGGTTGTTACCAAGACTGTACGATAGTCTTAACATTTAATGAAAACAGTCAGGAATGTTAAAAATCCTGCAACCTATGGGGCAGTTCTGCTCAACAAAGAATTGTTCTGCACCCTTGTTGAGAAACTGCAGAGTGCCCAGGGTCAAAAAGTAAGTGAGCCAAATGCAGTCATCAAGTCCAAAGGGCAAGGGAATGATGGAAAAGAGATGACAAAACCAGAGGGGGCAGCCAGGCAGTCCTGGGGCTGGTGCCAGCCAGACTGAAGGGATGGCAGTGAGAGTGGCTGCTGTGCCCACAGCTGGTGGTCCTTGGTGTCCACTCTGTAGGGCACAGTGAGTCTGGGCCACTTTCAAAGTTCAGGGCAAAGAAGAAACCGACGTGGATGTCATGGGAACCCAGGAAGAAAGAGACTGTGTGGCATTAGGTTCATTGTTCATTTATTTATTCCAGTAAACAGGTAGCGAGCATGTAATTTTCTGGTTGGTGCTGTAGTGAGCAGGAAAAGAACCCAAATACATCAGATAATTTGTGTGTTCTGAATGCTAAGAAGTCAATGCTAAGAAGTTGGTGCAGTAATGATTTGCCATATTCTAATTTTGGCTGCCCTACATTTGAACCTTATCCTATGTAGGAATTCTTTACCTTTTAAGTCTTGCTGGGCCAGAAGCCATCTCTCATGTGAGAAGTTGAAAATGCTAGATATCTACTTTCCCACTTCCCCTGCAGACAGGCCTGGAGAGCTGTCCTGGATTTTAAACTGGGAAGTTGTTACCAAAGAGCGGAGGGAGAGGGAAGAAGTGTTTTCCCTGATGAATGCTGGGGGCTATTTGGGGCCTCGGTTTCTAGCCACAAAGATCTAGAATTTGGATCTTCAGGCTTTCTGGTGATTCAGGGAACTACTCAACATCCTTTGAATACATTCCTTTCTTGCTTAAATCAGCCACAATTCGTTTCTTTGGTAGGTAGATACCATTACCTACTATGTACCAGTTGCTGGGGAAACAGATAAATCAGACAATGGTACTGTGTTCCTAGGATGACAAACAGGTACTGGGTCAGGCTCAGGGAGTGCTGCCATGTGGGCAGAACCAAGAACCACAGAAGCTCAGAATAGGAAGTGATGATAACCTGTATTGGGCTCAATTTTTAGGGGAGGCTAAGAGCCAAGGAGGCTAGTGTGAGACAGTAAAAATAAATAAGATGACGGGTGAAACTTATGGACATTCTGTTACAAAGCGGTACAGAAATGAGTCACAAGATGTGCCAGATCAGCTTGACTTTCAAAGGCAAATGCTGGAAACAGTGATTGCAGTGGGACAGCGACTAGGGAATGCTGGTTTCCTGGCCCGCCTTCCAGGGAAGCGCTATCTGTCGCCTCAGATTTCTCCCCGCTTTTCTGTGAACATAGAGGATGAAAAGCTGTACGTGGCAGTCAAATTTTTGGCCCAGTTTATCTATAAATTTCCAAAGATTGTGCTGTTTCTTCCGTTGTAAGTTTGAAATCCTGTGATTCACAGTGTCCAATCCAGCCTGCTGTGGTCTGTACTATCTTGTGTAAATTCAATAGAATTTTATTTAATTCTATTAGATAAAATTTAATAGGTGGGGAGGTTGGGGGTGAGGCGTGAGTTCAGCGCTCTGATTCCCTTTTGTTACCTAACCGTCATTCATTGGGCATCTCTTCCATGCCAGACTCTTTCCCACATATTATCTTCAATCTTCAAAACAATGCTCCAAGCAGGTGTTATGAGGTTAGTTTTACAGGCGAGGACTTGTTCTAAGGACTTGTCCAAGATCACAGAGCTGGTTGGTGACAAAAACTCTGAATACAGGTGCGTCTGGCTCCAATCTTCCCTGCTTTCCATGACACACACCATGTGTCTCCTTCCCAGTTATTCTAAATCAAGGATCATGTGTCCTTCCCTGGGAATAATATGTTCACTGATCCATCTTAAGTTCATAACTCATTCCTGGCAGGTGTGCCTGAGATATGTATCAAGCATTCTTAAGGGGTGGATTAATATCAGTTACATAATCTGGAAAGGTCAATGGTGAATAAGTCTTTCTGACTTCAGAAAAAAAGTGGATGATCAAGACACTGGGTTGTAAGAACTCTTCCAGGCCTGATTTCTCTGAATGCTGATTAGCTTGGTTGGTAGGATAGTGCTGTTGCTGGGGGGTAGGGGTCGGGGTGTTGCTCTGAGGCCGAAGGCACAGCAGTGGGCCTGTTAGCTCAGACTTGCCAGACGCTCGCCACTGTACCAGGGGGATATGGGCCACCTAGTGTGAGTAGACTGACTGTTAGTGGTAATAATAACAATTAACATTTTTTGAGCACTGACTACGCGTTTGCACTGTATAACGAACGCATTATCTTTAGGCCTCTGCACAAATCTAGGAGGTTCCACTTTTTAAATGAGGAAACAAACTCATGGAGATTTAGCAACTACATCACACAGGCAGTAGGTGAGCTATCGGGTTCAAACCCAGACCTTTCTGCTTCCAAAGGCCAAACCGAAGGGATCATGTGATATTAATGGTAGATGATCAGTTCCAGGTATACCCATGAAGAATTACTTTAAAGTCATTACTTGCTTATTCAGCAACTACTTTTTAATGCCTACCTTAGGATGGGCAATAGCCTCCTGAACAAAAGAGACATGGCCCCTGCCTGTCTCATGGTGGAGGGGAAAAAAATCAAATAAGTACACAAATAAACATATAATGACAAACCATGCTATGTGCTATGATGGAAAGGCACAGAAAGATGGGAGAGGCCATCACAAGGGGACCTAACCTAATCTAGCAGATCAGGGAAGACTTTCTGGGAGCAATAGTGACTGAGTACCAGAAGGATGAGTGTAGTTAACTGCGAGGAAGGGAGGGGAAATGGGAGAAGAAAATTACTGGCAGAATGAAGGACATGTGCAAAGGCCTGAAGCAGAAGGAAAGAACTTTTAGTCTGTGGTCACTAGACACTGCTGGCCTGGAGGATAAATTTAGTTTGTAGATGTTTGTTTTGGCTCACAGACTCTTCTGGAAAATTTTGAGCCTCAAAGAGGAAATGTTGCGTAAGTATTCTGACTTCAAGCTCCTTTTGAAAAAGTATAAGATCTGACAAACCCTTGGCCCTCAGGGCTTCATGGCGACAGTGACAATCAATGAATGTATGATCAGTTTAGGTGGGACGCACACTCTCCATTTCATCAGTCTTCCTACTCATTATTGTCTCCCCGATGCTGAAGCAAGCTTCAGTTACTACCTGTCATCGTGTTTGCACTGTTGCATTTCTTATACCGGAGAATTATTTCTTTGTATCCCAGTCCTGTTAATAAATGAAAGATAGACCAAGAGAACCATGTGCTTTTCCTCAAACTCAGCATGTACCGTATTTCTTGGTGCCTGTGGGCACTTAAATTCCTCCCACTCTTACTTTTGGAGGAAACAGAAAAAAGGCTATTAGTGTGTACCATTATTTAATGGCCTAAAATACGTTGACTTTCTTGTCAACTGCAAATCCTTAGTGAGAATAGGACATGCTTTATGCATTGTGAACCGCCCACCATGATAGGCATGAACAGCTGAATATACATTTGATTTTTAGTCAAAGGTATAAAAAATGCTGGTTCTACACTTCTAAATGTAGGACAGTACCTGTTTTTAATTGCTACTCAATTTATTAAGCATTTCTACTATATTAAGCACGATAGATCATAAGATAGCCCTTGTCCCAGAAACATATGTTACTTATTCCTTCCTTGGTCAGATAAATTAATCTTGCCATCTCCAAACCACTGTTCCTTATGTATTAGCAAGACAGCACAAATTAATTTTGAACTTTTCCTAAACATTTATAAACATGTCAAGTAATGCAGACATCTCTGGTATGGTATAAGAGTCCCAGGCTGTGATGCAAGAAACCACTTTACTTTATACAATTAACATGTTCCCACAAGACAGAGTGTAAATCACACCACACGTTCAGAGCACTAGAGAAACTCACTGGTGGAACTTGTGATGAATCATTTTGTAAAGCAGGGAATTTGAATGTAATATGCAAAATCCCTAATTATATACTTTTTGCAAGAGCAAAGCATTCTATTAAGATTTAATAAAGTACGTATGCATCATATTATGTGATATGATGCCTCAAATGTCAGTTTCCTTATATGTAACTAAAATTAGTTGATTTTTGTGTTTGCCTTGACTTGCTTTCTTTTCTTCTTTCCACGTGTTGTCAGTGTGACTAAGCCCTGTACAAATCAAGTCTTCAACTCAAACTCAACCAGCAGAGGGTACTGTTTGAGCATTTAAGTGGACTTCCCATCTTTGTCTTACCCATCCAAAGAAACAATATCTGAATAATAGCCAGGGACGATATTCAATAGGCAAGGTTCTGGCAAGATAATAGACACCAATGATCATGTTTCAGCATCATTTTACAGGAAACTCCCTTTGTTCCCTGCTGCTCACAAAGGACATTCCATGCAAAATGCACCTGTAGGTAGTGATAAATGTCTATGAAAAGTAGATGAAGAAGGGTGGTGGTTATAGAGTAGAATCTGCTTCTAAGTTTACCAAGTACTTATATTCCTTTTAGGTTTAGGGTTCTGAATCAAGATATCAGCCCCACATGTTCTCAGCTTGCTGGTGAATGTTAATGAATAATTCCTGCAGTAGTAAATGTCATAATAAAATAATCAGGCATTCCGTGCACATTGTAAATCAGTGAGCACAGATGTCTCCAAATGGAGGGGATATTTGAAGATACTTTACATCTTGCTGGGTTTGGAACACTTGACGGTTGATTAGTGCCTGTTTATCAAAATAAAGTGAGCATCTCCCCATTCTGAAGTCAAATGCAGCATTAAATATAATTAAATATATTGTAGAAGAAGACTTTGTCCCGTAATGTTTACATAAATTTGATCAATATGTGCATAATAGTGGATCACATATTTCTTAGTAAAATTTATACATTTGTATTTTTACATTAATAATTAAAAACTTTTATCAAAACAAAAATCACACATGGTAACAACAACAAAAAAGATAAAAGCACTTGCACTAAAAAGCAGTAGTTCTCTGTCTACTCCTTCTTATCTTCAGTCTCTTCTCAGATATAAATTTTAACTTTTATAGTATTTTTTCCTTTGGTTCTTTACCTCTATATCTCTAAGCAATATTGTTATACTGCTAAATCTTGGGTTATTAGTTTTAGGTATTATATGTTTTCTTCCTATGCAGATAGGTGAGAATGTAACATGATTAAGTCACTCAATACCTCCTTTAGTCATATCTCTACTTTAGATCTTTATTGGTTACCTATGCAATTTTAGATAAAATACTTATTCCTTTTGCAACTTTAAGTGAAACACTTATTCTTTTAACAAGAGACAATTTATTTTGTGTCCCCATCTTTTCAATTCTCCTCTTCAATTTCTCCCTCCCAATCTGTACCTCTTGTAATCTGTATTTCTACAGTGTCAAGGTTATTAACATTTGACTTCTCTCTCATCATCATTCTACCATCTTTGTCTATCAGTTGATTCTAAAATTGTAAACCGATAGTAGTGTTTATATTGAGGCTCAATCTTGTTTATTGCAGTATCACATAGTGTATTATACTTCTTGTACAACTTTAAATTTTTCTGGAGTTTCTAATTGCCTTTTTTTCCTTATACTACTTGCCTTTTTTGTGTTCTAATTTTTGTTTTTTTGACCATTCAGAGATTTTGTTAAATTTTTCTAGAAACTGCTTTCCTTTGAAGCTCTTCATCTTGCTATTCTTACCTGTACTTGTTATATAGGCCTGCTAATAGTGATGATCATCTTGGTGTTACTTTTGTTTCCTCATTTCTGGAACTCGAGTCCTTTGCTTTCATTGTTTACTTCTTTTTGCTGCAGTACATACTCATCAAAATTCCTAAGAGAGGATATGTGAGATGCAACTTTTCTGATTGTTTGAATGTGTGAAAATCAGCACATGCAAGTGTGATCTAAGTTCACACTTGAATAATAATTTAATTAGGTATAGAAAATGTAAAATTCCTCACAATTTCAAAGGCAGTTTTCCTTTTTCTTGATGATCAGTATTGCTGATGTGAAGTTTCATGCCAGCTTGATTCTTATTCTTTGATGATCTGCTTTGTCTTTCTGCTTTTTTTCTTCAGGAACAATCATCGATGGAGGCCTTTTTACAGCCATTGGTGGGCTATTCCAATCTGAAGTGTTAAATCTTTCTGCTATCCAAAATTCTCTTGTATTAATCAAATTAACAATTTTCTCCCTTCCATTTTTGCTACTCATTTTCCATAATTCCTAATAATTATCTATTAATTCTCCTGATTTGATCCTTTTGTCTTTTAAAATTTTATTTTCTGGGAGAATTTCTCAATTCTGTATTCTAAAATTTTTCTTTTTTCCTTTGACACTCATATTCTTTAAATCAAGGTTCCTTCTTAATCTGTTTGTTCTTTTTTCATACTATCCTGTTCTTGTCTTATGAATGCAGTGTATTCTTAAATCTTTCTAAGGATGTTAGAGTTTCTGTAAAAATTTCTATTCTTCACATTATATCTTTTTATTTTGGAATCAGTATTCCTGTTTGTTTATTTTGGTCAGAATCTCCCACATTGGGGACTTTTTCAAATGTATGGAAATCTTTGGTATTTTGTTCAGGTTTGAAAGTAAGGAAAACACCATGACTGGTTTGTGATTTACATAGTGATGAAATCAGCTGTCCCATAAGCAGAATTTGCATCTATTTCCTCTATTTTTCAGTCTCATGCGTCATTCCCTCCCCTATTGTATCTGCATTTTCAGAATTCTGAGCATCTCAATGGTTCTTCTTGGCAGCTTATTTCCATCTCTGTTACTACACCAGCTACTTCCCTTTCATTTTACTCTAAGCTCACTTCCTTATATGCCTTTCATCTGTTAGTATATCTACATCTACTTGTCATTTTCCAAAAATTTAAGTCTTCTATGAGCTAATGACTACTATATATTTTTTTATTTTTTTAATTAATTTTTTTACATCTTTATTGGAGTATAATTGCTTTACAATGGTGTGTTAGCTTCTGCTCCACAACAAAGTGAATCAGTCACACATATACATATGCTCCCATATCTCATGAATTTTGTTGAAAGTTTTCTCTGCATCAATTGAGATGGTCATTTGGTTTTTCTCCTTCCATTTGTTAATATGGTGTAACACGTTGATTAATTTGCGTATATTGAAGAATCCTTGCATTCCTGGAATAAACCCCACTTGATCAGACGTGCAGGCTCAGCGGCCATGGCTCACGGGCCAGGCCACTCCGTGGATGTGCGATCTTCCTGGACCAGGGCACGAACCCATGTCATCTGCATTGGCAGGTGGACTCTCAACCACTGCGCCACTAGGGAAGCCCTCCAGGTTTCTTTTGGTTTCTATATACATGGAATATCTTTTTCCATCTCCTTCCTTTCAGTTTGTATGTGTCTCTAGTTCTGAAGTGGGTCTCTTGTAGAAAAAAATTCATCACTTTAAATATGTCCTGCCAGTCCCTTCTGGCTTGCAGAGTTTCTGCTGAAAGATCAGCTCTTAACCTTATGGGGATTCCCTTGTGTGTTATTTGTTGTTTTTCCCTTGCTGCTTTTAATACGTTTTCTTTGTATTTAATTTTTGACAGTTTGATTAATATGTGTCTTGGCGTATTTCTCCTTGGATTTATCCTGTATGGGACTCTGTGCTTCCTGGACTTGATTAACTATTTCCTCTCCCATATTAGGGAAGTTTTCAACTATAATGTCTTCAAATATTTTCTCAGTTCCTTTGTTTTTCTCCTCTTCTGGAACCCCTATAATTCAAATGTTGGTGCGTTTAATGTTGTCCCAGAGGTCTCTGAGACTGTCCTCAGTTCTTTTCATTCTTTTTTCTTTATTCTGCTCTGCAGTAGTTATTTCCACTATTTTATCTTCCAGGTCACTTATCCGTTCTTCTGCCTCAGTTATTCTGCTATTGATCCCATCTAGAGTATTTTTAATTTCATTTATTGTGTTGTTCATCATTGCTTGTTTCATCTTTAGTTCTTCTAGGTCCTTGTTAAATGTTTCTTGCATTTTGTCTATTCTATTTCCAAGATTGTGGATTATCTTTACTATCATTATTCTGAATTCTTTTTCATGTAGACTGCCTATTTCCTCTTCAGTTGTTAGGTCTGGTGGGTTTTTATCTTGCTCCTTCATCTGCTGTGTGTTTAAAAGAAAGGAAGAAAGGAAGGAAGAAGGAAGGGAGGGAGGGAGGAAGGACAGAAGGAGGGAAGGAAAGAAAGAAAGAAAGAAGAAAATAAAATCAAGTAAGATAAAATAAAATAATTAAAATAAAAATAATTATTAAGAAATAAAAATTCGTTTAAAAAGAAAAAAAAAAAAAAAAACGGACGGATATTACCCTAGGACAAATGGTGGAAGCAAAGCTATACAGACAAAATCTCACACAGAAGCATACACATACACACTCACAAAAAGAGGAAAAGGAGGAAAAATCGTAAATCTTGCTCTCCAAGTCCACCTCCTCAGTTTGGGATGATTCGTTGTCTATTCAGGTATTCCACAGATGCAGGGTACGCCAAGGTGATTGTGGAGCTCTAATCCGCTGCTCCAGGGGCTGCTGGGAGGGATTTCCCTTTCTCTTCTTTGTTCTCACAGCTCCCGGGGCTCAGCTTTGGATTTGGCCCCGCCTCTGCGTGTAGGTCACCTGAGGGCGTCTGTTCTTTGCTCAGACAGGACGGGGTTAAAGGAGCAGCTGCTTTGGAGGCTCTGGCTCACTCAGGCCGTGGGGAGGGAGGGGTACAGAGTGTGGGGCAAGCCTGCGGCGGCAGAGGCCGGCGTGGCGTTGCACCAGCCTGAGGCGCGCCGTGTGTTCTCCCGGGGAAGTTGTCCCTGGATCCCAGGACCCTGGCAGTGGCGGGCTGCACAGGCTCCCTGGAAGGGGGGTGTGGATAGTGACCTGTGCTCGCACACAGGCTTCTTGGTGGCGGCAGCAGCAGCCTTAGCATCTCATGCCCGTTTCTGGGGTCCATTCTTTTAGCCGCGGCTCGCGGCCGTCTCTGGTGCTCCTTTAAGCAGCGCCCTTAATCCCCTCTCCTCGGGCACCAGGAAACAAAGAGGGAAGAAAAAGTCTCTTGCCTCTTCGGCAGGTCCAGACTTTTCCCCGGACTCCCTCCCGACTAGCCGTGGTGCACTAACCCCCTGCAGGCTGTGTTCACGCCGCCAACCCCAGTCCTCTCCCTGTGCTCCGTCCAAAGCCCGAGCCTCAGCTCCCAGCCCTGCCCTCCCTGGCAGGGGAGCAGACAAGCCTCTCGGGCTGGTGAGTGCCGGTCGGCACCGATCCTCTGTGCGGAAATCTCTCTGCTTTGGCCACCTCACCCCTGTTGCTGTGCTCTCCTCCGCGGCTCCGAAGCTTTCCGCCTCCGCCCCCCGCACTCTCTGTCCGCGAAGGGGCTTCCTAGTGTGTGCAAACCTTTCCTCCTTCACAGCTCCCTCCCACTGGTGCAGGTACTGTCCCTATCCTTTTGTCTCTGTTTATTCTTTTTTCTTTTGCCCTACCCAGGTACGTGGGGACTTTCTTGACTTTTGGGAGGCCTGAGGTCTTCTGCCAGCGTTCAGTAGGTGTTCTGTAGGAGTTGTTCCACGTGTAGATGTATTTCTGGTGTATCTGTGGGGAGGAAGGTGATCTCCGCGTCTTACTCTTCCGCCATCTTCCGGTGGTCCTATATATTCTTATGAGTTTATACCTACTTGCATTCTTCATTGACATTTTAATGGGCTTCTGGATGGAAAAGAATGTAAATACATGTGTACAGTCTGTCATCTTTAACTGGAAGTCCATGTTAATTTTTGAATGCATATTTGTATGATCTGAAATTTCTAAATGCTTTTTAGTATTTATTTATAGCCCATGTCATTTGTAAAAATGTATTTTCAGTGGACTTTTTTTTTTTAATTTATTTTTGCTGTGTTGGGTTTTTGTTTCTGTGTGTGGGCTTTCTCTAGTTGTGGCAAGTGGGGACCGCTCCTCATCGCGGTGCGCAGCCCTCTCACTATCGCGGCCTCTCTTGTTGCGGAGCACAGGCTCCAGACGCGCAGGCTCAGTAATTGTGGCTCATGGGGCTAGTTGCTCCGCGGCATGTGGGATCTTCCCAAACCAGGGCTCGAACCCATGTCCCCTGCATTGGCAGGCAGATTCTCAACCACTGCGCCACCAGGGAATTCCCAGTGGACGTTTTTAAGATATCTTTTAGCATGTGTCATTTCTCTGGCTATTTTCTTAATATGTGAAGGTAGACTAACAAGCCAAAATTTATTTAATCCTTTTGAGGTATAATTATTTCAAATGATTATATTTGTTCTTTAAAACAACCCTGTAGAATAGGTATTGCCACGACTCCATTTTACAGATGAGAAATGGATTTGAGTGATAAGCTTAAGATCAGAGAGCTGGTGAGTGCTGGCCTGGTACTTAGATCCAAACCTTTCAGTTCTTTTCTCTGAAGACACAATATGTCTCTTAGATACCACTTAATAAAACCCAATAAATACAACAGCATAAATTAATAATGTAATCGGTCTACAGAATAAATTCCTACTGCCATAAAGCTTCACGTGTTGTTTTAGTTCTATTCTTGGTTGTATTTTTAAAATAATATTTAAAACTATTTCTGAATATTTAGTAAGGATGTAGCATTCCTAACTTCTCCCAGTGAACTCGTGGATAACTTCCAATGATAAAATAAGTCATGTTGTATAAAGGAAGAGCTATTGTTTGAAAACATCGGGGGCAAGCCTAAGGTAGAGTCAGACTATTCTGATTGTCTTCAACTATTATATACCTTACTACATTTTAGGTCAGATAATTTGGCTCTTAACATTCAAAACTGTATTAATTACGGGATTTTATAACGAGGTTATACAGTGTATGTTTGCCAATTGGGAAAGAAAGATAATTACGCTTGAATGTAGGTCACATTTAAGAAACTCTCTTAGCCTAATGGGAACCATGTTTCCTTAAAAATCAAGAATTAATAATATTGAAGAAAGTGGTGTCTCTCTCATCCTGTGACCCAATTCTTCTGGTCCAAGATTTTTTTTTTACCGTTTTTGTTTTTTTTGGTTTTTTTTTGCGGTACGCAGGTCTCTCACTGTTGTGGCCTCTCCCGTTGCGGAGCACAGGCTCCAGATGCGCAGGCTCAGCGGCCATGGCTCACGGGCCCAGCCGCTCTGCGGCATGTGGGATCTTCCCGGGCCAGGGTGCAAACCCGTGTCCCCTGCATCGGCAGGCGGACTCTCAACCACTGCGCCACCAGGGAAGCCCTTTTTACCTTTTTTTTGGCGGCAGTTCTTAGGAAGAGAAACTTGCATAATTTCCTAAAGGCAGTTTGGGCCACTTGTGGTAGCTGCTGAATTGGGTCTTGTTGGTTTTAAGAAACTGGTGACTGAAGATCAGTGAGGATGTTTACAGGGACATTTCTAGGGTTGATATCATGAGCAGATAATTCTCCTAACTGCCCCCAAAGTGTTTTATGTTGACTTGTATGAGAAGGATCTTGGTCTTTGCCCTTGAAAAATTGATGGTGTGTTCAAACTGTCAGTGTTTTTTGATTTTTTTTTTCTCCTGAGCTTTTTTTTGTTTCAGTATTACCAAATGGCAAATCTAAAGAACATCATTTAAAATGGGAGTGAACTCTCCTCAAAACTAAGGAGTTTGACATAAGGATTTGATATAATTCTGTAGCATTTAAGGAATCTCTGTTGCATCTAATTAACCATTTTAATCGAGGTATGAAAAAATGCTTCACTTGCAAATTTCCCAACCACTGCCCCACCCCTCCCAAACTCACCCCTCACCACCAGGAGAAAGGCTGCAACAAAATAATGGACTGTTTATTAAAATTCATTGCATGGTCAAAAAAGGAACAAAGTTTTCTAAAGGTGTAGCTGGGTTTCCTTGGAATGGTGCAAAGCAGATCTCAACTACAAAAGCTATGATTTCATCACTATAATTTAAGTGGTTTTAGTGGTTTAACTTGTGTTGGGGTTGGGACAAAATTGCTTTTTAAAAAAGAGAGAGAGGGCTTCCCTGGTGGCGCAGTGGTTGAGAGTCCGCCTGCTGATGCAGCGGACATGGGTTCGTGTCCCGGTCTGGGAAGATCCCACATGCCGCGGAATGGCTGGGCCTGTGAGCCATGGCCGCTGAGCCTGCGCGTCCGGAGCCTGTGCTCCACAACGGGAGAGGCCACAGCAGTGAGAGGCCCGCATACCGCAAAAAAATAAAAAAAAATAAAAAAGAGAGAGATTGGAGAGAGGGAGAGAGAGAGGGAGGGAGAGAGAGAGAGGGAGAGTGAGGGAGGGAGAGAGAGAGATCGGAGAGGGAGGGAGAGAGGGAGGGAGAGAGAGAGAGAGAGGGAGAGGGAGAGGGAGACAGATCAGAGAGAGGGAGAGAGAGAGGGAGGGAGAGGGAGAGAGAGAGAGAGGGAGAGAGAGACAGATCAGAGAGAGGGAGAGAGAGGGAGGGAGAAGAAGAGAGAGAGAGAGATCGGAGATCTAAATTTACCATTTTAAATGGTCTGGGACTTTTGTCAGTTTGAAATGTGCTTATTCCCAGTGATTGTTTTCATCTGTGCCTTATCTTATTATTAATGTAATATTATAGTCAACCAGTCAGCTGATGAACTAGTCTGAGGATGAATTTTGTAGCTTGTGTTTCTTTTTGTCTCGTTTCCATCCTTCAAGAATTAAGGTACTTTATTTAACAAGCTGCTTTAAGGAATTAATGGTATTATAAAACACACTGTACTTTAAGATTATCAGGCATTTTTTCACTACAGGTGGGAACCAAGCCTTGGAAAGATATATGACACGTGAAGGATGATTGGGGCAATGGAAAGATCTAGGTCCTGAAATAACTCCCTTGATTGGGTCCCCTCACCCTTCCTCCCAGCAATTACTTGGCCCTCAGGACTGAGGCTTAGCTAGCCAGAATCCAGAAGTGAGAAAATAAGGTTCTTCCCAGGCCTATTCAGACCCATCTAGATATTAATTTCCACTTTGGAGTTCTTTTGTAATGATGCGTGAGTGGTGTATGAATTCCTCAGGGTTTTGAGTTTTCTGTGAATAAGGAACCCTGAGATCATCTCTTACAAATAGGTGAGCTGTGGCACAGTAATCCAGCTGCTGCTTGTCTTTGGGGTGTAGTATGCTTAGCTAATCCTTTTGACTATAATTCTAACCGGGTGGCTCTTGTTAAATCTTTGAGCAAAAGATGTAATCTTTAGGCGAAGGGCACATGAAGAAAATACTCCAGCAATTCTTGACACTCCCCAGGTCTCAAAGCAAGAACTTTTTTTTTTTTTTAAACAAGATTTATAAGCTGCCCAGACAGATCTCCACTTGAAGGCTGAGGTTGGAACCTAACCAGGATAGTAGAAACACTGCTTTTATTGAACTGGGCATTGTTCAAGTTGTAATGCAGGATGAAGGAGAAGTAATGGATATCATGCCTTAAAGATATGTCTAATTGCTAGGAGATCATTCAGTCAGCGACCCAGTAGCTCTGCCCCAATGGTTTGTGGGAAGATGTTCTTAAATTCTGGAGAGAAGCAAGACTTATAAGGGGGAAGGATTGTGTTTAGCTGAGTCTCCTTAAATTCTTTTTAAAGCCCTAGGATGACTTGTTAGGGTGTGTACATGACAGAATAAATGCAAGTGTTTCTGAGACTCTAAGACTTTGTAAATAAGGGGATTTTAGGTAGATTTAAAAGAATTTGAGGAAGCAGAAATGGTAGGAGTTGGATAAAGAGTCTCACAGGGTGAAAGTAAGTTGAAGATTCTGTCTTTCCCTGTTTGAATAACATTCACTGGTTTGAAATTATAATTGTGAGAACTTTGGAGAAAATTTTAGACTGAAGAGCGAGGTGTCTGTTTTAATATTCAGCATAGCAAGTTATGTCTATGAGGAGATGAGTAATTTTTGGATGATATTTTGAGTTTTAGAACACCGTATTTGGTAACCCTATTATAAACTTTTGGGTATGTACTGCACTCCATAAAATAGCTAAAACAGTTTGCATTTGTTTTTTAGTGGCCAGAGCCATTATATGCTGTAGCACTTGGATTTGATCCATGATGCTTCGTAGTCTAACGGCAGTCTCTAGAGCCCAGAACCCTGGGACTGATTCCAACCAAACAGTAGGTCAGCACTGGAAAAGAAAGAAGTTGTTGCCCAGATTGCCACAAATGGAAATGAGAGAAGAGAAATGCTTATCAGGGTAAATAAACTCAAAGCCTTATTATTAAGAAAGGGGTGGCGAGTGAGCAGAAGGAGAAATAGGCACAGGGCTGACATTTACTGAGGACTCACTCAATGTCTCACACATTATTAGATGCTTTTATGTATCAGTTCACCTAGTCCTCACTAAATCCTAAAAGTTTTATTATGTTCATTATTACAGAGAAGGAAACTGAAGAGAGAGGTTAAGAAAATTGCCCAAGGTCACACAGCAAGCATAATGGTGATATTTGTTAACTCTTAATTATACCTACCTGCCATAGGTAGGTATAATTTAGGTGGGTTGTTATTAGTGTCTGCTGTAGATCTATAACTGTTTAGATCAATGTACAATGGCCATGGGTGGTCAAATCATTCTGTTTTCTGAAGCTTCAAAAAGTCAAGGTAGAAAATTCATGGAACCTTGATAATCAGAATTAATCACACACCTTTGGCTTTATTCAGTCATTCAACAAATATTTGTTGATATAGTATATACTGCAGCAGAAAAGAAGAGAGATGCAATTCTTATACTCTGGAAACAGTAGACAAGTAAAGAGGTAAACACATTCACATCCATGAAGGGACTAGTTCAGTGAGTGGAAACATAATGTTATCCTGATATGCCAGGTTGCCACTGGAATGAGATGCACAAGTAACCTGATATTCTGGTTATTTACACAGACTTTATCAGAAGTGGATCTGGCTTCATTGCATGGCAAATCCCCAGATGAGGATGCCCTCATCCATGGACTGTTTCATCCACGGATGAGCTGTTATAAAATTGTTCTCCTCATCCTACTTTGTATACACCACTCAACCTGTTGCTCCTTTAATTTTTTTTCATAGTCTTTTCCTCTGGGGGACTTGCTTGATTTCACTGATACTAAAAGGGGAGTAGTAGAGCACTTCAGTAGGGTTGTACCATCTCCATTTGGAGTGGGAGTAGTTTTTCAAGATAGGGAATGGATTTTTCTTCTTTTAAAGGTCACACTGTTTTGATTTAGCATGCCCATGAAAATATATAGATTAATTAAACATTTGCAAATTAATATAATAAAACTTACTTAAAAATCTATCAAACAATACTGAATATTTTTTTTTAATTAATTAATTTATTTATTTAGGGCTGTGCTGGGTCTTTGTTGCTGCGCACCGGCTTTCTCTAGTTGCGGCGAGCGGGGGCTACTCTTCGGGGGCTACTCTTCGTTGTGGTGCGTGGGCCTCTCACTGTAGTGGCCTCTCCCGTTGCGGAACACGGGCTGTAGGTGCGCGGGCTCAGTAGCTGTGGCGCACGGGCCCAGCCGCTCCGCGGCATGTGGGATCCTCCCGGACCAGGGCTCGAACCCCTGTCCCCTGCATTGGCAGGCGGACTCCCAACCATGGCGCCACTAGGGAAGTCCAATACTGAATATTTTTAAAGGTATATACATATGCAGAAAAACATCTAGAAGGAGACACACCAGACCCTGGGGAGAAACTTGGGATTGCAGCTGGTGGCCAAAAGGGATTTTGTCTGATTCATGCTATTATAGTATTTTACCTGGAGAATGTATTTGCATATTATTTTTATAATAAAAAGTAATAATGTGAAAAGAGTTAACTTGAATGGAGAGCAGCTAGGAAGCTGTTGTAATAGTCCAGAAAAGCTATGATTATGATCTGAAATAAAAGATAGTATTGCCTAGTGATTGAGAATGAGAGCTCTGATTCTAGATTGCTTGGGCTTGAATATGCTCTCATACTTACCAGCTATATGCCCACTGGGTAGATTACCTAACCTATTTGTGTCATGGCAATTTCATCTGTAAATGAATATGCAAAAAATAGCACCTACTCTTAGGGTTGTGATAATTAAGTGACTTAGTACTAGTACATGAAAAGTGCTTAGAACAATGGTTAGTAAGTCCTCTGTAAATACTAGCTATTATTTTAGGGGGGATAGACAGGATTGGGTTGGGAGAAATGGGAAGAGTGATGAATAGCTGAAGATGCTAGTACCTTGGATACCAAATTGATGCTGAATATCTTGTCAGGTCTTATGAATCATCATGCTTTCATGACCATCACTTCCCACTGGTTGCCTTGAGGTCACAGGGGTATAGAACATCATAATGACTCTCTACTAATTCTATGGCAGATACTGGAAGTTGCTTTTCTAATCATGAGTTGCAGTCTGGAGTAGGATGATTACATCACTTAGCCTCTTGTCTAGTTCTCTAATTAGTAAGTTGGTAACCATATCACTTATCTTTAACGCTTATTTTTTGAAGTAATAAGGTGATGGTACACATTTCAACAGATATACAATGCCTCTTCTCCACTTTTCCCTGCTTATCCTATTGCATTTTCAGTCTCTGATAAATCTGCTTCCCTGGATAATGTTGTGGGAAAACAGGACAGGTCAAAGGAAAAACATTACCTCTCAAGGTCCATTTGTGTGAAAACACAAAAGATAAATATCACTCAGGGGTTAGTGGGGGGCTACTGACACTCTGGCCCACTGCCTGCCTCTCTGAATTATTTTAAGGATCCAGTGAGGAAAAGTATGCTTTGAGAAAATATAAAAGACTGTACACATTAGTATTTCATCTACTGACTTTCTATTTGTCATTTTTTTCTATTCCACTTGAAAACACTGTAGAGAGAATTCTAGATGGCTGCATTCTGAAAAACCAGCTTTCACTGAGTTAATATTTCTCTTTAGTTTTGTCTACCTGACTCACCTTTGAGTTTGCTAACAATTAATTGTTTAAACCTTGGCATTTTATTCCCTTCAGTTTTTAGGACTCTGGTAGGATCATTGCTGAATCTTTGGAAAAGGACCAATATTTAGTTTAGATGTTATTCTCCCTTCTCTACCCAATGTATATCTACATGTTTTTTCTCTCATTATGACCCTAAATGAAGCTTTGATGACATCAAGGCCTTTTCATCTGTGCTCAGGAAACTCTTTGAGCCTCTCTTGGAGGTCTTAATTTGGCTTGTAGTTGCCTTAATTTGGGTCATGATCTAGTCCATTTTCTAGTCTCTTAGATAGGTCTAAAATAACATAATTCCACTGCTTTTTCTATGCTGGCCCATATTCCAGGTCATAATGCTTTTCTGCTCCCTACCATAAGAAAAAAAGTTCTTCTGTTAGCTATTGTTTTTTTTCTTACTATTATTTGTAAACCAGGAGTATTAGCTTACCTATTTCTGGTTTTTTCCTTATACTGGATTTTTCTCATTTCTGTATCAGAAAATACCTTAATATGTTATTATGAATTTGAAATTTTATTCTCAAATGAGAAGATACTTACATTTTGTGAACTTCTAAAATGTGCTTTTTAAAAATAACACTTTATGGAGGTATAATTGGTATACAATCAACTGTACACATTTCACACGCACAATTTGAAACCACCTGTTGAGTACTAAACTCAGTTTATTTTCCACAGAAGCTCAGATTTAGGTACCAGCCTATCTTTCTCCCTGTCTTCAAAGCTAAGCTTGTAAAGGGCACTGTCTTGACTCGCTTTGCTGAATTACTCATCTTCCAGTAAAGGCCATTCTCAGCCCCTCTCAGTCAGGCTTCTTTTCTCGTTCCTCAGGTGAAATTGCTGTAGCAAGACTCACTGCCAAATCCAGAGGCCATTTTGTAGTCTTTTCTTACTTGGATTCTTTGTGACATTTGCCATCATTGACCATTCTCTACCATCTTGAGAGTGTCAACTTTCTTAGCATCCACAAGATGCACTGTTCTGGTCCCCCTCCTACCGCTGACATGGGCCCTTCTCTGCCTGGCCTCTGCCTGGCCCTGGTGGCAGTGCTGTGGCTCTGCCCTTTGTTGCTCATCTTCTCAATGTCTGCTCTCTCCCGGAGTGAGCGCATACACTCAACTCATTAGTCATACTGAACAGCTGTTGACAAGTTACAAATGAATGATTTCAGCTTAGACTTCTTTTCTGACATCAGATCCATACACATAAACTGTCTATTGGACATTTCTACCTGCATATACCATAGGCATACAAGTTTAGTATTTTTAAAACTCATTTCATTATCATTTTTTCAAAACCCTTCTCTTCCTTCTCTGTTCCTTAGCCTAAGACATAGGCCTTCTCTGTGGGGAGCTTACAGTGTTGCTGGGGAAACAAAATAGGAGTGTGTGAAGTAATCACAAACGAGCTTGTGTTTATGCTAGTTTGGTGTCATGAAGCAGCAAAGGACTCAGTGGTACTGTACAGCTGTTAGGGAAGAGAACCCTAGAGACCAAATTCCTGGTGATGGGGAAGAGCGATGGATGCAAGAGTATTCAGAAAAGCAAGAATGTCAAAATGAGGCCAGAGATGTCAAGAAAGCCTTCACAGAGCCCTTGCAACTTCATTCCTTCATTTATTCAACAGCTGCCTGTTGAGAATTTTCCATGTGTTGTAAACTCTTAGGTTCTGGAGAAGCATCAGCGGAGAAGAGGCAAGATTCTTGCTCTCATGGAGCTTATGTTCTACCAGGAAGAATCAGACAATGAATATGTAAAACATTAATAAAAATATAACTTTAGATAGAATAAGGACTCCTAGGAAATTAACAGAGTGTAATAAACTAGAAAATGATAGAAGGGTGGGGGGTATTCCATTCGAACTTATGATGAGGGAAGCCTTTCAGAGATGTGATGTTTGAGCTGTTTGTTGAATGAGTAAATGAATCTTACTTCCTTCCTCAGCTCTGACGAGAAAAAGGTTTAAAAACCAAATTGAACGATTAAAAGGAACCCACAGAGTGGGTTTCAGGTGCTGAGTTTTTTAGAATCTTTCCAACAAATCTGGAACAAATGTTTCTCTGTTTCACTTTCTTTTCTTTGACATTTGAGATAAGATGCAGACTTACTGGACTTTTCTCTCTTACTCAAATACTGTGTTTGTGATGCTGAGAAAACAGAAAAATTCTGAGTGAGGAGACCCTTCTCTGTAGTGTCTGCAGTGGAAAATCCTTAGCAATGAACAAACCTTGGCCTCCTATTTATCTTTAATGGTATCCCTAGATTCTACAGTTTCTCCAACATATGAAGAAAAAATAGAACTGTTTTATTTATAAGTGGCATCCTGAATGTTTATTCAGGGAATTGAATTCAGGAAGCTGGTTTCTGGGAAAACAGCAATAATTAAGACAAATTCACATAAAGGTCTTATCTTCTAGTAGAAGGAAACAGACAATAAATAAATAAACAAATAAAAATAAAATGCCAGATAGTGATAAATGCTATTAATAAAATAATGAGGAGGAGGAAAAGGGGTTAAAAAGTAATGGAGAAAGAGCAGTTTTAGGAGGTATCTCCTGGGAGGTGATATTTGAGTGGAGGCCTGAGAGGTGAGAAGGCACCAGCCATGTGAGGGAGAAGCAAACCAGGAAGGGCAGCAAATCAGGCAGCTAAGAGTCTGGTTTATTCAGCAGAGGCATAATTCTTCATGTCCATACTTTGCTCTTTATACCACACCACTTTCACAAACATGACATTTAGACCAGAAAGGGAAGTCCATTTGGCCTATAGACTTCTTACGTTAAGGGAATTTTTTTTTCTAAAGTTGTCTCATCATCTTGAATAAACTGATGTCCTCAAAAAGTGCATATTCAATTCTCTCGTTGGAGGCAAGATTCATAAAGACTTGATGTTCCACATATTTAGTTTTGCTATGGAAGCTGCAGGGGGATAAGACAACAAAATACAAAACTGGTCCTTTATGGTCTCATTGACTTTAAATTCGAAGTGAACAAAATGTAAGAGCATGACAGTGTACTTAACGTTGGTAGAGGGGAGGAAGGAGAAGGTTGCATTTCCTAAGCTCATGTCTCTGCTCCACCATTAGAAAGCCCACAACACCCCTTGGGGGTTATAAGTTTTCACATGGAATAAGGAAAAAGAACTAAGACTCGCTACCACTGAAGAGAAGCCAGAGGCCATTGGTTTTTGTTTTTCATTGTTTTTGGTTTCTGTTTGAAGATGCTTGCTCTTGGAGAACACATAATGCTGACCTGAGAAATTTCTGCTTGAGGTTTTCAAATGACCCAGATGAGCTGGTTGATGAGACAGAAATCTTTTCTTTAAAAGGCATTTTAGGAGGAAGATAGGATTTGAAGCGAGAGCCTGGGGGTTGAGTCCTGTCACCATTATACTTGCTATGTGGCTTTCAGTGAGTCACAGAGTGCATCTTCCAGGACAGCGAGGACCAGACAACGAGTCTGGTGTTTGGTAATTGTAAAGCATGTTAAAAATATTGCTTATTGGCTATTATTGTTCTCATTATCATTGTTTTTATTCTCCTGGTAGATTTCTACTTCCAGTGACTCATTTTTCCCCAACACACTTAACAATTTGAGCTTTTTTTGTACCATCGTTGTTTTGAAGGAGTATGTCCTGATTAATTCAATAGACAAATATTTAAATTTGGAAAAAAAAGAAGATTAAATATTAGAAGGAGTTAACAAGACAGGTGAAAAAGCCAGAAAGAGAGCGTAAGTCAAAAGTTAAAGGAATATAACAGAGGGTATGAATTCTGTCAGGGAGAACCAGGGAGAAGACTCCATGGAGAAGTGGTAGCATAGAGAAAACTCAGTTACTTGCACAGAGGTAAAACAGACGGAACAAGGCCCTGGCCTAGAAGTGGCCTGACCGCCTGTATAGGGGCAGGCAAGGGACAGGGTGGGCAGGACGTCCAGATCCGCACGTACAATCTGTGTCTGATAAGCGTGGCAGCAGCCAGCATGTGATTTCCCAGTACAGCTGTCAACATCACAGGGCCAAGAGCAGGAAGGAAGGGCAAGTCCCTACAGGCCCAGTGACAGGGGCACAGGAGTGGGTGATAATAACAGCTCCTGGCAGCCAGGCAGCAGCTGATCAGGGCCACAAAATCTGGCACGAGTAGCAGGGTCCCTGAAAGCTTTCCCAGCATCACTGCCTCACACCCACACCCATACCCATGCTCGCACACATATACATGCCCCACTCTTCCTTTTATTAAAAGTTATAACTATTTATCAAGCATAGCCCCTAGAGCCTGGTTTCAGTCATGGTTCCACCATCTATTGACTGTGTGACCTTGGGCAAATTTCTCAAACCCTCTTATAACAGTAGGGCTCCCCAGCACTGGGGTGATGGGAGGAGTCAGTGAGATCACGTGTAGATAGTGCCACAGAGCCTGGCACATAATAAATGCTCAAAAAATAGGATGCATGAAAATGAAACCAGTGCTGGTGCCAAAACTGGGCCCACGCATGAGATTCAAATAGTTCCCACAATAAAGATGTACTTGAACCTGGAGCAGTGACCAATCTTAGCTAATGCTGCATCTCAGAGCGTGAGGTAAGTTACCTTTATATCTGGTCTACCTGTCTCAGGATGGGTCTATGGGCTGGCACAGGGTTGCACTCCAGGTGAGGGTCAGGGAGAGAGATGCAGGGTTTGTAAACCTGGCAGGTACATAGTACACTGCCAGGCAGAGGTGTGAGCATTCTAGAACAGAGTGGGGGTGCAGCAGGGGCAAAAGCACATAGGCAGGCCAGGAAGCCAGAAAACGAGGGCTGAGAGGTGAGTGCACCACTAGGAGGTGGAATCAGTGATCCAACCAAGAGGTCCGGGTGTAAAATTCCAGAGCGGTGGAGGTTGGCTGAAAAGATAAGCAAGCTTGAATGAGAACCCTTCAGGAGTGGGGAGACTTGAGTTAATTGTTGGTTTAGGAATAGATGGTGAAAGTGAGGGAGAAATTAAATGAGCGAGAGAGAGCATGATTGGTGGGTCAAGTGTCTGTAAGGAAGAGAGGGGTCGGTGGTTCGGTGGAGTTACCTTTGGAATGGAGGAGGCTTTCCTCTCCAAAAAAGGAGAGGTAAAGATGTAGAGAAACAGCGAGATAGGGAAGAGAGAGGTTGAGGGAGCCTTTATGTGGTGGCCTCGGTCTCAGAGAAGAATGAGACAAAGCCATCTGGTGGGGAGGGTTGGGGGCCGTGAGGCAGAGGCTTAAGGAAAAGGTGTCAAATAGTAGGGGAACTTGGTAGGAAGATGACTGGAGATGAATCACTCCACCGTTGATTTCGGCATATCTGGAATGCACCTACCCAGGCTCCCTCAAATGGAAACTGAAAGTCGCCTATACCCACGACCTCAAATAGCAAAACCAAGCTCATCCTCCCTAGCTCCATCAAGCGCCTGCACCTACTGCCCCCGCTTCCTACCACAAACTCTCCCCTCCACACCTACTTGCCTCTGCAGACCCTGCTCTCAAAGGCCACCCAGGCGACCCAGAGACACTGGTGCCTTTTCTCAGTTCTCATTCTTACTGCCATCCCTAGAGAATAAATATCCTCTTTTCTTCTTCGTTTCCCTTCCCTTCCTCTCTCTCCCTTTTTCTGATGTCCTAGATGTTTTTGTTTAGACCAGTGTTTTTCAAATGTGCCTACAAATTGCCTGGGGAGTTTTGGTAAAATGCATATCATAATTGGAAGTCCTGAGAATCTACATTTGTAACAAACTCCCAGGTGATGTTGATGTTGAGGGTCCTTGTGCTGATTCCACACTGTTACGGAAGAATCCCTTGTACTCCTTCCCCATGGAATTCCCACCTCTCTTCCACCCATACTTCTCCTGAGGGTTTGTGCTGCTTTCTGCTGCAGTTGCTGCTTTTGAGAATTGATGGACCTTGTAGTCAATGCATAGCCAGCTCTCCACCCATGCCTCCACATCAACCAATTCTGATACTGCTGGGAAGGAGGGAGAAATCAGTTCGTTTTACACAGGAGGTCACATACTTTAATTTTCTTTATCATCCGAACTGTGGCTTGCTGGAGGGACATTTCTGGCCCTCTGTGGGCCTTTTTCATCGAAGTGTCTCTCTGCCCACTCAGTCCTTCAGCCTGTGCTCCCCTCTGTGGTACATGCTTCCATGACAAAAAGGGCATAAAGGAACTGGGTTCTCATAATGGGATTCCAAGGCCTTTAACACTTAAGCAGTAGGGACATGTTTGAACAGAGGGGTCTTCCCAGGCCCTTGAACCCACTGCATGCAGCCAGTTATTCCCTACACCTGTCCCTAAATGGCACCCTGACCAGAGGAGGCCATCTCATTGAATGACTTATAACTTTGGGATCTACTTGTCATAGCAGCCTCACGTTAGCACGATAAAACTTCTGAATGTGGCTCTTTCTCAGACCACTTATAGCCTCCCACCATGAACCGCTGATCAGAGCTGAATGTGATGTATTCTGTAGGGCGGTTTGCCAATAGACTATCAGAGATTGAGACAGAGAGGCCTTCAGAATTCTCTAAAGATTCCTTGCCAATCATCTCAGTCCTCCAATGTCCACCTTAGTTTTTATTCTGGCCACTTTAATAACCTTTTGCCTTCATGCAAAACACATGCATCTTTGTGCATCAATATCACGCCTTATGTGATGGGGGAGGCTGTCACTCAGCCATTTAAAAGGATGTGTCTTTAAAAAGGACATGTTCAGGGTGTGGCCAAAAGCTTGCGTGAAACTGTAAGTGGAGAGGATTTCACGGGGTGTTTGAGCAAGGCTGTCTGGGGGAATTATAAGAGTCCGGAGCAATAAGTATCATGTAGGCTGTTTCAGAAATTAACTGTATGTGAAAATAGACATCATCTGGCTTGCTTAAGTGTAAGGACAGGGAGCATATGGGCCCAAATTTGGCTTCAGTTTCCCTGTGAAGTTAATGGGCGTGGCAAGTGCTAATCTAATTGTGGCAATTGGATCAGTATATTTCGCACAGTCAGGATTTTGTAATGAGATGCAGTGGTTATTTATGTTCTGTACTCTTCCCCACAGACTGCAAAAATACTCTTTGCTCAACTCTGTCTAATCATTGCACATGTCAGCAGTCAAAGCTAATGACAGGGGGCTTCCCTGGTGGCGCAGTGGTTGAGGGTCCGCCTGCCAATGCAGGGGACACGGGTTCGTGCCCCGGTCCGGGAGGATCCCACATGCTGTGGAGCGGCTGGGCCCGTGGGCCATGGCCGCTGAGCCTGCGCGTCCGGAGTCTGTGCTCCGCAACAGGAGAGGCCACAGCGGTGAGAGGCCCGCGTACCGCAAAAAAACCCAAAAAACCCCCAAAAAACAGCTAATGACAGAAGGTAAGTTTATGGGGCAGTAACCCTGCCAGTTGGTGTAAAAGAGCTATTCCCCGAAAAAAGGTTTAAGCAATCATATGAACTTCAGTCTGACTGAGAGGGCCTCAGTGGCTTGGTGATCCCCAAATAATGATCTTTTGGTTAGGTTGGTAGTCAATGTAGGAGTGAGGGTTAGGTGGGAAGGTTGCAGCTGATTGTTGTTTAATGTATAGAATGAGTCTCATGTTATCTCTTTCAAGGTCAAGTGTAAATCCCTAAGTCTGGTGTCTCTGTCCACCAAAACACTCACTGGTCACTTCCTAAATCAAGGTCTATTTAATAAACACTTAGCAAATACTTACTAAATTCTAGATGCTGGGTTAGACCTTGGAGAGTCAAAGATAAAAAGATGTGGGACCTCGCTTTAGGAGTTCTCTATCTAATTTTGAAACCTGGCTACTCAGTGGACTTATCACTGTAGCTTTTAAAACACTGATGCCTGAATCTCTTCCCAGATATGTTAAATGAGAATCTCTGGGACTGGGCTCCCAAAGCTGTGTATTTAACAAGTTCTCAAGACAATTTATTTTTTTTCAAGACAATTCTTATGCAGCCATCTCTGCAAGAGTCTACAGATCTGAGTTTGGGGACCACTTACCTATATTGCTTATTTGATATACAGCAATGTTCTTATATATGTTTTATTAATTGTTTTATATGTCAAGTTTATACAACCCGATTTAAAATTACTTGAAGAACTATGAGTTCTTACATTCTCAAAGTCAAGCATAGTATTGCGTTCAGGCCTTTAATAAATCAGCATTTTTTTTTTTTTAAAGAAGATGTTGGGGGTAGGAGTTTAGTAATTTATTTATTTATTTTTGCTGTGTTGGGTCTTCGTTTCTGTGCGCGGGCTTTCTCTAGTTGTGGCAAGCGGAGACCACTCTTCATCGCGGTGCGCGGGCCTCTGACTATCGCAGCCTCTCCTGTTGTGGAGCACAGGCTCCAGATGTGCAGGCTCAGTAGTTGTGGGTCACGGGCCTAGTTGCTCCGCGGCATGTGGGATCCTCCCAGACCAGGGCTCGAACCGTGTCCCCTGCATTAGCAGGCAGATTCTCAACCACTGCGCCACCAGGGAAGCCCCTAAATCAGCATTTTTTAATCCTGAATGCATTCTAGAATTTTTTGGAGAGTTTTAAAAAAATACTGATACCAGGTCTTCGCTCCATACCCATTAAGTTAGAAACTCTAGACAT
Source organism: Neophocaena asiaeorientalis asiaeorientalis (assembly GCF_003031525.2). Taxonomy (NCBI): domain Eukaryota; kingdom Metazoa; phylum Chordata; class Mammalia; order Artiodactyla; family Phocoenidae; genus Neophocaena; species Neophocaena asiaeorientalis. The sequence continues at coordinate 4,336,605 of NW_020174057.1, forward strand.
TGATTCCTGGGTATTGACATTTAAAATTTTCCACAGAGGTAGAGAACAAATATATGGATACCAAGGGGGAAATGGATAGGGTGGGAGGAATTGGGAGACTGGGATTGACACATAAGCATTATTGATACTATGTATAAAATAGACAACTGATGGGAACATACTGTATAGCACAGGGAACCCTACCTAATGCACTGTGGTAACCTAAATGGGAGGGAAGTCCAAAAGGGAGGGGATATCTGTATGTGTATGGCTGATTCATTTTGTTGTGCAGTGGAGGCTAACACAACATTGTAAAACCACCATACTCCAATAAAACTTAATTTAAAAAAATTTCTCCAATTGATTCTAATACAAATCCAGAGTAGAGACCCATTGGAATAAATGTTTTCTGTTGATGACAATGAATATGCAGAATTGTTATCTTCCTGGAACCAGCATGTACCTTTTGATAATTCCTTCCATTTGTATGTTTATCTTCAGTGTTCAAAGTGCTTTCATCTGTCCACATAAATCTTGTAAACACCTGGAAGAGGCCTCAGAGATGGTCAATGCCAGAGGTCAGCAGACATTTCCTGTAAAGGACTAGATAGTAAATATTATACTTTAGGCTTTGTGAGCCTTGTGTCACAACTACTCTGCCCTAGAATGAAAGCAGCCATAGGCAATATGTAAATGAACAGGCGTGGGTGTGTTCCAATAAATTTCAGTTACAAAACAGGTTGGAGCTGGATTTGGCCCTCAGGCTGCTATTTGCTAACCCCTGGTCTACACCAACACTCTAATTTTATGGTTGAGGAAATTGAAGTCAAACGGTGATGTGATTTGACTCAGATCTTATGGCTAGAAAAAGGCAAAAATAAGCCTGAAGTTCAGATATTTAGGCTTAAAAAACAAACCCAAACAATGCCCCACAGTCAGTGAATAGTGTTTTTAAAAATTAAAGCATCGAAAAGAGAGTTTTCTCATCTTTACCTTCTGTGTATGACTGGATTTACTGTGTGACGGTGGCCATGTACATGTTTATTACTCTACCCCGACTGCGAGCTTGTAGAGACTAGAGCCTAAACTTGTTCAATGTTGTGTCCCCAGGGCCCTGGGGCAAAGTAGGGCCCAGTACCTGTTGGTGAATTGAATATATCAAAGCCGTGCATTTGGAGCTCAGTCTCATGTATTTATTTTCAAGACAACCTGATCCTGGCTGGCTCATTGACTTCCTTAACTAACTTTCATTAATATCTAGCTTATTCAGCTGTGCTTGTGCTCTTTGTAACTTCAAATAACATTTATATAATGACAGAAAAAGACTTGGGGTTGTCACAGTGGGTAAAGCAAAGGTCAGAAGTCTAATTACTTTAAAAAAGTTCACCTTCATGTTTTGCCAAAAAACAGTAAGAAATCAATGTGAGCGCTATTCTTCCTGATATAGGAAGAATAGTGCTTCACTATTCCTCCTCTTCACTTTTTTCCTCTGTCCAGGCATGCAGGACAGTATACATGTGATACATTTCTCTCATATGTTACATCCAGAACTACCCTCCCACCCCCACCGCCCTCAACCACTGTGCAGACTCTCCAGTTTGACCTCGGGAGGTACTGTTTACAGTTGGATGAACCTGGGACTCTCCCTTCTTGATTCAAGCTCAGCAAATGGACAAGAAAAACCTGCAGAACCTGTTCAGCAATTTCAGACTATAAACAAGCAATCCAAAGGGAATGGGGGTAGATATTACTTTAGGACCGCAATTACTGTCTTCTCTCCCAAGGTTGTCAACACACGAGGCTGAGCAGTGGTCTGAGAAAGTTGCTCACTTTGCAGGCGGGTTTGCTGGTTGGCATGCAAGTAACGCCATCCTGGGTACTTGCTTAATGCAGGTGCAATGGGCTATTATCTTATGTCCTTTACTTTATCAAAACATATGTTTTTCATACACATATACACACACCTTCACACACACACACACACACACACACACACACAGTGGCTAATGTCTCAGTATAGAAAAAGAGTAAGACCTAACGTTATGGTCTTACAAGGGCAAAAAAACTTTTAGAAGATAATTTATACTGGGGAAGAGTGGGTCAGATGCTTGGGAAATAAATGAGGACAATTTAGCCATCAAATACAAGGTGTGGCTCTAATGTCATATAATTTTCATAGCCACTGTACAGAACCACGTTATTTGACTTTTAAATTTTGTACCATGATAATTTGAGAGATACAAAGAAAAATAGACGACATGGTTCCTGACATCTACTAGTTGACAGTCATTTGAGGAGAAAGGACAGTGTACAGTGTACGTATATGTCATTGAATGAGTGAATGAATGATGTACACATTTAAAAAAAATGATAAAGACTCCCGACACCTTTGAATGAAATAGATGACACATTTTACATGAATTCAGAAGGGAGGATTTTCTGTGTGTAATGGAATGGCTAGGAGATGGTGGTATTTGAGTTGTCTTGAAGGACGGATTTGGATAGTAAAGGGGAGGGTGAAGGCCATGCCAAGCTGGAGGCTAAATCAACTGAGGCATAAGTGCAGGGTGCCATCTGGTTGAGGTAGTGCATTTTCCCGAGGCGTGGTGGTGCCTTGGTTGTGGGGTAAGGTGGAAGTGGCTGTGGGAAACTGAATGATGTGGTGAAGTCTGTGGGCTTGGGTTCAAATCCCAGCTCTGCCATTCTTCATCTATAACTTGGGAGAAGTAGTTTAATCTTCCTGAACCTCAGGTTTTTCTTCTGTAAAATGACTAATAAAAGTGTCCATCTCATGGGTTATTTTGCAGATTAAATGAGATTATCCATGTTAAACTCTGTGCAATGCTTGGCACAAAATAAGCACCCAATCAATAATAGCTATTAAAGTATGGCAGAACCTGAAGGTCAAAGGGAATAATAATTTCCCAGACAAGTTAGTACTCATCCTTTTTAGGCATCTGCTTGTGACCTAAAAATCTCTTCTCAGACTACCACTTCTTTCCATTCTTGCCTGTGATTCAAGCAAGGCTGTTCCCATTGTGGAGAGCTGCTCCAGGAACTCATGGTAGGACACTCTGAGACTAAACATTAGACTAAACATCATGAGTCAGGACTTCGGAGCTCTAATGTGAGTGCTACGACTGACACATTCTCTGTGCCTTTGATTATCAAGACTTTACATCTATAAGATGGCCTTTGGTACTGATATAGGGAGTGAATCAACATTACCACACTACCATCTTGCACTCCCTGAAAGGTATAAAATTCTAAGTGAGAATAGTATTTCTCTTTGTGCACTTTATTGCATGTGTGCTAAGCTGCAACTAAGAATTATAAAAGAAAAAAGTAATAAATTACGTTGGGAGTATTCAAAAGAACCCACAAGATATGCCCTTAAAAAGATGGTTTATAAATGAGGAAACTGAAGTCCAAATGGTGGATCTAACATACTCAAGGTCACACAGAGCAGGAGATCTCCTGATGCAAGTTGGAGGGCTCCTTGTCCCTGCTTGCTAATTATACTAATCCTACTTGCTAATTTATAGAAGCATTGGCTCCTTTATTTTCCCAATAATTAGGACCTTCAGTTAGGACTGAGAGTAACTGTCATTATTGGGTCCAGAAAGAATTATGCCAAGTAAAGATTATGCATGGAACATTTGTTATGCAAAGTGCTGCCTTCATAAGTAGAGAGACCCCACAGACAGTGTTCCCTCCCTGGAACTGCCAGTGTGTCTAAATTGCCAGAGCATCTTCCACCAGCCTACATACACGGGCTGCTCCTTTGATGGGCCTGTCATGGCTGTTTGATGGCCATGAAATACCATTTAGGAGATGGGTTAATGTCTTTTTGTTGTTGATCCTTAACCTTCATGGAGCCTGAGCCTCTGAGGGGTTTCCTTTCATGCCATGTGCCCAGAAAAGTTTTCTCAGCCTGAGTCTGTCCATCGCTGGTTGCTAGGGCCAGGGTGTGCTGACTACCGCTGTGTTTCCCAGCAGTGCCAGCGGGATCTTTTTCTTCATCTCTGTGCCTCCAAAACAATTCTTCCGGAGTAGCTTTATGTGTGCTCCTGCATGGGGCTGAACAGTTAATGGCTTGGGGTTATATGCATCCTGCCCTTGCCCCTTGTGTCTGAGCCATTGGGATCTGACTTCCAGGGCAATTGCAGTTTGGCTGCACCCCAGGGCATCCTCTTGAGAGTTGGCTACTCTGTCCTGTGCTGTTTGGAGAGCCTAGAAAAGTCCCTTGGGAAGCTTATCGGATGGTCTGATGAGAATAGCGGGAGCTTGTTTCCCAGAGTCAAATTGCCGTTTTCAGCATCATCTTTCCTATTGGGTTTCTCTTATAAGAAAGAAATATAAGATAAATATACTCTTTTCCAAAGAAGTATGGACTTTGATCATGATGGTTCCAAGGAGCCTCACTGTGTAGATACCTCTCCTCCCACACTCATGTGGCAGCTTCTCTGTTTGCTTTGAACCTGGGTGAGACCAGGTGGTTTTATAACCCCCCACTATTCCCTCCCATCCTTTCCTTCTCACTCTCTGCTGTCCCTTGACATTTCTGATTCTTAGAGGATGGCCAGGCAGTGCTCCTCAGAATGGGTTGAGCCAGGTAAGCTTCTGAAGGTATCTGAACATCTAAAGACCCCCAGCAATCACAGTCACCACATCATGGTAAACAATGTCCAAGAGAGACTGACCAGGCCTGAGGCCTGGGAAAACTTGATACAATAATAACCATTAGCAAGTATTGAGCATTTGCTGTTTATCAGACCAGAGGTCAGCAGTTTATAAGAGTTGTATTATTTGATGTTCACAACGTTCCAAGAAATTATATCTTCTATTATTCCCATTTTATAGATGAGACTATTGAGGCTCTAAAAGGCTAAATGAGTTGCCTGAAACCACATAGTTAGTGGCAGAGTCAAAATTGGCTTTCCAGGGCTGTTGGACCCCGGAGGCTATAACCTTAACCACTATGTTACATTGATTTAGTTCTGGTGTGTGGAGACTATTGCCAGTTTGAAGAATAAGCTATGTCTAGATATAAATAAAGCACAAATAGTCCTTTCAAACTCCAAAGGACAAGAGGTTATCCTCGTGACTTTGCTAGGAAACATAAGACAGGTTGTGGAGTGTTTTGGGTAATTCTAGGTATTTGAACACCTGTTCAGCTATTCCTGGATTCAGTGGTGGGGGTGAGGGGAACATGGGAAGAGTGAGGTCATTATTGTAAAAACCATTTCCTGAGAGTGCGACTTCAGGAAATGCTGGAGCATTAAAAATACCACTTGTGTGGGAGCAGTGGTAGAAGCATGACTCATATTCGGCAATTGTGTCCATAGGTCACAAAGGATTTGGGGAACACAGGGGATATTCATACAAGATTGTGTTTGTGGGTGGTTCATTATGAAATTTTTAGTAGGTTGAGCAGCATGGTCAAATTTCGAGAAGAGTGACATTTAAGATTCTCCATGAAAATAGTGTGACTTGACTCATCCATTTATACATTGATTCACAAACATCAGTTGTCCACCTACTCCATGCAAGGCCTTGTGCTGGATGCTTTGAGGGTAATGCAAGAGGAATCAGCATGGGCCTTGCTCTTTAGCGCAGTGCTTATGAATTGGTAGCAGTGAAGCAAGCTGCTTTCTTTAATTCTTTCTTTCTTTGCCCCTTGAAGCTTTGATGAAAGGAAGCTAGTCCTTAAAGGAAAGCATTTTGCATTATTTTCCAGCACAAATAGTTTCCAAAAACCAGGTCTGGTAACTCCCAGGCCTTTCAATCAGGATGCTGTGATTATGAGGAGTGAAGAATCAGGAACTGGATTGGCACGGTTTACATACCTTTGGTCACTATAGAATGAGGCAGGGTAGAGAGGATAGGAATTGTTCATTGTTTATGCGAAGTGTGCCCAGAGGAGATTTTTTTGCTTTAATAGTTTAAAATTATATTTTATATAAAATTTGAAACATACTAGAGTACAATAATGATGACCCATGAAACTACCTCCCAACCTAAGTATCAGAATAGTATCAATAACTTGCATCTCCCTGTGTGTTCCTCCTGTAGCCTAATGCCCTCCCTCTCTTCTCCCCTCCCAGAGGTAGTCAGTACCTTGAGCTTGCATTTACCTGACAGAGTATGGACATTTCAAATCTGTCAATCTGTATGTGATGCTGTATATGAAGGAACACTGGCAAATTCACAAAGAAATAGCTTAGTGACCAGGGCTTATTTTGCCACTGCTGGTAGATCTGCGACTGTATTTGCTTCCATACAGGGGCTCAACCTGCACACAGATGCAGTTCCTCCTGAAGGGGCTGCAGAGCACAGGACTGTAAGGATGGGCCAGAAACCTGGTAGATCTGGCTTCATCTCTCACCTCAGTTGGCATGAACCAGCTGTATGACCTCAGCCTAATAATGTAACCTCTTTGAGCCTCAGTTTCCTCATCTTAAAAATGGAGATGAAGTGAGAAGTACCTGCATTTCAGTGTGGTGATAAGAATTAAATGAATCAACGTACAGAAACTGCTTGTCACGTGGTTAGTACTCAATTACAGGTAGTCAGAGTTGCAATTCAGCTCAAAGGAAAAACTAAATAACTCCTTGAAATACTGTACAGTGTCCTAGTTATTGTTAAGGAAATACACAGAATCGAAATTTGGTCATTTATATTATTTCTCCTTTTGCTTTTTTTTTCCCCCTTTTTATAGTCCTTCTCTCACTCTTTACCATTGGATCTTAACATGTTTGCCGATGTTTTATATAGATCATCAAGAGAAAAGTAACTCAGACAGTTAAGTATTTTAGTCAAGATGTGATATGATAGAATTCTAGTTTAAAAGTGTGATGCTTATAGTGAGCAAAACTAATGCAAACTAAATGTAACCATAAGAACTAATTTAATCATTTCTCTGGGTTGAAACTAAATGTAACCATAAGAACTAATTTAATCATTTCTCTGGGTTGGTGGTATTGGATTAGCAAAATTTTGGTGGTTTAATGAATTCAATTAGTTTTTTCAATTATGTTAATCTTTAAAATTTATAGGTACCAGTACATAAAAGTAAAACAATTTTTTTTTAAGTTTTTAAAATTTTTTTCCCTAGTAAGCAAAGCCTTTCTTACTCTTAGAAAAACTTTGGCTTTGAATAACATATATGAAATATATCAATATAAACATATATGTGTGTACATATATACATATGTATATATATATATATATGTGTGTGTGTATGTCTATGTGTATTCACTAAGTTTTCAAGTTCCTTTTGCTGGATTTGACAAAGAAAGTGGTGTTCAACTGTGAATTGTTACCTATGAATTAGCTGGGAAACAAATCTTAGGAATTTTTTGGAATTAACTGAGCTCATTCATTCAACAAAATATTCAGCAAATATTTATTGCATAGGTGTTATGAAACAAGTGTACTTTTAGGGACTAGAGATAAGTCATAAATGCCAGGAGATGTGAAACCAAAGATGCCATTTTTTTTCCTGTGTGGTAGTTTTCAAGTTGAATTTTAATCACAAAATCAGTGCATTTAAGAACTATCCATTTGAATACCCATTTATAATAGAAACAATAGAAATTTAGGAACAGAATGATAGAGTTCCTTAATAGATAAATATATGGAATATAAAGAATAGATGGGATTGAAATGTATCCTGTCTACGTTAAGTGCCAGTGCACTTTACATACGATATCTCAGCTGTTCCTATGACTATGAGAGATAAGTGTTCATATCCTCATCTTATTGATGAAGAAGCTGTGGTTCCAGGAGACTGTGGGATTCGTTCTGGATTCTCAGCTAGGAAGAGACACCATCAGTATAAAGCAACCTTCGAGTCTTATGCCAAAGTCTCCTTTCTCCTATTAGAAACTTCCCTTTTCAAATCGGTAAGAAGAACACATATGACCATTCTCATATGTGTTAAATATTGTTTTGGAGTTCTAGCCAGTGCAAGAAGATACAAAAAATCAGTAGAATTAGTATTTGAAAACAAAATTAAGATGTCATTTTTGGATATTGTGATTGTATACTTTTAAAAACTAAAGTGAAAAGTCTAAAAAACGACTATAGGGCTTCCCTGGTGGTGCAGTGGTTGAGAGTCCGCCTGCCAATGCAGGGGACACGGGTTCGGGCCCCGGTCCGGGAAGATCCCACATGCCGTGGAGCGGCTGGGCCCGTGAGCCATGGCTGCTGAGCCTGCGCGTCCAGAGCCTGTGCTCCGCAACGGGAGAGGCCACAGCAGTGAGAGGCCCGCGAACCGCAAAAAAAAAAAAAAAAAAGACTATAGGCATCGATAAAGCAGAAAGATGAATGCAAAATAAATATATACGAATCACTGAGTCCTTTATCTCAGCTCATAGTAATGACATAACATCTAAATTATTTAAGAATAAGTATTTTTAAAAGAGAGTTACGTGTCTTATTTAATGTAGACAGAACTTTACTGAATAATATTAGGGAAGACCAATGGAAAGGTGTACAATTATCCTTAAAAGTAATGATAGAGAAAGACTTCTGTTTTATTCAGTCAGTTTATAGGTTGGACATAATCCAACTCAAAAATCTCAACAGAATTTTTGAACTTAACGATGACTATAATTTGTTTCTGCAAAAATAGATAGCATGTTTTGAGCACTTACTATATGGCAGACATTATTCTAAATGTTTTACATAGAATAAATACCTCACTTACACAAAACAGATAGGTGTATTTATTATCCCCATTTTATAAATAAGGAAACTGAGGCCAAGGGAAGGTAAGTAACTTGCCCAAGTTCACATGATGGTTAGTAAATCGCTGAGCCAGGGTTCTAAATGTCCAGGGCCCACATATGTAACGCTGCCATGCTCAACTAAGAACATTAACTAGTATTTTACAAAGTGGAATGTTAAAGTGGAGCTAGTCTTCCCCAAATAAGCATGTAGATAAATGGAATAGTATAGTCCAGAAATATGTGTACTGTATAGAAGGATATAATAAATAATGAGACATCTCAAACGAACAGCAAAAGAATTATTTAATACATATTATTTAGGATTTGTAGCTAGCATTTTTTGAAAAAAAAATCAATTTAATATTCCCAATTTCATGCCTCATGATAAAAATGAACTTTGAATGGCTAACATGATTGGTAACAGAAAACATAGCAGAAAATATAAGTTATTGCCTGTCAGAGGTCTGGATAAACTATTATTATTATTTTTATACTGTGAAGTGACAGAAGAAATCACAAAGGGAAAGATTGACAGATTTGGCTACATAAAGACTTGTAAACACATGTACAACAACAAGAACAAAATAACTTAGGTCACCAGATGGGAAAGGATCACATCAGACATGACAAACAGAGGCCACCATCTGTGGTAAAAATCCTCAAAGGAGAAGTAAAAGCAGTGGACCGGTTCTTCTCCACGTGCTGGGCTGCGGGAGCAGAGAAGACCCACGTCTAAGGTGGGAGCAGGGCTGGTGTTGTGGGGATGCACCTGGGGTGTCCTCGTTGCACGTGGCCTGTGCACAGGGAGAAGGGGGCTGATCTGATGTCTGGCAAGGCTCTGGGAGCTGGAGAATTGGAGTGGTCCTCGGGTAGGGCAAGATGTGGTCACCTAGGAATTTTGACTCAAGGAGGGTCCTTTACTACAGAGGGAGAAAGAAAGGAAAAACTGAGAGAATATAACCTGGATGTGGAACGAATCTCTGTCTTGGGAGAGCCATCCTAGAAAATCTACCTCAGTGACAAGGAGAGAAATGGCTTCCATGGGCAGAGAAGATGGTGGAACAGTGTTTCCCATTGTTTTTCCATTGCAAAATGGAAGGTCTGCAAGCAGGAGAAACAGGACGCCATGGTAGGTGGATATGTCTTAGCTGTATGTAAATTCTTCGTTTATTTTTGGCTGCGTTGGGTTTTTGTTGCTGCACGCCGGCTTTCTCTAGTTGTGGCGAGCGGGGGCTACTCTTCGTTGTGGTGTGAGGACTTCTCATTGTGGTAGCTTCTCTTGTTGCAGAGTACGGGCTCTAGGCACGTGGGCTTCAGTAGTTGTGGCATGCGGGCTCAGTAGTTGTGGCTTGGGGGCTCTAGAGCGCAGGCTCAGTAGCTGTGGCGCACTGACTTAGTTGCTCCACGGCATGTGGGATCTTCCCAGACTAGGGCTCAAACCTGTGTCCCCTGCATTGGCAGGTGGATTCTTAACCACTGAGCCACCAGGAAAGCCCAGCTGTACATAAATTCTTTATGTGGTGATTAAAGGGCAGTGATTTCTAAGGACAATCCTGGGCCTTAGGAGGCCATGTGGGAACTTGGAGGGAAATAGAAGCTTTGAGGCATCTCATGAGCCTTCACATGAAGAACTCATGTAATACATTGGAAAAAAAGACATGAATAAGCAATTCACACAGTGGCAATGACAACCAGCAAAGAAACAGAACGGTGATCACCTTCATGAGCATCCAAGCACATGAAGCTGAAACAACACTTCAAGAAAATGACTTTATGTCTAATAAACCAGCCTCCTTCCACTAAATCTAAGCTCAGTGCTGGCAGGGAGTTTTGGGTTTCGTTCACTGCTCTCCTGTATCCAGAAGAGTGATTGGTCATAGTAGACACTCAACAAATATTTGTTAAATGTAAAAGACAACACTTAACTGTCCTGTTTGTGGCAAAAGCTTGATAATTCAATCATTGCCGATGGCATGCTAAATTGGTTCAGTATTTTGGGAAAACAAGAAAACAAGGCAGTGTATCACCATGCATATTATAATGTTTAAATCTTTTTAATCCATCAGTGTACTCTTGGGAATTTATTCTAAGAAAATAATTGAACATCAAAAAAAAGCTATATGTATGAACTTCTATAATACTAGAAAAAGTCAAAAACAGAAAACAAGGTTAATAAACTACATATATCATATAAATAAAATATTATTTATCCATTTAAAATAATTAAGAAGACCATAGAGATGTAGAGAAGGATTCCATAATGGTAAGAGAATAAAGCAGAATACAGAGGGGCCTTCCTGCAGCTTCCAGTGCCCTTTATTGAAACACATCTTCCTGCTCCTCTGAATCTTGCTGCTGTAGGTGCAGATTCTGTAGACACCCGATAAAGCTTCCGGTGTCACCATGATGCTGCCGTGCCCAGCAAGGGTGACTGCTGCTGTTGTGACACTAGATGTGCTTCCACCTTAATGTCACATCTCCTACAGTGGTCCCCAAATTGTACAACCTTGTCTTCTCAATGGGGTCAGAAAACATTGAATGGTAAGGATGTTAATGCTGACCTTTGTCCTTATGCTGTGTTCCAAATCATCACACTCCTCCCAACACTGTTTGACCAAAAGTATGTGTCCAATTCTAACTGTTTAAGTTAGATTTTCTTCGAAGGCCTTGCAGTTTCTCATGCAAATCAACCCCAGTGGGTCTGACTCTACGCAAGCCCATGCTTGCCTGAATCCTACAGTGACAAGAACTACTTAGGCGTAAATTAGGACCACTGATGTGAAAGGAATTTTTTGTTAAGTGGTGAGATGTGATATGTGCTTTTATTTGAACAATGTTTTTATATTTTATACTTACAAATATTTTAATGTAAAATATAATGTAATATATAATATATACTGTAAAATATACAAAAACGAAAACTCAATTACTGATATCTGTAAATTTCTTGACAGTTCTTGAGTTACCACTTTGTGCATTATTCTTGTATTTTTTTATTTAAAAAATTACTAATATAAGGCATGTTTGAAACCACTGGAAGATTTATAATGAAAAAGTTGATATTCTTCCCTTATTCCATGCAATCCATTTTTCCTCATCTGAAAAACAGATGTTAGTTGTTTGCTGTATGGGTCTCCTCACATTTCTCTTTTTCTTCCTGCTTATACAAATAAACCTAAATTCATGTCCTCATATATGGAGAGGCTGTGTTTGTGTTGATGGAATCACCCTATACACAAATTTGAAACTTGTTTTTTTCACTTACTCATCTGGACATCTCTTCTGGTCAACTAATATAGATCCCACCAATTATATTTATAGTAGCACAATATTCTGTAGTATAAATGACTCCTAGTTAATTCAATTATTTCCTTGTTTTTGGACAATCCACCTATTTCTTGTGATTACTGTATTTTATTTTATTTATTTTTTTTTTTGCTGTGCCACACAGCTTGTAGGATCTTAGTTCCCTGACCAGGGATTAAACCCCGGCCCTTGGCAGTGAAAGTGTGGAGTCCTAGCCACTGGATCACCAGGGACTTCCCTACTGTATTTTAAAATGTTACAATAAATATACTTACATATACATACACATATTATAAATAAATATATGATTATGAATACATATACATTTCCATACACACAAATAAAATTTTGGCACTTTTATTTCTTCCAGATATGATATTGACGTTGCTCCATCATGTGTTTTACATTTTAATGTATGTTGCTATGTTTCCTGAAAGGAGATGGCAGTTTACAACCCCATCGACCATGTACTGAGTAGGCACATTCATTTCCCTACCTCTCCACTGAAGTTGAACATATGTTAATTTTTTGCCGATTTTATGGGTGAGAAGTGGAATCTCATCAATATTTTAATTAGAATTTCCCCAACAATTTGTTAGATTGTGTATATTTTCATAAGTTTATTGTCCTTTGAGTTTCACTTTTTGGTAACACTGTTTATATACTTGCCCATTTTTCCATTGGGATGTTAAGCATTTTGCTTATCATCTGTAGGAGCTTTTTATCATATGCATTACAGTCTGTGACATAGGGGAGGAAAAGCTTTTTCCTCTATCCATCTTAGGTTCATTGGCTGAGGCCCTGTAAATTAAACTGACAAAAGACAGGTTAATAAGAGAAAAACAGATGTTTGTTAACATGCTCATTGTGCATACACATAGGAGTACTCAGTGATCAGTAACTCAAAGGGGTGGTAAGAACTCGGTGTTATGCAGCATCTTAACAAAAGAACAATACATTTTGACAGAAGTGATGAGACGAAGGAAAGGGACCTTGAGTTTCTAGGGTGGCAAATTGTGGGAAGGTAAATATGTGGGAGAACTAATGGAAGATAAGAGCTAGTTAGTAAAGTTTGTTATATAGGTTTCTCTGGTGTTGTCTCTGCGCTGGTAAATTTCTAGAGTGTCTCCAATTAATTTCTGTTGTTCCTGGTAGAGGGAGGTGGTGGGGGGAGGGGGGGAACACCTTTGCCAATATATGTCTTGCTTTTAGGCAAATAGGGGGAGGGCAGAGAGTTTTTCTTGTATTTGCTTTTTCTCAATTGTCTTTAGCTCCTAATAATCCTTATGCCAAAGAGGCATACTTTGGGTGGCATATTTTGCTACCCATCAATAGTTTAACTTTTAACTTTATCTAATGGTGTCTTTTGTCATAAAAAAAGGTTTACATGTATGTAGTTAAGGACATCTATCTTTTCCTTTATGATGTCTGGGTGTCCTATTTTGCTTTTAGGAAGACCTTCCTTCCCTAGATTATACAAATTTTTCAGTATTTTCTAAATTTTCTATTTTTTTGTTTACTTTTAAACTGTTTTCTAGAGATCCAGCCTTAATTTTCTTCTTACCTTTCTCACTGTTCTTAGATGATCTCATTTACTCCCGTGGTGTTAACCCCTGACAATACACTGATGTCTTCTAAATCCGTATTTTAATCAAATTTCATAACTCCTACCACATCTCCAGAGCAAGCCTCATATATTGAGCACCTCACACACACCGAACTGAACTTATGATTGTTCTCCACAGACTTTCTTTATTGCTACCTCTCTAGTCATGGATGCACCACCATCACCAGTAGCCTAGGTCCAGAAACCTGAAAGGGATCCTGCAGTCCTCCTTTTCACTTAACCCAAATGTTCAACAAACCTTCATCTCTTATTATTTCTTTCATGTTAATTTCTCTTGAATCTGTCCACTTCTTTCTGCTCTCATTTCAACTTCCTGTACAATTGCAACAGCCTCCCAGCTGCTTTCCTTAATAAGTGTTTTCCCCATTCAATTTAACTTTAAAATTGTCTTTACAATTATCCTTCTGAAATGCAAATCAGACTAGACCTATATCTAAAATCCTTCAATCCTCTTCTAAGAAAAGTCTGAATTTCTAGGCATGGCCTTAAAAGCACTAATGAAAACAAACTTCTTGAGAGCAAGTCCACATCTTATCTATTTTGATTTTTGGTATAATAAAATACATATGTATGAAAAAACAAATTTCTGGGACAAAATCTATCAGATGCATGTATTCTGTTAGTGTCAGAAGCTAGATTTAATTTTATATGTCTCCTTTGTAATTATTTGAGTAGTTTTCTAATGAATCATAAATAAGGACCAATATTATACTGGATGCCATAAAAAAGGAGGCTCAAATTGAGGAATGAGAATAAAATCTTTTGAACAGATACTCAGAAGTGAATTTGTCATGCTGATTTTATATCTTGAAGGCTTTGATACATCTTCCAAATTGCTTTTGAAATATATTGTTCATGTTTAAAACACCTCCAGCTGCTGGTTAAAATCTTTGAGTCTGAAGTATCATGGTGTCTGCAACTAACTTTCAAATGGTTCAGCAAAAAATTATACATATCATATATACATATATATACACATATGTGTATGTACATAACTGCACAGATATACATATGCATATACAGAGAGAAAAAGCAAATTTGGCAAATGTTAACAATTAGTGAATATAGGTGAGGGGTACATGAGTATTCATTGTACTATACTTTTACATTTTCTGAAGGTTTGAAAATTAGCAAAAGAAAATATTAGGAAAAAGAACTGCAACAGCAGTGTTTGAGAGCATGCATTTTAAAACAATCTCAACAACCGTAATATTAAAATAGTTTTGAAAAAAATCTTTCATTATTCAAAACAAAAAGTTGTATAAATTTTAGTTTTTTACTTCTTTAGTTATAAAGATGAATGTTTTTCATGTGTGTATAAGAACTTTAACTTCTGCTTTTATGAATGTTTTTTGTCCATGTTTCTATAGGGGGTTTATTTCTTAAGAGCCTTTTATATATGATATAAGTGTTTCAATACTTTTTAATATATAAACAGATAATTCTGAAACATATGTCATTATATGAGAATTTCATGTATTATAAAGAAAGTACCACAAACCAATGGAAAAGGGAAAAATTGGAAAAGTTGGCAAACTCTCACTCACATACACATATGTGAGATTTTTACCATATCTCACACTAATATAAATACCAAAATTAATGCTATATGATTAACAAGTTGATTACAAAAAAGTGTGAAATGTTAAAGAAAAGTTAAAATGAATACAGATAATTATTGGTTGATCTTGGGATTGAAAAGAACTTTCCAGGCTTCCCTCATGGCACAGTGGTTAAGAATCTGCCTGCCAGTGCAGGGGACACAGCTTTGAGCCCTGGTCTGGAAAGATCTCACATGCCATGGAGCATCTAAGCCTGTGCACCACAGCTAGTGAGCCTGTGCTCGAGTCCATGAGCCACAGCTACTGAGCCCACATGCCACAACCACTGAAGCCTGGGCACCTAGAGTCCGTGCTCCGCAACAAGAGAAGCCACTGCAATGAGAAGCCCATGCACCGCAACGAAGAGTAGCCCCTGCTCGCCGCAACTAGAAAAAGCGTACACGCAGCAACGAGGACCCAATGCAGACAAAAACAAATAAATTAAATTTAAAAAAAAAGAAGAACTTTCCATAAAAATGATGGAGGAAAGAACAAACAAAAAAACTGGCAATACATTTGATTACATACAAACCTAAAAAAAAAATACATAGACAAACCCCAAATAATTGAAATCCTTAATATAAAGAGAACTTGAAATCAATAAAAACAATAATGTCACAATACAGAAAAACAAAAAAATCACAAAACCTGAGTAAGAAAATTCAAGTCATGAAAGAAGAAATCTAAATGCCTTTAAAATATAGGAGCATATATTTTAAAACAGAGAATGCAAGGCACTGGTTCAGTTGGTTTATAGCAGTTTGTATGAGTGGGATTCAGCTTCAGCTGATGATGATCCAGAAAACTGGCAATAATGTTTTTGTAAATGTTAATGTAATACTCACTTCTGTTAGCAAGAGCACAGCAGGCAAGAGGGCAGATCATCCAGCCATATTTGGCATTGGTCAGGCCCTCATTAGAGTAATGCAATCAATATGGGGTTCCACCCTTTAAAATGCATGTGGAGAAACTAGAGAGGGTCTTCTAAGAGGCACCACTGAAATGATTACAGAGAAAGTCAAGCCAGTGGGGGAAGATTAAGGGGATTGTATTTATTTAGTCTAGAGAGGAAAAAGCTAAATGGTGAATACATAGTTATTTTCAATTATATAAGTATGTGAAAAAAATGATTATCCTGAGGGAAAGCTAGATTATTCTATCTGTATGATAGACAATAAACTAAGAGGAATATGGTTAAATTGCACCAAGAGACTGTAATTAACTTTAGGCCTGGCAAAACTTCAGGGCAGACTAACAAACTAAGGAACCCCTGCTTTTGTATATCTTTCTGAGCAATTTAGACAACTGCCCATCTTGTGGCTTAGTTATAGAATAGCAGGTGGCTGGGTCCTTGATTAGAATTATAGGTTTATAGAATTTTAGAACTGAAAAATAGCTTCAGTAAAGTTTCTCATTTGTATGTTTTGTAGGTTTCTGTTGCCACCCACTCACCAATAACATATACAAAGGAAAGCATAGGATATGGAGCCTTGAAAGTTAGAGTTTTATTGTGGTTGAATGACTGGAGCTTTTTAGAGAATCTACTGAGATAACGTGAACAGATTTTAGTTATCAGTAGGAAAAAGCAAACTGTAAATTAGGGTGGGGTGGTACTGTGATTCTTAAGCTTTTTCCAGGTTACAGGTAAAAACTAGTATTTATCCCAAGAAAAATGCATGTAGTTACATGCACCCATCCCTGGCACCCAGTTCCCCAAATGTAGTGGCCAAGGTAGAGGTAGTGTGATATAGTGGTTAAGAGCACAGCAATTGGGCTTCTTATATCTAGATTCACATCCTACCTTTTCCACTTACTAGCCTTACAATCTTAAGAATGTTAATTTCTCCATGTCTGTTTCCTCATTTCTAAAATAGGGATAACTTATGTCCTGGAATTTTTGGGTAAACATCAATTAAGTAACAAAAGTAAATTTAAAAATATTTTTTAAGTAAATGGCCTGACACAACAGATGCTATAGAGAAGTTGTGATTGGTAATAAAATTGATTCAATAGGTAATGATTGATGTTAAAAAGTGAAAAAGAATAAAAAGGATTCATTGCACTTAGTAATCATTAGTATTACTTTCAGTCATTTTTTTTCTGTTATATGTATGTGTGTGTAAGATTGTTGTGGAGCACTTGTGTACAGGTAGTGATAGATATATGATATTTATTATTGTAGGTCATGGTCAAAAAGCTTGTAGTCATTATAGGTTATTACTTTTATTGTTTTTAATTTTATCCCTTTTTAAAAATCTTTTAGTGTTTTCTATAGGACTGCAATAGATATCCCCACCTCACCTCATGTTATTTTATTATTATTTTTTAAAAATTAATTTATTTATTTTTGGCTGTGTCGGGTCTTCGTTTCTGTGCGAGGGCTTTCTCCAGTTGCGGCGAGCGGGGGCCACTCTTCATCATGGTGTGCAGTTCTGTCACTGCCGCGGCCTCTCCCATTGTGGAGCACAGGCTCCATACGCACAGGCTCAGTAGTTGTGGCTCACGGGCTTAGTTGCTCCGCGGCATGTGGGATCCTCCCAGACCAGGGCTTGAACCCGTGTCCCCTGCATTGGCAGGCAGATTCCCAACCACTGTGCCACTAGGGAAGCCCACCTCATGTTATTTTGAAGTAACATGACACCACCTCATATATAAGGCAACAACCCTACAACAATATACTTCTATCCACCTTCTCCAGCCTTGGTGCCATGATCCTCATACATTTTACTTCTACACGTTACCAACCCTACAACATATTGCTATCTTTTTTGCTTTAAATGGTCAACTTTCCATCAAATAAGTTGAGAAAAAGAAAAAAAAGACTTCCACATTTATTATCTTTGGTGTGCTTACTATTTCCTGTAGAGCTGAGCCTCCATGCTCCACTGTCCTCCCTCAACCTAAAGAACCTCCTTTAGCATCCTCTATAGTGTGGACCTTCTGGCAGTAATCTCTTCCAACCTTTACAATCTGAAAACATCTGCATCCTCATTCCCACAATCAAAGGACATCTTTACTGGTTATAAAGCTGCAGACTGACAGTCCCCCTTCCTCAGCCCCTTAAAGATGTTGTTCCATTGCCATCTGGACTACTTTGCTTTTGCTGTAAAACAAATAGCCCCATCTTTGTTTCTCTGTATGCATTGTCTCCTCTTAACCCATCACGTATGATTTTCGCTTTATCCTTGGTTTTCAGTAATTAGACCATAATATACCCCAGTGTTGTTTGGCTTGTGTTCTTTCTGCTTGAAATTCACTGAGTTTCTTGGATTCTGGAGTGGATACTGTATTTCTAATCAAATTTGAATGTTGTTCAGTCATTGGCCCTCCAAATATTTTTCTCTCTGTCCTCTCCTGAGACTTCAGTTGCATGTCTATTAGATGATTTGATTTGATTTGATCTCTTAGGTCACTGATGCACTCTGTTCTTTTTTCCTTTCAATCATTTTTTTCTCTGAGATTCAGACTGAAAAATCTCTACTGACCTGTCTTTAATTCCACTGATGATTTTTTCTGAAATGTACAATCCTTTTGTGCTAGTTTGGATCCTCTGAGAAGCAAATAAATCATGGGATTAGATTTCCAAAAGATACGTTGGGAAAATATCTGTGAAGGATAAAAGAAAAAGGTAGAGAGAACCTTCAGATTGTAAGTAAAGTTTGATGCCTGTGAAGGAGATGAAAAGGATAGGGAAGGAGGATTGTATAGGAAATTTAGACTTTTACACAGAAGTAAAAACGTTTTGCCAGGCTTATGGGAATTTCTTAATGCAAAGTAACCCACTGGAGAATTCCTACAACTCATAGGACTGGACCTTTATTAATAGCCCTGTGATGCTCAGCTATTGGCTGGGAGCAGCCCGTAGGAGGCTTGGCTTTGATGTGACTGCCACTATAGAGCCAGTAGCTGGGCTATTAGTCAGTTTTACTCCATATGGCAGGAGATCTAAACAGTGCACGTTTATGATTAACCTACTGCTATTAGGCATATTTAATTATTTTTAATATTCTGTTTTAGTGCTATAATTTTCCTTTTGGCTCATTTTAGTGTTTCTGTTTCTTTCCTTAAAACCCCTATCCATTCATTGCATTTATCTTTTCTTTAATAGATTTATAATAGTTAAAAATTAGTTTAAAATCTTTGCTAATTCCAATAGTTAGGGCATTTGTCAGTCTGACTCTGGGCTATGTTTGTCTCTTAAATAGTGTCACATTTTCCTGTTTTATTGCCTGTCTCATAATTTCTTACTGTTTTCTGGATATTGTGTATAAAAGAACAGTAGAAACTGAAGTACATTATTTTTTTTGTTGTTTTATTATCCAGAGAGTGTAAGTTCCTTCTTCTGTCTTTTGATTAGGGTGAGGGACTGGTAGTTCATCTCTCTCCTACAGGGGTGTTGAGCAGGAACTGGATCACAGCTTTAATTATATTATAATTATATCGTATTCACCTGTGATTAATCACACTCCCAACTTCCTTCACAGACTTTCTGACCTTGTCAGTATCTGAGCCAGGAGGAGGTTAGGCTGTAGTTTCATCTTTGAATCAAAATCTGCAGGATCTGGGAGAGAGAGAGCAAGAGGGAGAGTGTGAGAGTTAGTTCAAGCCAAAATGGCTGACATAATCTCTGCTGGTTTCTGAATATTTAAAATACAAAAAAACAGACAAAAAGAAATCATTCTTTGGACCTTTTTTCATTTCCATTTCTACCTTGTATGCCTCAATTTGCTGGATTTAAGCACTGCTGCAGTTTATGAGAGAGAAGGAGCAAGAAAGGGAAGAACAGTTAATGGAAGACAAGAGAAGGAAAAAAGAGGATAAAAAGAAAAAAGAAGCCACTCAGAAGATGGGTTTTATCAATTAAGTCTGTCTTTACATCGCCAAGCAAATAGAATAAGTTAACTGCCTTGGCTTGGATACCTGACATCTTAATAATGCTACTTCAGTTTTTTTTTTCCTCTTTTTGATTGGGGTTCTGTTTTACCTTGTTGATTCATTGTTGTGATTCTTTCATATTTTTATTTTTCCTAATAAATCTTTTATTTTTCTAATTTTATTTTATACTTTGCTATTCTCTTTCCTTTTGGCCCTTTTGTTTCTTTTTTTCTGTTGTGGTTTTATTTTACCTTGTTGCAGTTGTTTCAATTATAGTTTTATTTTTACTAATATATTTATTATCTTTCTAATTTTATTTTGTTTTTTATTCTTTGATATTGTACTGCTCCTTTTTTTCTTTCTTTCTTCGTTTTTTTTTTTCCTGCACCATGGAGCTTGTGGGATCTTGGTTCCCAGGACAGAGGTCCAAGTCCAAACCACTGAACTAACAGACAACCTCAGAGTCCAAGGAATATCAATGGGAGTGAGGCCTCCTGGAGGTCCTCATCTCAGCACCAAGACCCAGCTCTATCCAACAGCGGGCAAACTCCAGTGCTGGACGTCTCAGGCTAAACAACTGGTAAGACAGAAATACAGCACCATCCACCAAAAAAAAAAAAAAAAAAAAAAAAAAATTAAAAATACTCTAGAAGTAATCAATAACAGAATAACTGAGGCAGAATAACAGATAAGTGAATTGGAAGATTAAATGGTGGAAATAACTGCCAGGGAGCAGAATAAAGAAAAAAGAATGGAAAGAATTGAGGACAGTCTGACAGACCTCTAGGACAACATTAAACACACAAATACTCAAATTATAGGGCTTCCAGAAGAAGAAGAGAAAAACAAGGGTCTGAGAAAATATTTGAAGAGATTATAGTCGAAAACTTCCCTAACATGGGAAAGGAAATAGTCACCCAAGTCCAGGAAGCGTAGAGAGTCCCATACAGGAAAAACCCAAAGAGAAACAGGCCAAGGCACATATTAATCAAACTATCAAAACTTAATTACAAAGAAAAAATATTAAAAGCAGCAAGGGAAAAGCAAAAAATAACATACAAGGGAATCCCCATAAGGTAAACACCTGATTTTTCAGCAGTAACTGCAAGCCAGAAGGGAAGGACATATTTAAAGTGATGAAAGGGAAAAAACTACAACCAAGATTACTCTACCCAGCAAGGATCTTATTCAGATTTGATGGAGAAATTAAAACCTTTACACATATGCAAAAGTTAAGAGCATTCAGCACCACCAAACCAGCTTTACAACAAATGCTAAAGGAACTTCTCTAGGCAGGAAATGCAAGAGAAGGAAAAGACCTACAAACCCAAAACAATTAAGAAAACGGTAATAGGAGCATACATATTGATAACTACCTTAAATGTAAATGGATTAAATGCTCCAACCAAAAGACATAGACTGGCTGACTGGATCCAAAAACAAGACCCATACATATGCTGTCTACAAGAGACCCACTGCAGACCTAGGGACACACACAGACTGAAAGTGCAGGTATGGAAAAAGATATTCCATGCAAATGGAAATGAAAAGAAAGGTGGAGTAGCAATTCTTATGTCAGACAAAACAGACTTTAAAATAAAGACTATTGCAAGAGACAAAGAAGAACACTACATAATGATCAAGGGATCAATCCAAGAAGAAGATATAAAAAGTGTAAATATTTATGCACCCAACATAGGAGCACCTCAGTACATAAGGAAAATGCTAACAGCCATAAAAGGGGAAATCGAAAGTAACACAATCATAGTAGAGGACTTTAACACCCCAATTTCACCAATGTACAGGTCATACAAAATGAAAATAAATAAGGAAACACAAGCTTTAAATGACACATTAAACAAGGTGGACTTAAATGATATTTATAGGACATTCCATCCAAAAACATTTTCTTCTCAAGTGCTCGTAGAATGTTCTCCAGGAGACCATATCTTGGGTCACAAATCCAGCCTCGGTAAATTTAATAAAATTGAAATTGTATCAACTATCTTTTTCAACCACAGTGCTATAAGACTAGATATCAATTACAGGAAAAAAAATGTAAAAAAATACAAACACATAGATACTAAACAATATGCTACTAAATAACCAAGAGAACACTGAAGAAATCAAAGAGGAAATCAAAAAATACCTAGAAACAAATGACAAAACACGACTACCCAAAACCTATGGGATACAGCAAAAGCAGTTTTAAGAGGGAACTTTATAGCAATACAATCCTACCTCAAGAAACAAGAAAAATCTCAAATAAACAACCTAACCTTACACCTAAAGCAATTAGAGAAAGAAGAACAAAAAAACACCACAGTTAGCAGAAGGAAAGAAATACTAAAGATCAGATCAGAAATAAATGAAAAAGAAATGAAGGAAAAGATAACAAAGATCAATTTAAAAAGCTGGTTCTTAGAGAAGATAAACAAAATTGATAAACCATTAGCCAAACTCATCAAGAAAAAAAGGGAGAAGACTCAAATCAACAGAATTAGAAATGAAAAAGGAGAAGTAATACACAGGATCAGGAGAGGTTACTGCAAGCAACTATATGTCAATAAAATGGACAACCTGGAAGAAATGGACACATTCTTAGAAAAGCACAATCTTCCGAGACTGAACCAGGAAGAAGTAGAAAATATAAACACACTAATTACAAGCACTAAAGTTGAAACTGTGATTAGAAATGTTCCAACAAACAAAAGCCCAGGACCAGATGGCTTCACAGGTGAATTCTATCAAACATTTAGAGAAGAGCTAACACCTATCCTTCTCCAACTCTTCCAAAATATAGCAGAGGGAGAAACACTCCCAAACTCATTCTATGAGGCCACCATCACCCTAACACCAAAAGTAGACAAAGATGTGACAATAAAAGGAAAACTACAGGCCAGTATCTCTGATGAATATAGATGCAAAAATACTCAACAAAATACTAGCAAACAGAATCCAAGAACACATTAAAAGGATCATACACTATGATCAAGTGGGATTTATCCCAGGAATGCAAGGATTCTTCAACATCTGCAAATCAATCAATGTGGTACCACATATTAACAAACTGAAGGATAAAAACCATATGATCATCTCAGTAGATTCAGAAAAAGCTTTCAACAAAATTCAGCACCCATTTATGATAAAAACTCTGCAGAGAGTAGACATAGAGGGAACCTACCTCAACATAATAAAGACCATATATGACAAACCCACAGTCAATATCATTCTCAGTGGTGAAAAACTAAAGCCATTTTCTATAAGATCAGGAACAAGACGGGATTGCCCACTCTCACCACTGTTTTTCAACATAGTTTTGGAAGTTTTAGCAATCAGAGAAGAAAATGAAATAAAAGGAGTCCAAATCAGAAAAGAAGTAAAACTGTGACTGTTTGCAGATGACATGATACTATACATAGAGAATCCTAAAGATGCTACCAGAAAACTACTAGAGCTCATCAATGAATTTGGTAAAGTAGCAGGATACAAAATTAATGCACAGAAATCTCTGGCATTCCTATACACTAATGATGAAAAATCTGAAAGTGAAATTAAGAAAACACTCCCATTTACCATTACAACAAAAAGAATAAAATGTCTAGGAATAAACCTACCTAAGGAGACAAAAGACCTGTATGCAGAAAATTATGACACTGATGAAAGAAATTAAAGATTATACAGATAGCTGGAGAGATATACCATGTTCTTGGATTGGAAGAATCAACATTGTGAAAATGACTCTACTACCCAAACCAGTCTACAGATTTAATGCAATCCCTATCAAACTACCAATGGCATTTTTCACAGAACTGGAACAATAAATTTCACAATTTGTATGGAAACACAAAAGATCTCGAACAGCCAAAGCAATCTTGAGAAAGAAAAACGGAGCTGGAGGAATCAGTCTTGCAGACTTCAGACTATACTACAAAGCTACAGTAATCAAGACAGTATGGTACTGGCACAAAAACAGAAATATAGATCAATGGAACAAGTTTGAAAGCCCAGGGATAAACCCACGCACATATGGTCACCTTATCTTTGATAAAGGAGGCAAGAATATACAGTGGAGAAAAGACAGCCCTTTCAATAAGTGGTGCTGGGAAAACTGGACAGCTACATGTAAAAGAATGAAATTAGAACACTTCCTAACACCCTACACAAAAATAAACTCTAAATGGATTAAAGACCTAAATGTAAGGCCAGGCAGGCACTATAAAACACTTAGAGGAAAACATAGGCAGAACACTCTATGACATAAATCACAGCAAGATCCTTTTTGACCCACCTTCTATAGAGATGGAAATAAAAGCAAAAGTAAACAAATGGGTCCTAATGAAATTAAAAGCTTTTGCACAGCAAAGGAAACCATAAACAAGACGAAAGGACAGCCCTCAGAATGGGAGAAAATATTTGCATACGAAGAAACTGGCAAAGGATTCATCTACAAAATATACATGAAGCTCAATACCACAAAAACAAACAACCCAATCCAAAAATGGGCAGAAGACCTAAATAGACATTTCTCCAAAGAAGATATACAGATTGCCAACAAACACATGAAAAGATGCTCAACATCACTAATCATTAGAGAAATGAAAATCAAAACTACCATTAGGTATCACGTCACACTGGTCAGAATGGCCATCATAAAAAAATCTATAAACAAAAATGCTGGAGAGGGTGTGGAGAAAAGGGAACCCTCTTGCACTATTGGTGGGAATGTAAACTGATACAGCCACTATGGAGAACAGTATGGAGGTTCCTTAAAAAACTAAAAATAGAACTACCATATGACCCAGCAATCCCCCTACTTCGCATATACCCTGAGAAAACCATGATTCAAAAAGAGTCATGTACCACAATGTTCATTGCAGCTCTATTTACAATAGCCAGGACATGGAAGCAACCTAAGTGTCCATTGACAGATGAATGGATAGAGACGATGTGGCACATATATACAGTGGAATATTACTCAGCTATAAAAAGAAATGAACTTGAGTTATTTGTAGTGAGGTGGATGGACCTACAGTCTGTCATACAGATTGAAGTAAGTCAGAAAAAACAAATACCGTATGCTAACACATATATACGGAATGTAAAAAAAAAATCGTTCTGATGAACCTAGTTGCAGGGCAGGAATAAAGACGCAGACGTAGAGAATGGACTTGAGGACATGGGGAGGGGGAGGGGGAATGGTAAGCTGGGACGAAGTGAGAGAGTGGCATGGACATATATACACTACCAAGTGCAAAATAGATAGCTAGTGGGAAAGAGCCACATAGCACAGGGAGATCAGCTCGGTGCCTTGTGACCACCTAGAGGGGTGGGATAGGGAGGGTGGGAGAGAGGCTCAAGAGGGAGGGTATATGGGGATATACGGGTGCATATAGCTGATTCACTTTGATATACAGCAGACACTAACACAACACTGTAAAGCAATTATACTCCAATAAATATGGTAAAGAAAAAAAATAATCTGGAGGATCACTAGAAATTGAGCATAATGGGAATGTGAGAGACTATGTAATTATGTGTTTTTCCCTCCCATTTCCTTCTCAGTATAATCTGGGGGTTATGTCAAGGAGATCTCTCTCAGGCTGAGCAATTCGTTTTTCATTTAGGGCTCTGTCAGGCTCTAGTCTTCCCTGCTATGCTTCACTGTTTAATAACATTTGTCTGATTTCTCTTTCACTCAAAACATCCCAAGCTACAACAAGCTGGCTCCTCCATCCTCCCATACGCAGAGCAGGTATTCACTTCCAGGTGTGGGAGCTTACATACTCTCTGTTCATCTAAGAAGGGATGTGACATACTCTCTGTAATTCATTTCATTAAGGCTTCCTTGCACCTGCCACTCTTTGCAAATCTCACAGAAACGTATGATTTTATTTTGTCTAAATATTTCTTACTATTACCATAGGTGTAAAGGTCTTTTGTGTCTGTGTAAGATTACCTGGAAACAGAACTCTGTTACAGTTCATTGATAAGTGATGGATGAAGATTTACAGCTCACTTATCTATAGTTGAGCTTGAAGCTATTTAGTGTTGATATTATTTATTAAAATTTTGTACTCAGGCAAAATGAAGAGGCTGAAGTCAAGAGGTTTGCTTGTTTCAAAACATTTCCCTTTGGTATGATGCTTCCTGTTGCTCCTTCCCACTAGTAACTGGTGATGAAGGGGAAGATCATTCTCTCAGTGCTGTCTGAGTAACCTTTAAACTTACATATTTTTTGCTTGGCTATTATTATCCCTCCCCAGAATGCACTCTTCCTCTTTTTCTACCACAGTGAACTCCTCCAAAACCCAATTCATGCATATTCTCCTTTGAGAATCCTTTCCAAAATGTTTAAAGCTTTTTCTTAAACTTTGTCTGCAAAGGACCAGAAAATACTAGATTTTTTAGGACAGTCTCTGTCATCACTATTCAACTCAGCTAGTGTAGCAAGAAAGCTGCAGGTTACAAGGCCTTATTGGTCATTCTTGCTTTCTTGGAGGTTCCAAGGTCACTACACTACAGATAAGATGTAAATGAATGAGCATGGCTATGTTCCCCTAAAATTTAATTTAACAGAACAGCCAGATTGTAGTTTGCTGACACTTCTCTTAAAGAATTAGTAGGCCTACATAATTGGGCTTGTCAAATCGTAAGGTGGTTGATTATTCATTTGGACTACTTTGAACACAGTTAACATAGGATGTACTTTGTTACCAGCATGTATGTTGGGCACACAATAATTATTTGCAGTATAAATGAAAGAAAAGAAGAAATGGAGGAAAATATGAGATGACCGTGGAAATGGAGAGACAGAAGCAAGTGAAAAAACAACTGTCTTTGATAAACAGTGCTAGTCGCTGTAACAGATAAGCCCCCATTCTAAACTTAGAACTTAAACCTCAGTTCTAAGTTTCTTACCACAACAAAGATTTATTTCTTCCTTACATCATAGGTCAGTGTGCAATGGCAGGGTCAGGTGGAGTAGACCTTGTTCTACACAGTCATTCAGGGGCATGGGCGCAAGTCCTTCCATCTAAAGGCTCCACAGCCTGCCTTAGGTCCTCAGAGTCCTCTCCATTCAGCCAGGAAAAGAGAGCAAGAGTCATGCGTAGAAGGTTCTAATGGCCCAGGACTGGAAATGGCACCCATCACTTTTGCACATGTTTTGTTGTCGAGATCTCAGGCATAGGTTCCACCCTATGGTGAAAAAAAGAGGCTGAAAAATATATTCTAATTCTGCGCCTAGTGAGAAGAGGGGGTTATGGCACTAGCAATAAGCAATCTAGTTTGGGTTACACTGAAAGAAGGCAGTGAGAGGATAAAACAGTTTAGATGAGAAAGCAATCAAAAGACACTTCCCAGAGGGAGGGAGCAGCATTTCCAACAATAGCATACAGGTTAATTTTCTCAGTAGACACTTGCAGCCCTTGTAAGTGCTGTCATTTGCAAATATATAAACTGTCTGAGATAAATAAAATTGTGTGTCTGGGAAAAAATACACAAAACTATGATTGGCCACGCTTCAAGATACAGTGAAACAATGTGGCAGATGTGTGGGAAGGCACCTGCCCTCTGTCTGGGGGAGGTTACAGGCATTAAGTTTGGTTATTGTAAAGCCCAAGGTACAATTATCAATCTCTGAAAACAATTTTATACTAATTGAATCTTAATTATGTTGAGTCTCTTTCTCAGTAGCTGCAATTATGTCCTTTAGAGTAATCCCACGGGACATTTCTCAGAGTTATTCAGAGTGTTTTCTTATCAGAGTTGGGAAATAGTGATAGAAATGGGAAGGTAGAGATCTTGTATATAAAGAATGAAAGAAAGATATTGATCATGTATAGTGTGTGGTTATTATAAGATTATTATTCTCATTATTTTAGTTTATTTATTGCAGTTGAATTGCTTATGGAGTTGAAATACCAGTAATTATACCTGCCTAGGGGAGATTAATCCATGAGAACTTTTTTTAAATGAAGGGATTACAGGGAAGCTGTTTTCCCGGTGATGCAGAAAAGGATTGTGGGTCCCTTCCAAAATTCTACTTCCTTTAAAAATCTGGTTTTAAAGTGGGCTTTCCAGGAGAGTAGATAATTTGGAGTTGCTGCAAATTACTTCCTGGGCCTGAATTTCTGTTGTCCATGTAGTGGTTTGCAGACAAATGAAAAATATCTGGAATTAGATTCAGGCTTTTGAGCTGAGGCAGCTTGGAGAAAGCCGCTAAGGGG
Organism: Neophocaena asiaeorientalis asiaeorientalis; assembly: GCF_003031525.2. Classification (NCBI taxonomy): domain Eukaryota; kingdom Metazoa; phylum Chordata; class Mammalia; order Artiodactyla; family Phocoenidae; genus Neophocaena; species Neophocaena asiaeorientalis. Next base: position 4,364,959 of record NW_020174057.1, read on the forward strand.
GTTAGAAGGAAGCCTCTGCCCTTTCATTTACAAAAGGATGAGGCTTCTTCACTGAAGCCTTGGTTCCTTAAATAGGCCCTGCATTCCGTCCATGACAGCTCACGAAGTATCTAGCACTGGTCTCCCTCACAGTCTCCAGCAAGGTCGCCAGCTTTTCACAATTGCTGTCATAACTGTGGCTCCCTTGGCAGGATGTTCAGTCCTTCTCACTGCCATAGAGCATGGATATATTTAGCTCAGTAACCATGCTTAGAAGTTGGGCAGAATGGGTTGCATTGACTTTTGATTTCTGTCCTGTCTTTTCTCTTAGGATGTGAGTTGTCTTGGTTGACACTGAAGAATGAATAGAATGAAGGTGCAGTGGGGGTGAGTGAAGGCTATAAATTTGTTTTCATGATTGTTAAATTCTCATTTTATATATTCAAGGAATTGGCATGTGTGTTGAAAAATATAAAATTTACTGTTACAAAAAATTAAAATGACATATTTCTGTGTACTATCAACCAATGATTGTGCTAACCAAAGAAAGGAAACATCACCATTAAATAGGTGGTTGAGATTTGATTTCACTTTGGAAAGTGGAAATCCATGAGAAGAATTCTAAGGGAAGTGTGAGCTATATTAATGGGGCACTTGGAAACACAGTAAGCTCTCAGTCGATGATAGTTATTAATAATAATTTTAGTTAATATCAACTGAGTACTCATCAGGTTTCAAGAACTGTTCTAATAACTCTATAATATAGGCAGTATTATACCCATTTTATAGATGAGAAAACTGAGGCACAGATAATTTATAGATCTTGTCTAGGTTCACAAAGGAAGCTCAGAGTCAGAATTCAATCCCAGCTAGCTTAACTCCAGAGCGTCTTCTGATAACCTTTCCTACATTCTGTTGCCCACCAACCTGGCATATGGGTCTACTTTCCTATGCCCCTTTTCTTTTTTCTAGGTTTTCAGTGTGGAGTTCTAAGAGAAAGAGGGAACCGTCCGTCCTTAGGTGTTGCTCACAGCTTTTCCATTCCCATTCAGACAGCAGCCCTAGCTCCAGGTGGAAAGGGCAACCTACTCATTGAGGAGATTCTGATGTCTGTAACCCATGCTGAGCCAGGGTATCTGAAGGAGGTAAAGAGGATGTAGGCTAGTGGAGAAAGGGGGAATTAAAGGCCTTCTCTCCTCTCCAAATGCCCCAAAAGTTTCTAGCGCAGATTAGTTGGAATTGCTGTCTTGGAGCAGGTTGAAGAAACTTTTTTACTAAGAATAATTAAACCACAAATAACCTTCCCACATCCCCAGCCACACATATTCACGCACACATATATGCAGAGTACACATTTGAATTTTTATATTTCAAGCATTAATCAACTAAGATCTGTTGGCATTGTGGCTGCATTGAGCAGATGAAAATCATTACAGCTTAAATGTTTCTGCTCTTTCTACACAAAGAATAAAAGAAGTAATAGTCTAAGATGTGTAGCAGAACATTTTTCAGCTTTGGCTTCAAACCACCTTATAGAAAAAACTTAGAGGTATACTTGTACAAGCATAAACTATATGACGTTGGTAATTCAAATGAAAAAGACTGATTTTTAAGAAGTGTGCCAGAGTGTGTTCATATTGATGAAAGCAATCTCTTCCTGTAGTAAAGATTGGAAGGCCATGTGCTTATCCTGATGTTCTTGCCACGGCTAATCAAATTTTCTTTAAATATTTTAAAGAACCTGATTAATATTCTTTCCAAGTGATCTTGGTTGGTAACAGATGGTTGCCCTTTGAAGACAAATTTCATTTTTTTAATTTCATTTTTTTTAATAGTAGGAAATAATCAGGAGCTGAGTCTGTAGAAAAACATCAATGGTTAAAAAAAGGCAATAAATAGGCTTTTGGTGAAACACAGGGTATGACTATAATAATAAAATTAAATTTAATTGTGTAAATTCATTGCTATGAAGGCAATTTCCAAAAAAGTAAGTACTACAACAAGAAAATTGCATAGATGTGAAGCAGTGTTGAGTTTGTGGTCTCTTGATCTAACAGGTGGCTACTTGATCTAACAGTAATTCTTTGTATGTTTGAATTCTCTTGAGTGTTTATAAGACTCAGTTTCAAATTTTATAGTGACATGATATGTATATTTAAGCAATAGCTCTTAATTTATATTCAGATTTAATAATAGGGAAAATTACATTTTAACATTGTCTGATAAGAAGAAAAGTCAAATTAGGTCAGCACTTCTGGCTTAGAGATAATTTTGCAATAAAACCATGTCTTTCTTTTGTGTACCTTACGATAAGCCTTTAAGGAGTACACAGAATGGGTAAGAGTAATGCAAAGTTAGCCCGAGCAGAAAATAATTTATGGAGTTCTCTTGGTAGCTTGATATGTGAGTAGCAAGTTCTTTTACCTATAGCACAGGGGGAAAAATGAGCATACTTTAAGCTTTTCTAATAAAACTTTGTTTTTGTTATTGCTACTAGATTTAAAATTTCCAAGAGATATCCTACAGTTTTGAATTTTAATTCTAGTTTAAAAATTCACATTTCGGGCTTCCCTGGTGGCACAGTTGTTGAGTCTACCTGCCGATGCAGGGGAGACGGGTTCGTGCCCTGGTCTGGGAAGATCCCACATGCCGCGGAGTGGGAAATGAGAATACACTGGGAAATGAGAATACACTTTGGCATACTTAAAAGAAAGTATCAAAACCCCTCAAATTTCAAGCGGTTTTTAGAGGGCTTTTCAAGCTTTAGAGGTTTAGGGTTAAGCAAGTTCTTTTATTAATGTTTTAGAATTATGAACTCTTAGAAATAAATGTATATTTAATCTTTTTCTTTCAATAGGGATATAGCTATCATTCTGTATGTCTATTTATTTTTTTATTTATTTTAATTTTATTGGAGTATAGTTGATTTACAAAATTGTGTTAGTTTCAGGTGTAAAGCAAAGTGATTCAGTTATATGTATACATATATTCATTCTTTTTAAGATTCTTTTCTCATATAGGTTATCACAGAATACTGAGTAGAGTTCCCTGTGCTATACTGTAGGTCCTTGTTGGTTGTCTATCTTACATATAGTAGTGTATGTATGTTCATCCCAAGCTCCTGATTTACCCACCTCCCCCCACATTTCCCCTTTGGTAACCATTAGTTTGTTTTCGATATCTGTAAGTCTCTTTCTGTTTTGTAAATACGTTCATTTGTATCATTTTTAAAAAATTAGATTCCACATATAAGTGATATCATATGATATTTGTCTTTCTCTGTCTGACTTACTTCACTGAGTATGATACTAGGTCCACCCATGTTGCTGCAAATGGTAATATTTCATTCTTTTTTTTTTAACATCTTTATTGGAGTATAATTGCTTTACAATGGTGTGTTAGTTTCTGCCTTATAACAAAGTGAATCAGCTGTATTCATTCTTTTTATGGCTGAGTAATATTCCATTGTATATATGTACCACATCTTCTTTATCCATTCCTGTGTTGATGGACATTTAGGTTGCTTCCATGTCCTGGCTATTGTAAATAGTGCTGCAATGAACATTAGGGTGCATGTGTCTTTTTTGATTATGGTTTTCTCTGGATATATGCCCAGGAGTGGAATTGCAGGATCATATGGTAGTTCTACTTCTAGTTTTTTAAGGAATCTCCATACTGTTTTCCATAGTGGTTGAACCAATTTACATTACCACCAACAGTGTAGGAGGGTTCCCTTTTTTCCAACTCTCTTCAGCATTTTTATTGTTTGTAGGCTTTTTGATGATGGCCATTCTGACCAGTGTGAGGTGATACCTCATTGTAGTTTTGATTTGCATTTCTCTAATAATTAGTGATGTTGAGCATCTTTTCATGGGCTTTTTGGCCATCTGTATATCTTCTTTGGATGTCTACATCTATTTATATCTATCATCTTTGCATCTTCCAAAGATGGCCTTGAGTTGATTTGAGGAAAGGACAAGGAAGAAAGACAGAGAAGGGAAAAGGAGCAGGAATGGGAAGAAGAGGAGAGGAGGAGGAGGAAGGAATGTTAAGCAAGAACTTAGCCAATTTTTATAAACTAATTTTGTCTTGAAAACGTTTCTTTTTATTTCTCTATGAGATATTACTATTAAAAATGATATCATGATGAGCTCTGACTCCTATTTTTCTAGTGTAAATCAGCAGACTTATTTATTTGTTTCATCAATTTTCCTTCCCAAGAAAGGAAATCCTCATCTAGTTGTCATGAATCTATTGTTAGTGTTCCTCTCTATGTAAAGTGGGGTCCTCCTGGACCTTCAGTAGAAAGCTACAAGGCAAGCTGGCTTCCACAGCCTTCAAATCAGTGAATTCAGAAGTTAGTCCATTGGCTCCAATGGTTGAGAATTCCACTTTTTCTCTCATGACCGCATTTGTACCTTCCTAAAGCCGTGCATTTGGATAAAAATGGTAGATGATCCATCCAAATAAGAATGATCATTCTTTCATTAGGTGTAGAGCTCTAAATTTGAGTTGAATTATATATAGTTTTTGTGAAGGAAAGTGTATCAGTCATCTTTTACTGGGTAATACTGCAGTAACAAACAACCCTCAAATTTTAGTGTCTTACAGGAATAAAGCTAATGTGTTGGTCATGTTACATGTTGGCTGGAGGTCAGTCATGGCTCTGTTCCTTATACTCACCACCTTGAAATCCAGGTTGATAGAGCCTCATTTGAGGACATGATGGGCTTCGTGTCAGAGGGAAAAAGGAGAGAGGTGGTGGAACCTCACAACAGCTCTCAAAGCTTCTGCATATGTCACTTCCACTGCTGTGTCATTTGCCAAAGGAAATCACATAACTGAGTCTTACAGGAATGTAAAATCCTCCCACATGGAGACACAGTGACTATTTTGAAAAACAATAAAATCTACCAGAGAGAGTATGAGACACAACTGTTTAAAGTCTTTTTCTCCATATGATCCAGCAATCCCACTCCTGGGCATATATCCAGAGAAAACTCTAATTTGAAAACATACATGCACCCCAGTGTTCATTGCAGCACTATTTACAATAGCCAAGACATGGAAACAACCTAAATGTCCATCAACAGATGAATGGATAAAGAAGATGTGGTGTAGATAATACAGTGGAATATGACTCAGCCATAAAAAGAATAAAATAATGCCGTTTGCAGCTACATGTATGGACCTAGAGATTATATACTAAATGAAGTAAGTCAGAGAGAGAAAGACAAATGTTGTATATCACTTATATGGGGAATCTAAAAAATGATACAAATGAACTTATTTACAAAACAGAAACAGACTCACAGGCATAGAAAACAAACTTACAGTTATCAAAGGGGAAAGTGGGGTAGGGGCAGAGGAGAAGGTCCTACTGTCTAGCACAGGGAACTATTTTCAACATCTTGTAATAAACTATAATGGAAAGGAATCTGAAAAGAATATATATACATATACATACATATATATGTATATAACTGAATCACTTTTCTGTACACCAGAAACTAACACATTGTAAATCAACTATACTTCAATTAAAAAAAAAAATATATATATATAGTAAAATAATGTCTTGTTCTCTGCTGGGGAACTAAAATGCCAGCCTAATCTTTGCCTTTCAGCCTTTCTCATAACTTATAGCTTTATCCTTGTGACAGCAACACAGAAAAGCTGGGGAGCAAGATTTGTGGGGAATATCTTTCGTTGGCACTCAGGCAATCAAATATATTTCAATTAAAGAAGTGTCATAAAGAGGCCTTCAAACTATACCCAAAGGACCATCTCCCCCAGGAAGCCTTCCTGGATTAATCCAGTAGTCTCGTACTTACCAGTTCCTTGTATGATAGTCCTCTTCCATGAGCGCTTCTCTTTGTGGTAAATATAAAATAATGATAGACACATGTTTTACTGCTTGTTTCTCCTATTGGATTAGATGTCATCTAAGAGAAGAGGTTGCTGTGCCACACAGTAAAGTCATTGCCTAACTGTGAAGTTCCTTAAAATTATACCATTTACTGACTTGGTTATTCTATTCACTTCTCAGAATGAGAAAATAATTTGGTTTCAAGACCTTTATCACTTAGCTTTTTCTTTCTCAAGATATAGAGTAAAACATAGGCAACATTCTTCATTCATTCATTCATCCATCCTCATTCATCTAATATTCAACAAATGTTGAATTCCCGTTACAGTCCATGTGCTAAGCCAGGTGCTGAGTTGTGGCACCAGGTGCTCACAGTTTCTTCCCTCACGGACCTTACCTTTTAGTGGGAGTGACCCATACAAATCAAATAATCACACATAGTTATAAACCATGATGCTCACTAAGAGGAAAGCTTACAGGGTACTCTAAGAACATATAGGAGACCTGACTTACTTTATGTCTCTGTGAAGGCATCTCTGAAGAAATGACAGCTGATCTGAGATCTGAAGGAAGAATAGCAGTTAACTATATAAAGAATGAAGCCTAGAGACTGTCATACGGAGTGAAGTGGGTCAGAGAGACAAAAGCAAATACCGTCTGCTAACACATATATGTGGAATTAAAAAAAAAAAGGTCATGAGGAATCTAGGGGCAGGACGGGAATAAAGATGCAGACCTACTAGAGAATGGTCTTGAGGATACGGGGAGGGGGAAGGGTAAACTGGGACAAAGTGAGAGTGGCATGGACATATATATACTACCAAACGTAAAGTTGGAGGGAGTACAAAAAAACAAAGCAGCAAACAATGTGAGAATCAGGTAGGGAAGGTTTATTCAGGGCGTGTATGCCATGTTAAGGGGTTTAGGTCTTTATCCACTGAAAGGTCTTTAAGAGGGAGTGACGTGAAAAAATTAGAATTTTTAGATGTCACTATGGTTGTCATGTAGAATGGATTGGAGAGTGGCAAACGGATGGCAGGATATCACCATAAAGTCTTTTGCAGTAGTAGAGGTAAGAATTTCTGCTCAGTGCAAAACTGGCATCTAAAAGTTGGATGACACACTGCTGATATTCTGAATCTCTTAGTTCTAGCATTGAAATTTAAAAACTCGATCTAGCAGGAAAAAAATCTAAGTTGGCTCATGGTTCATGATTTACATTACTATTCAAAATATAACTCAAGCCAAATAATCACAACTACACCAAGAGTATAGATCTATGACCCTCTAATAATTTCAGTGATGGGCTTCAGGGAATCCATGAAGCTCCTGAAATTCCGTGAAAATTGTGTGTGCTTATTATGCTTATATGTTATTCTAGGGAGAGAGTCCATACATTTTCTAAGATTCATGACCCCCCAAGCAGTTAAAAACCACTGTTTTACATTATCACTTGACCAACCCATAGTTACTCTATCACCAGAATGCAGGCCTGGGTCACATGTCTTGAATTAATGAAAAATGGTTAGCTGACTATGAAAGGTTTGAGCTCTTTTTTAGTGCAGAGTGGTTGCTTTGAAGTGGCTGCCTAGCTAGAGACTATTTCTTAGTTCCCTGGCATCATTGGAAGGGGTGGGGGATGTGTCTACTTCTCACCAATAGAATGCATGTAGACATTTTGATTGTCATTTGTGCCTAAAGTTGAGTATGTATCTGATAGGCCTTTTCCATAATTGTCTCACCTTCTCTGGTGACCTTGGAGACCATGTTTTGAAACTGGCAGCATAACAGGATGAAAGAATACTTGATAACTAAGTCACGGAGGCAGCCAGGAGAGCTGTCCAACTATGAACACCTGCATTGGATTTTGGTGATTAAGAAGTAAATTTTATTATCTTAAGCAATTGAGATTTAGGGTTATTTGTTACAGCAGTTAATTTACCCTGGCATACAAAAACAACATCTCATGTAGGAAGATATGGAAAAATGGGTATGTTGGCTGGGAAAAAGTCCTTTTTGGATTTCTTCCTGGAACCAAGAAATAATGCTGCCTTGCAGCCCATAGTGTCATTTTGCAATGTGTAAGTTACTCTGAGCCCAAATTTCTTACAAATCCAATCCTTGATTGCATGAGAGGATGATTACCATAGATAGTTAATGTAGATGGCTTTTCACTACATGCGACGCAGAGACAACTGTTTTCGAAAAAAGATTTTTTTGCTTACAGTTCCCGAGAAGAAGAGACATACCAAGACATGCAAGACCACATGTAGAAGCACCAGTGTTGGTCAGGAGGCAGAAGGAGTGAGGGGAAGGCATGGCAACAACTTTTATTTTGGTTTTCTTGGGAAAGAATGGGCAAGCTGGGTAAGCAGCTGAGCAGGTTTAGGATGGAATAGTTTGAATAATTTTGGCAGGCTCTGGGCTATGGGAGTGATCTCTAGTTGTCCAGTACCCGGCTTTGGGGTGACTGAGGGCAGCCAGATAGTGTCCCAGACTGCAGGTGTCTGATAAAAGGAGGTGGGTGGGAGTCCATAGGATGGACTTAGAGTGGGTTGTTTGCATATAAATGGTATGTTTACAAGCATACTTTGTATGGTTTAGGATGGATTGGACTTAGGATGGGTTGGTTTGCATATAAAAGGTATGCTTACAAGCAAATTGTTTAATATCTCTAGGAATTAGCTAATCTTGGGATGGGCAGTTCCTCCTCAGTTCACAAGGCCCCCAGATGTCAAATTATCATGAAATATAGAAAATTAAAAAATCATGATTAATACATAATATACCAGACATATTTTTTAAAATGTCACCAGGTCTATGTAAATCAAATTAACTTAATAATTACAGGGACACAGATTTACTAGCATTCGGTAGACATGGTTAGTATCTCATTACTCCACACCATGGAAGTCATTTTGACCACAGCACATTTCTACCAAAATTATTCACTTAAATATATAATCCAGTTGTTCAAAATTAAAATAAAGTCATAGGTATTTAAAATTATTCAAAGTTGGTTCTTACAGAATTGTCTAAGGACTTCAGAGTTCAAATTAGAGTTTATATTGAAACGTGAACTCAAAAAGTAGGTAGAGTCTACAATGGTTCTGGAAGGGAAATGCAGTCCCCCTTAACAGATACCTCTAGTTCCCAACCTACCCCTGCCCCTGCAAGAACAATGTTCTAGGATATAGTCCAATACCTAAAACTTTTCACGGGCTCCCCATTGCTTATTACCAACATTTTCAAACTTTAGTCATTTATAGGCCACCTTCTCAAGTTTTTGCTGTATCTGTATTAATACTATCTTTTGTATTTTCTTAATTTTTACTATAGATCAGCTCACTGTGGTACTATATATGTTTATTTCATCTTAAGTAGTTTTTGTATCCATATAATTTTGGATTTGAGGTGCTAAGTACATATTTTTCTAATTTGTATAAAAATAAATACAAAACTACTAAAAATCTTAAAAAAATTTTTTTGAAGTATAGTTAATTTACAAAGTTGTGTTAGTTTTCAGGTATACAGCAAAGTGATTCAGTTATACACACATATGTGTTTTTTTTCAGATTTTTTCCCTTATAGGTTATTAGCAAAATATTGAGTATAATTTCCTGTGCTACATGGTTTGTCCTTGTTGGTTATCTATTTTGTATGTGGTAGTATGTATATGTTATTCTCAAACTCCTATTTTATCCCTCCCCCCTACCCCTTTCCCCTTTGGTTCCCATAAGTTTGTTTACTATGTCTGTGGGTCTATTTCTGTTTTGTATATAAGTTCATTTGTATCATTTTTTTTAGATTCCACGTATAACCGATATCATATGATATTTGTCTTTGTCTGGCTTAGTTCACTTAGTATGATAATCTCTAGGTCCATTCCTGTTGCTGCAAATGGCATTATTTCATTCTTTTTTATGGCTGAGTAATATTCATTGTATAAGTATACCACATATTCTTTATCCATTCATCTGTTGTTGGACATTTAGGTTGCTTCCAAGTCTTGGCTATTGTAAATAGTGCTGCAATGAACATTGGGGTGAATGTATCTTTTTGAATTATGGTTTTCTCCGGATATACGCCCAGGAGCGGGATTGCAGGATCATACGGTAGCTCTATTTTTAGTTTTTTTTAAGGAACTTCCTAAAAATCTTTAAAATATTGTTTGTAAACCATGAATCAACACATTGATAACTGCCAGTGGTGCCCATGCCACCCTGTGGGAAATCCCAGCTGGGAGGATGATGTTCAGTCCCCTGAGGGTACTTCCTCATCATGGAGGCCCTGACTGCCTCTTCTCTACCATCCTCTTCAATCATCTGGACATCAGTCATGATGACTGACCTTAACTCCCTCACAATGATACGCTTTGTCTTGCTTCCATACCTGCCTGAACAGGTTCTGTGCCTTTAACACTGCCCTCCCTCACTCCAGACATGCCCTTAGGCTGCCTCTAAAAATCCCCTATAGCTCTGTGCTTCTCTCCAGGCTCTCCCTCCTACCCCAGCCCCAAACCTGTGCTTCCTCCAGTTCCCACTTTGCTGTTGCTGGTTTTTGCCTTCCTACTTGGTCCCGTTAGGATTGTGTATGGGTTTTATTTTCCACTGGGTTTAATCATGCCTTTATTCCTGAATACTGCCTTTGGGGGCTCCTTGGTTTCAAACTCTGAACTCCATGGGCCAGTCCTATCCCATTTCACTCCGTTTTTCATCCTCAGTTCCTAGAACCCAAATCAGAGTACACTTTTGCAGACTTCCCACCTTACCCGTGGAGAAAACAAGGGTTTTCCATGGCCATTCCCTCTGTTTGGACTGCTCTTCCTCTCCTTGGTCTTCTGGTATGCTCCTAGTTAGCTCAAAAAACTCAGTTCCAGTATCACTACTTCCTGGGTGCCCTCCTTGCCCTCCATGTTCTAGAACTTACTGTAATTATTGGTCTGGATATCTTGTCTCTCCTGCTTATTTGAGGACATATAAGTCAGGGAATATATTTTAGTTATCTTTGTTTCCCCAGCAGTTAACACAAGGCACAGTACCTAGACAGTGCTTAAATGATGTTTATTGAGTGCATGAATAAATTAATAAGCTGGAAATATTAATTAATATGTACTTTGTAATAGAGTTTTGAGATTCCTGAATATGATACAAGAATGGGAAGAGAAGTATTCCTACAATAGAATCATGTGAGGAGTGATTGTCATTGAGCTCCCCCCATCCTCCATTCCCCACTCCTACCCTGGTTCCTGGACACAGGAGACCCAGGGGATAGTGAGAAGTTTTACTTACGATATGGGGCAGGAAGTGGCCTGTGACCCAGGGGTGAAATGTCACGTTCACACCTAACCCCCAGAAATCCACGAAACTAAGTCCTGTGAAGAATTTTGTTAGGGCTAAATACTAGGAAAAACAATGGATATTTACTCAGTACATTTTCCCCTCATTTAAACTAAAGAAAAAAAAAAGTGAAAAGAGGGGGAAAAGCCAATAAGCCAGCTGGTTTAACTTCTCTTTTTACATATTTTCCATTGCAGTCCTCTCTTAGTCATAAAGTCTTTCTTAACCAGTTTACTGCTTTTCATTTGGCTGAAATTTTTCAATTTTTTCTGCATTAAAAAAATGCAGAATGAGAGGTTGAATAGATTGTGACTTTGTTCTCTCTGTCTCTCTCTCCTCTATCCATCCCCCTACCACTCATACACACACACACACACACACACACACACACACACACTATCCAATTGTGTTTGGTTAAAACCAGTTTCTGATAACAGAAACAGGATCTCTGCTCTTTTTGAGAAACAAAGCCCATCTTTCTTGAGGTGCAGAAAATATTAGATGTTACTCCCCACGCCCCCTGCCCGCCAGTGTCACACACTCCCTTCCCCTGTCTACTGCAAGCAGAGCTTCCTAAGGAGTAAGAACAGCTGCTGTGCCACAATAGTTCCTTACAGAGCCAGTAAATAGACAAGGCCTCATTTTCTTGACCTTCTCCACCTCTGCTCCATCCTCAGAATGAGTGTTTTGAGTCTGGGCTGTGAGGGGGAAGGGAAGGAGGATAAGGGAGGCTCCTTTTTCACTTTGCCTTTCTCTGTCCTTAAAAATAAAAGAGAGACGTGTTCATTGGGAAATTTTGCTTAGTAATTTTGTTCCCAGTCTTAAAAACAACCAAAAAACTACGTTGTGGGATGTGTGTGTGTGTGTGAATGTGTACGTGTGTGCGTGTGTATATGTGTTTCACAATTTCATCTTAAGAGGAGTTGCTTCATAAAAGAGGCCACTTTCTTTTGGAGGCTGGGCGATTTGCTCAGTGGAGGAGAAGCTCGCTGGCATTGTTCTAGCAGGTCACTGCACTTGGACAAGCCAGCCAATGAGGGGGACTTTGAACACTGGTAGCAGTTCAGCATTTCCAAGTGGGTAAAAATAATGTTAGCTCCTTCAAAGAAGCAAGTAGGAATCCATATGCTCTGTTCAGCTCTCAGACAAGGACCACCCAATAACGCCTTTCACCATGTAATAAAGGAGCATTTCTTCCTACAGGGGCATTTCTTCTTACCAGGTTGGGAGCGTTTTATCTGCACAAAGCTCCAATGTGACCCTGGCTTGGTGGCTGCGAACTGCATTCTGGAAGCGCCAGTCACCCCAATCCACTGCCATACAAGCTTCCAACAGAGCAGCCCGATGCGATGGATCCTTTCTTTTTTGAAAAAGTCAGCGCGTGAGAAATAAATCAAAGCTTTGAGGCTTGCCTGCTAGGCTGCCCCTGTGTATGGAGCTCAAAGGCGATGCTGCTTGCCCTCGCCCCCTCACTAACAAAAGACCCACTAATCCTGATTCCCTTACACAAAAGCAAAGTGTAAAACCAGCCTGGGGACTGGAAATAAAATGAATGCTGCAGGAGCAGCTGGCACATTAATGCCCCCGAAAACACTAGCTGGCACCTCACCCTGAAACCCAATCACCCTGTCTCGGTGGGGACTGGGGAGGGATTTAGTTTTGCTACAACACAATGAACTATATTTTTAACAAATAAATACAGTTTTGGCAGAGTGTAGGCATCGTTAGCCAGCAAATGATTTACACGTTCACTGTAACTCTCTGTACACCTTCCATCCTCAGCCCCACCTCCCCACCCTGGAGTAAAAGCTGGAGAAATAAGTGAACGCCCACAAGTGCATAAAAAGAATGGCTGTGTCCCAACTCTACAATCAAATATTATTTCCCCTTCTGATGAGCCACTGCCTGAACAACCCTCGGTAATTTTATTTGCATTTCCTGAAGTCTTGAATCTTGCCTTATAGCTGTGGCTTTGCCTTTTCTCAAAGTAAACCCAGACCAAACTTCTGGGAAGTCTAGGTACCAAATCTTCAGGGCAGGTTAGGTAGAGAGTTGTGTTTAGAGAGCTATATAGTTTTCTTTGATTGCGTTAGTGTCAACGTCTGCTGATTCTTTGGGACCAAGGATGGACAAGGTTGAGGAACACAGCCAGCTTTTTCTAGTACCTCAGCCACATCCCATGCTGGGAATTCACAGCTGCTGTGTGGAGGCTCAGGGGAGATTTATTGGGAAAGAATAAGTTTTAGTTAATTCCAACAGCTCAGTGAAGTCACATGCAACTCTCACCCAAGAGTCCAGATGCTCTCTCTAAGGGAGAGAGAACTGTGAGGGAAAAGTGAGAGGAATATGCTGAAAGCAGGAAAAAAGAGTGATGGAAGGGAAAGAACATTCACTTGGGATTCAGGCTGCAAACAGGGAAAATCCCAGAGCAAGAAACTCTTCTCTTTTTCTGAATGTTGCTCCCAGCTCCCCATGGCTCAAAGCCACTCATAATTGAGGTCTGAATTGGAGAGCTTCCCGAGGCTGCTGAGTGTGATCACACTTAATTTCAAGTAGCAAAGTCCATTTCATCCCATATTTTCACACTGACAGGGTGAACCTGAATAATAGCTGTATTGAGGCTGGTTTTTGAATGACTTGCCTGGCCGATAGGAATGTTACTTTTTCAAAACATAATGTATTTAAGAGTTCAGAAACATCCTTTTGCTGATCCCAGAATCATCTCAGGAATTCTGTCAAGTGTAGCTCTTTGAAGTGCTGGTCCCAAAAGGATGATTGTCTCCCAGTGTTCCCTCCCAGGTCTAGCTCACTGTGTCTCTACTGGGATGTTTCAGCCTGGCCCAGCCTAAGCCCTGTCAAAATCTGTCTTCTTTTCAATTCCCTGATACCTTGGTTTCAGAGCCTAACTTGATTTTCTTTGTCTTCCTAGAATCTGACCAATCTTTCTCTGTGTTTCATTGGTTTTGTTTCCTCTTTCAGATCTCTGAATCGGAGTAATTTCCCAAGGTTTGATTTCTGGTTGTATCACAGGGTGCTTGTGCCCAGTGAAGCCTGACTCTCCGGGGACCCAAGATGGCAGAGTAGTTCCAGGTTTCATGTCAAGACAGAGACAGAACAACTTCCAGAGGAAAACAAGAGGCCATCTCCTCTCAGTCACTTTAGGAGCTTCCCAATGGACTTGTCCAATCTCATTGCCTAGATTTGTATCCCATGCACATTCCTAACAGAGATGGGAATGACCATTATTAGCTTAGACTAATGAGGATCCACCTTCTGGATCTGGGTACAACTTGGAGTGAAGCTCATGGCTGAGAGGAGGTAGGGTGATAAGGGAACCAAATAAGAATTCAGTTAGGAAGGTCGAGGTGGGGGGTAGTGGTTGGGAACCCACTGTGTCTACTACACTGCTTTTCTTCATCTTGCCTTGGAAACTCATGGACTCCAAAGATTTTAATCGCCTCAGTGCAGAGGAATCTCATCACTGCCTTTGGCCAAGACCCCTCTTAATTTCTAATTACACATTCACGTACTTCTAATGCAACCATGTAGTTGAAATTCAACTTCCCTTTCTTCTTACACACTTCTCTCAAATTCTGTCCTCTTGACCTCCCAATCTCTGTTTATGGTGGCACCATTCTCCTTATCATGTAGGCATCCACTTCATTGCCCCCCTTCCCCCAGTCTATGGTAAATTAGTCACCAAGTCCTGTTGATTCTTCTTTGGAGGGATTTCTCTCATTCCTCTCTTTCTTTCCATTTGCTGAAACCAGGTGTCTCTTCTTTTAGTCTCCACGTTGTAAACAGACACCACATGTCTTTGAAGCCAACATTTCAGTCATATCATCCCTTTACTAAAAAAATATTTATTCCTATTATCTAATTTAGCACAAATTCCTTAGCCTCATATTCAGATTGGCCTTCCTCAGTCTGATTCCAACCTATCATTTCAGATATTTCTCCTACTACTTATGAACCCTTCACCAACCATAAAGTTCCTCTCATGGTCTTTCTAAACACATCTTGTAATTAGAAAGAGATGAGGTAAATTTGGTTCTACAGCTTGCCACTTGGTAGCTGCAAATTACCTTGCTTTTGGGAGCCTCAGATTTTTAATCTATAGTATGATGTTTAGGTGAGGCATAAATAAGAATAAGAATATTCTTAGGCTGTTTACTACTTTGGCATATTTAATAGGAATGATCATCTCTGTACTCACAAGTGTATTGGTCAATGCATTAATTATCTATGGCTGCATAACAAATTACCTCAAAAACCTAATGGCTGAAAACAATATTTATCTCACAATTTCTATAGGTCATGAACCTAGACGTGGCTTAGCTCGTGATTTGGCTCAAGATTTTTTAATGAGGTTTCACTCAAGTTGTTGGCTGGGACTGAAGTTTCATCTAAAGTCTCAGCTGGGATGGGGGATCTACTTCCAAGCTCAGTCGTGTGGTGTTGGCAGGTCTGGGTCCCACACCACATGAGCCTCTACACAGGGCTGTCTCATAACATAACAATGACTTTCTCCAGGATGACTGATCCGAGAGAGAGCATGAGAAAGTACACCCAGGATGAAAGCCACATTTTTTTATAACCTAATTTCGGAAGGACATTCTGTCAGTTCCGCTACAATCTGTTCATTAAAAGTGAACCAATAAGTCCAGCCCATACTTAAAGGGAGGAGATGATACAAGGGCATGCATACCAATGGGCAGGAATCACTGCTGGCCATCTTAGAGGGTACCTACCATAGTCAGGGACTCTTGGTTGACAGAAGGTTAACTCAAGTTACTTTAAGAAAGTAGGAAATTTATTGGAAGAATATAGAAGCATCCTATAAAATTGAAGAAAGACGTGTAGAAACGAAGGGTCTCAGGAACTCCATATAGTGCATCAACCATCCCTTCTCTAACATTTTCTTTACATTAGTTCTAGAACATCACAGCCTGCTTAATTTTTCTCCTACTCATTGAGATGGTTATTCTCAGATTTCTTTACTAATTTTTTTCTTTTTCCTTCTTTTTAAATGTTGAAGTGCCTCAGGGATTAGGCTTCAAACCACTTCTCTGTTCTATCTAAACCCACTCCTTAGGAAATATCATATAACCTCATGTTTTAAATGGCATTTATATATTAAATAATTTCTTTATTAGTTAAGATAATGCTAGCTGCTATAACAAATTCTAATTAAGGCTGGTAGACATCTATTTCTAACGGACAGAAAGTCCAGAGTGGGTGTTCTTTTTTTTTTTTTTTGCGGCTCAGCGGCCATGGCTCACGGGCCCAGCCGCTCCGCGGCATGTGGGATCTTCCCGGACCGGGACACGAACCCGTGTCCCCTGCATCGGCAGGCAGACTCTCAACCACTGCGCCACCGGGGAAGCCCCAGAGTGGGTGTTCTTGATCAGTGGATAGCACTCCTCAGAGTGGAGGTTTAGGCTCCTTCCATTTTGTGGTTCTGCTCTCTTTAACTTAACACAGCTTTTAAAGTTGTCATATTTGTTTGTAAGAAGCTAGAAAAAGATGAAAGAGTATGAAGGCTCAGGCACAATAGATTTTTATGGGCCAGGCCTGGAATTGTATCTATCATTTTCATTCATATGTATGGCTAGAATTGTCATATGATTAGATTAAATTGCAAAGGTGGTTGGAAATTTTAATCCAGATCTGAACCCAGGAAGAAAAGCAGGTTTGGGGGTGAGTCTCTAATCACACATAATTTTTTGTCTTTTTACCTTTTGCTGGAAACTTTCTTTCTTCTTTTAACTCCTGACTCACTTATCTACTTGCCTAGTTGGTATCAACCTGGGTAACATGCTACAAACTATGTGACTAGAAAGGAAAAATAATTTACCTTTTGGAATTTCAGTTTCAAATACCCTAGAGAAGACTCTTACTGGCCCTGGTGGGTCACCTGAGTGCTGTTTCCTGTGGCCAGGAAAATGGGATGTACTGATTGGTCTTGCCCACACTGACTAAAAAGATGGAAAGTGAATGAATTGGAGGTAGCCATTGGAACAGTTTCTGTGAGCTGGGCAGATGCCACAATTTGTGCCTTCCTCTCAAAGTAACTGATGCTGATACAAAGCGTAGACGTTGAGGTAAATATTGCTAAAGCATAGACTTTAACTCATCAAGTTCATCGGGCTTGTGTGACATCATATAGCAAACACTGTGACATTAATTAAATCAAATTAATTAACGAATTAATTCAGTGTTTATTAAGGCCCTGCTACATACAAGGCCCTGTGTGCGATGCATAGAGTACTCTTAGAGGCAGGGAATACAGCAGGCACTCAGAAACTACACCTAAATCACTGTCATATTCTTGTGACTCGGAGATTCTTTTCCTCTGGACAGGAAACTGTCCTGCTTGACTTCACCTTAGCACCAGGACTCAGTCTTATCAGTGCCATCACTGGAATCTTTGAGGGGGTTCTGCCAGTGATTCTTAGATTCTACTACTGGGAAGAGCAACAAAACTAAGATTTCTGTCAGTGTGGGAGGTGAAACGTCATGCAGTGTTTCCTGGCTCTTTATCTGTGAAGATTGCTGAGGAGAATCTTATTTCAAACCTATTTCCTCCAAAAGAGTGATGAATAAGCTGCACTTATTTATAGTTGTTTGAAACAGTATCTCCCTTAT